>NC_054379.1:15945543-16286972 GCF_017654675.1 Xenopus laevis
TTGGGTTCAATTCCCCGGGATTAAGGGGCAGATTTACTAAACTCGAGTGAATAGTTCGAATCAAAAAATATTCGAATTTCTAAGTAATTTTTTGGGTACTTCGACCATCGAATTGGTCAAATTCGACCGAGTTCGATCGAATCGAATGATTCGAACGACTGGAAGTAAAAATCCATTTGACCATTCGATAATCGAAGTACTGTCTTTTTAAAAAATCCTTCGACTCAATACTCCGCCAAATTAAAGCTACCAAAGTCCAATGTTAGCCTATGGGGACCTTCCACAGCACTTTTCTAAGTTTTTTTGGTCGAATAAAAATCCTTCGAACGATCGCTTAAAATTGTTCGAATTGTTCTATTGATTTTTAATTCGATCTTTGCGCTGAAATCCTTCGAATTCAATATTCGAATTCGAAGGATTTTACTTCGAGGGTTGAATTCGAGGGTTTTTTAAACCCTCGAAATTCGACCCTTGACAAATCTGCCCTAAGTGTACATAATAAAATTATCCATCTCATCTCTAATTTATTTAAGTGAGTGAATCAATCACCCCCTCGTCCAAGTAGTTCCATATCAACTATCACTTGATATCGTATCTGACTGTGTGATCTTGTTCCTTTAAGTGCAGAGGTAGGGGAAGGTATTGGATTTGTGTTGCTTAATCCGGTCTCTTATTTTTTGTGTTAATTAATTATCTGGCTAAAATCACGGTTTTATAAAAAAACTAATTACAGTAAATATTTTAGTTAATTGACCTTATAGTGAAGTTGATCAGTTGTTTGGTAAAAATTGGTTAATTTGGTACTTTTCCTTTTACTTCAGAACATAAATTATTAATATGCCTTCTAACTATGGTGTTAAAATGAAATCTCTTCAGGCAGTAATTTGGCACAGTTAATGCCTCCCTCCAATTTCTTCAAATATCAATCATCAAAAATTATCTACTGGCCATATAAACATGAATGTGAATGCCAGGGTGTTACTTTGTGCTTATTTAATTTATTGTTCATGAACATTCCAAATTTCTTGCCTTGGTAGACAGATTGGCTGAAACTTACAAATTAGATATAAAGCTTCCTATACTTGCACTTGGAAAAGTTCATTCCTTTAAATATATATCACTGCAATATAAAAGGCTAGGAATAAATAGCAAATATTAGGCCTGCGATGGAGAAGCAGAAAACGAAAAAACTATTATTTGTAGATTTCAACACATTTTTAATAGACCCAAAGAACTCTAATAACATTATCTATCAGAAAGTGTTTCTGCAAATCAACACATAGTCAGTAGTGATAAGTGAATTTTTTGCCATTTATGGATTAAGGGGCGAAATTCCACATTTTGCCATTGGTAAATATTTTTGTAAAACACATTTTTGCTACAGAAATGTTCACAGCGAAAATACATGGGTGAAAAAGGCCTAAAGACCCCAAATTATTTTGCACATTTTTTTCCCAGTGAAACAAAACTTATGCCAAAATTCTAGTACAGATAAGTGACAACTTTCCCCACTGGTGAAACTTTAAGGGGCCAATTCATTAACTTCAAGTGAAGGAATAGAAGAAAAAAAACTTCGAATTTCAAAGTGTTTTTTTGGCTACTTCGACCATCGTATGGGTACTTCGACCTTCGACTACGACTTTGACTTCGAAACGAAGGATTCGAACTAAAAATCGTTCGACTATTCGACCATTCGATAGTCGAAGTACTGTCTCTTTAAGAAAAAACTTCGACCCCCTAGTTCGCCACCTAAAAGCTACCGAACCCAAGGTCCCCATAGGCTTGCCTAACTTTTTTTGGTCGAAGGATAATCCTTCGATCGTTGGATTAAAATCCTTTGATCGTTCGATCGAAGTATTTGCGCAAAATCCTTCAACTTCGATATTCGAAGTCGAAGGATTTTCATTACCCAGTCGAATATCGAGGGTTAATTAACCCTCGATATTCGACCCTTGATGCATCTGCCCCTTAATGTTGCCATACCTGTATTTTTTGGGTTTCTACATTGGGGCGAATTTGCCCAGTTTTGGTAAATGGGTCCTATTCTGTTTTACATATTCTAACCATTCTATACCAATTTTCTACTTCTGCCCTGTGAATTCTACTTATTATATTATATTCATTCTATACTCTGTTATAACCAACCTAACTTGTAGGTCGCAGATTTACCAGTGATTTACCAGATTTACCAGTGTCATGATTTGTAAATCAGAACCATAAGAACCATGAATGCTGAAGTTTCCTAATCCCAGGCTACATTATGAATTATGTATTTCCTGAATATTTTAGAATATTAGGGATCCACTATTTGGGATACAGTCGAATCCCCGAATCCTTCATGAAAAATACCGAACCGAATCTGAATCCTAATTTGCATATGCAAATTAAGGACAGGAAGGGAAAAAGTTGCATTTTTTTTACTTCCTTGTTTTGTGACAAAAATGTTTGTGATTTCCCTTCCTGGCCCTAATTTGCTTATGCAAATTAGGATTCCAATTCAGTTCAGCTGAATCCAAACCCTGCTGAAAAAGGCAGAATCCTGGCCGAAATCCCGAACCTAATCATGGATTCGGTGCATCCATACCCAATATGCAATGTTTTATAACAACATGGTTGCTAAACCGAGACAGCTGAACAAGCAAATAATATTATACAACTGCTTTTTGTAAATATAGCAATTCAGCAATATGAAATGCTTAGCAAACTAATTCTAAGTTTTAGTTATTCTTGGCAAATCTTTCTTTTTATTCTTTACAACTTGCAACTCATTATTGGACAGACAATGCATTGGAACAGTTGATTTTCTTGTTTCACTTGAAGGCCACTATTTATCATTCATACAACGGGACAGCAAATGTCAGACAATTCTCATTACTATTTATATCCTAAATTTTGCCCTTATATTGCAGATGAGCGACCAAAAGACAAACTCAAATTGCCTTTTTTCATGCTTAGACGGGAGTTTAAATATTTGAAAATTTCGGTTGCCGAGAAGAAAGTCGAAAGAGATGTAATTTATGACGGAGCGCAGTTAATTTAATAGCGTTTTAGGAGCTGATCGTGACTTGTTGCGTGTTGTTGATTTATAAGACGTTATTGGACGACAGTTTGATCCTCTAAAATGTATTTAAGATGCAGAAATGAAAATGTAATTTATTGGGCTATGGTTAGAAGTAAGATGAGACCGCTCTGCATATGAATAGACGGATGCCTGTTAAAAATATTCTGTTTGTGAGGGCTTGTTTTTCTAAGGCATTTGGTTCAACTAATGTGATCGCTATGTTTTTCAAATATTTTGCAACAAAAAAAAAAAAAACCTTAGCAAGAACACACACTTAAAACTTCCTTTCGGGCTAACCATATTTATAAATCAAAATTATGTGTCCATTGGGGAAAGGGAAGTAAAAGTGTTTCCAAATGAAGAAAAAAAAAAAAAACGGCAAGTGATTCATTTCAGTTAAAATGATAATTGAAAATGCAGAAAGTAAAGAGTTATAGAGGCTTCAAGCCGAATGTTGTTTTTATTTTTCATATTTACTTTTGTTACATAGAATATGATCTTGGTTACAATGATGAAAGCCATAAATTTACTGCTCCGAATCTTTAAAATAAGTGGAAAATAATAAGCTTAAATCAGATTTAAAGTCTACACTTCCTCTTTAGCTAAGCCCAAATGTTCTGCTTTCCTTTACATTTGACAGACTCGACTTAGTTAACTGTTTCTTTATTTAGGGAGAAAGAGAAATATCACTTTTGTTTTGACTAAATTACCAGTAAATGATGGTATCCCCCCAAGAATAAAAAGATGCATGTGAGTTTAAAACAATTTACATTGAAATCAGAGTTTCCTTATTATCAGTTATTCCCATGCTTCACATTTACATTGTTTTGAAGAATTTATAATCGAACACCCTGCCCACACTGTCAGATTTCCACCATGTAGCACAGAAAAACAAATGCTCACGCCCAAAAACACATTAACAATCTTGGTTAGTCATCACTTCCCAGTGGAATTTATGGGCTTGAACTTTAACGGGCTATGTTCTGTTTTAACACCACCAAGAGATCAAGGGATTAAAGGAAATCTAAACACACAAATTTAACTGATGTAAATTTATTTAGGGTGCTGCTCTAAGAAGTTTTGCAGTTTACATTCATTTTCTATTTTGAGAGGTTTAACCAGTTTTTAGACTAATAGGTGGCTTTTACCTTGACAAGGGTCAACTGAAAACTGGAAGTGCATAGATAGTGCATAAACAGCCAGGGTATGTGACACTCTGGGCCTTCAAAATTCTTGTATAAAAATTCTAATAGAAAAACTTCTAAATTGAAAATGAATGCAAAAGTACTCAGAGGAGCACTTATATAGATTAATTTTTGGGTTAAGCAATGAACCAGACTAGTCCAAAGGAAGCCTTCATTATTATCTACAAAACAGGGAAGTTGTAAAGTGTATACAAACATACAAGAGGGCATTGACAGCCGCAACTGTCAGTTGTGTTTAAAACCCTATTAACTTGCATCAAATGCACTCCTTGCACTTTATAGTTGCGCTTGCATCTGTTACCTTCCTCCTACCTCCTGGACCAAGTGGTAGCTCCAGGTTTCAGCCTTTATTCTAGGGATGCATCAAATCCACTATTTTGGATTCGGCTGAACTCTCGAATCCTTTGTGAAAGATTCGGGCGCATACCAAACCGAAACTGAATTTGCATATGCAAATTAGGGGTGGGAAGGGGAAAACTTTTTTTATTTCTTTGTTTTGTGACAAAAAGTCATGCGATTTCCCTCCCCACCCCTAATTTGCATATGCAAACTAGGATTCGGATTCAGTTCGGCCGGGCAGAAGGATTTGGTCGAATCCGAATCCTGCTGAAAAAGGCAGAATCCTGGCCGAATCCCTAACTGAATCCTGAATTCGGTGCATCCCTACTTTATTAAGCATTTTATACCACTTTTCATACCTGAATTTGACATCAGGTTATGCCATATCTAGAGCACTATAAAACAATGGTGTGATTTTAAGAGTTAGTCTGGTGGGGTGGAATGCCCATTATAAATATACCTACTCAATCTTTGTAATAAATTATGTACATTATTGTCATAGACCAAGCTTCAAAAAATGGCATTTACTTAACACCACATTTTACACTGGTTTGTGCCATCATTTTTTTTATGCATGCAGGAAGAATTATGGGACCAAAGTATGTAAGTGATCTCTTAAAGGCCCATTTGTCAACAGTCTCATTTTACTGGTTTTGTTTTAGTGTTTTTTTTTATTATAGTATTTTAAAACTACGATTGAACTTTATTTCTCTAAAATCATAAATACCTTGTAATTTATTAAAAGATTAAAGAGAGATAGATAGATGTATAATAGATTTTAAGAAACAAAAACAAAGTATTTGTCTAAGTTGTAGTACTTTATGGGGGTTATTTATTAACGTTAGAACGGAAAATACTAGAAAACTTGTTTTTCTAAAAAAAACTGTTTTTTTTTCTATAAAATCCAATTTTTTTGTGGACAAAAACACCTAGAATTTTTCAGGGTTTATTAAAGCCCAATGCTGCAAAAAGTCTGTATCTGAAAAACCGGCATCTGAGATCTGCCGAGGCTGTATATTAGTCGAGAGAGGTCCCTATCCTATTTTGACTTTTAAGGCAAAAATCTGAAAAATGCAAGATTTTTGGGAAAAAGACAGAAAAAATAGAGCGATTTGGGGAAAAATCAGAATAAGTCATACCATTCTGGTTTTCTCTCGATTTTATATCGATTTTTTATTTTCTCCAATCCGATCTTTTTTTAGTAATAGATAAGGTCAAACCTTTGATTCTAGTTTGGTCGGACTTTTTAATTTATAAAAATCTGATAAATTCAGATTTTGATAAACAACCCCCTATGAGTGTAATAGTGAAGGTTAGAAACCTCAAAAAAATTGGACTTGATTTTTTTCTTTTTTTAAATACAAATTATGTATTAATAATGTTAGTAGAAAAAACAGTGATCCAGCCAACCATTAATTACTTTCTCAAAATAAATTATTGCTGTGATTAAGGCACAAGAATTATTCAATTTGTTCATGCATGGTATTACCATAATACAATTGTATTTTACAAAGAAATCCTGTTTAAACTACCTGTATCTCCCAGCTCCCGACAGATGGTCTTGGTTACTGCTTCTAATTTTTGTAATACAATTTTATAATATTTTTACTTCTTTCCATAATTGTATTCTGCCCCATAAGCATTTCTTAATAAATCTACAGTATTTCTTCTAATTCTTTCCTGTTCTATGGACTGTAGCCAATTGTTTAAAGGACTTCAATAGAGCCTTAATGTGAACATTTTTTTTTGTCAGTTTGCATTTTGTCACTTTGCCCAAATTAGAAGAAAAACTGGTGAAATTGTTTAAGAGGACAAAAAAAAGCTGTGAGGGAACAATTCATGAGTATTTCATTGCCCATCAATAATCAGGTAAAGTCATCAAAACATCACTGAAATAATAAACCTACTTTCCAGAAATTTTAATCTTTGAGGCCTACTTATTCAGATTCAATTTATCAAAGTCTGAATTTATCTTAATATTTTCTTCTTCCAACTCTGATCAAATCCGCTCAGGTTTTTGACGCTTATTTATTATTACATTTTCCTGAAAATTACATAATTATTGGTCTTTCAAGCCCAAGATCTGAATTGCATGTTTTTGCATTGTACTTGCATCCTCATCTGACCCATTATAATAATTACAATATACTGTATGCTATAAGAACTGATAAGAACCTACGTTATCAGAGGGGTTCATTATATGAGGGTTCATCTGACTTTCATTGTTTAGTAATTTGGGGTGCAATTTATGCAAAAATGCAATATACAATATTACTGGGTGGGCCAATCCATTGAAAAAAAAAAACACTTGCATAAAGGGGACATTTAAGGCATGGTTTTGCAGGTCCCTTAGCCATCATTAAATTCATTAAATTCATGTACAATTATTTATTTGTAGTTGAGTTTCCATTTTTATATAAAACTGTACATACATTCACTTTTTAAGTTCTGGGGGGAGCAGAAGGTTTCTCATGGTAGACATACAATTAGCTATGCAAAGTAGTGATGGGCGAATTTGCGCCGTTTCGCTTCGCAGAAAAATTCGCGAATTCGCGAAACGGCGAAAAATTTGCGAAACGGCGCCGGTGTCTCGTTTTTGACGTTTTTTCGACACCGGCGCCCGTTTTTGACGCCGGCGCCCGTTCTTGACGCCGGCGTCCGTTTTTTCGGAAAATTTTTTTTTGGCCCCAGCGAATTTTTTCCGCGAATTTTCGCGGGCGTTTCGCGAATTTATTCGCCAGGCGCGAATCGCACGGATTCGCGCCTGGCGAATAAATTCGCCCATCACTAATGCAAAGGAGTCTAAAGCTGGCCATAGATGTTGAGATTTTTAAAAGATCCGATCCTCATCGTGAGACCACAATCTTCTCGGAACGATCGTACGAATTTACCATCAACTGAAAAGACCAATTTGCCAGGAAAACAAAGGGGAGCTGCCTGCTTGGCTCTGCAAACATAGATAGATTGCACTGGGACCGACAAAGATTTTTTAACCTGGCCGATCAATTTCCTGACAGATGTCGGCTGAAAAATCGTAAGATGTACGATCGTTCGAATCCCACTAACCGCACAATAATTTCAAAGGATTGGTCGGGCTTCCCTAAAATCGGTCATTCGGCAAGAAGAATCGTCGTGTCAATGGGGAGCTTTACATGTTGTTAAACCTCCCATCCCAGTAAGAGACTGATAAATTATGTTATTGTATTGTAGAAGAAATAAAAGAAACAAAAAGGAGAAGGTTAAAAGTAAAACATAAAAAATATGACCAAAAAAACAAACAACACATTTATTGAACCATCTGAGCCCGGCGATTGTTTGGGAAGAGGAGAGAATAGTTATACGACCTCAGTCTTTAATATTGATCTGGGGAGGCATTGTTATTTGGTGGAAGGTTTCTATGTATCCAAGAGGTGCAATGAGTCCCAAAGCGACCACACTTTCTCACAATTTGGTAGTTCAGGTGCAGTGCCTTCAAATATTCCATCCGTCGGATATCTTGGATTGCTGTTTTTTAGTTCAACTCCAGTAGGGGGCTGTACCTTTTTCCAGTTACGAGCTATTACTTGTTTAGATGCAGTCAACATGAGATTGGCTTATTCCTGTATATGGTTTTTGAGTTTGGGTAATGATATTCCTAATAGGAATGTTTGTGGGTCTAGTTACATCCCAATAAGGATTCTAGTAGAGAGAGTTCTTCTTTCCAGTAGTTCTCCAGGTGAGGTATAGGGAACCTGTTCCTCCACATTGGCTCCAGCACCCAGATTTAAGCAGTTGGGTAGATTGAATGTGACTTAGTGGGCATCATATAGCATTGCATGATGATTTTATAGTTTATTTCTTTGTGCGTGACACATATTGAAGCCTTTTTCAGGTTCTCTTATAATGACGTCCATATACATATTTTTATGTTCGCTAGTTCCCCATGTCCTGAGGCACAAAGAGCATAAACTACAAGGTGTTACAGTTCTTCTTGTTCAAAATGGGTGGCAAGTGGGGCCCATGCCCTTTTCAAGGATTGATCGCACAGTATTGAAATTAGGTGAAGGTATTACAGCCCTTGGTGGGCCCTGGATCATTTCTCAAAGGAGAACTAAACCCTAAAGTAAAAAGACCCCTACCCTACATAGACCCCCCTCCCTCCTCTCCCCAGCCTAAGTGTTACCCTGGGCAAATGCCCCTAACGTTTTACTTAATCCTCGGTGCACATTCAGGAATCGGATTTCACGGGCTCCATCTTTAGCCGATTCAGTAATGAGACCGGCGTGGTAGCGCATGTGCAGTTGAAGTTATTTTGCGCTGAAACTTCAACAAAATTGCAGAAGCGCCGGTCTCATTCCTAAGATTACCGGATAAAGATGGTGCCCGTGAACTCCGATGCCTGAATCTGCACTGAGGGGTAACTAAAACATTAGGGGCATTTGCCTGGGTTAACACTTAGGCTGGGGGAGGAGGGAGAGGGTCTATGTAGGGCAGGTGGGTAGGGTTTTTTAGGGTTGAATTCTCCTTTAAGGTGCCATAGTCCTTACACTTTTATTACATATACTACAATGAATGGCATTTAGGCTTTTCATTTTAATCCTTTCAATTCACCCCGAAGTCAGTGGTCAAATTGTTGCCTTTAGTGGAAAACCCTGAGTCAATAATTCATTCCTCAGACCTCTCTCCTAGGGATTCCCAGCAATAGCAGCCACTTAAAAACTACTTTTCATATTTTCAAAGCCCTAAAATCTACTAGAGCCCGATATATTTCACTGCTTCTACCCCCCCCACCATTACTGTGGGAAGTCTCCTACTTTTAAAACAGGGCCCACTGTTTCAAAACTAAATCTAAGCCTCAAAAAAATCCCCACCATAACTTTTTTTTTAAAAAAAGAATTTTGCTTTAGTCAGGACCATTTCCAATGAGAGTTTTGCTTCAGTAACTCAACAAAAATAGGAAGTGGTGACAATGTGCAGCTCCTAGAAGGGGAACTTTAAAAGGTGCAGTGGTCATTATTGCACTTACCTCATGCAGATTTCAATAACAATTATTACTGCGGTTTTTTATTTGGTTCCAGATTTAGGTCACAGTGCGAAACTTCTCAGAGATTTCTGTCTTAAATCTTGAAGTTGCACACACAACCCAAAAAAGATATTTGATTTTTTTTATTTTTAGTGACAGCGTGAGAATGCAAAGCGAAAAGGAGCTCTGGACAGTGATAATACAAGAAGGAGCCCTGAATATATTTACATTTTAGCTGTCGATGGGTTCTTAATGGGGTGAGAGGATTCATATCTCTGGCTGCGGAGAAGCTTTGATCTTCCTTTGTGATGTCACCGCACAACAATTTTAATAGTCCTTGATCATTTAGGAATTAGTAAACTGCATTCTAACAGACATCTTCACTTGAAAGGAAGAGGAAATACCAAAGATACACATTGCTTGTCCTTTTTTGGAATATTTCATTTATTTTGAGAAAAAAATGTGATGTTTTGTTTCGTGTCCAAAAAGTCACAAAAAGGAAATGTTCTTCTACATTACTACATTACATGCAAACTGAACAAATATGTATGTGTCCTTCTCTTACAAAAAACATATATATATATGTAACGCTTTCTTGGCATAATCTGCCAATTAGAAGTTAAGGGTGACCAGCTAGGTAGTGAGCATGGGTTACATTGCGAATCTTCACTCAGGGCAGAGCCTTCGCCAAATGGAAGCTTCCCCTTTAAACTGTAGTTGAACTACAACTCACAGGCATTTAAGTGCAAATAGAATAATGGACGCCAGGAGGTTCTTTAAAAAGGTAAAACAGGAGCACAGATTTATTATGCCAGAGGCAAATGACCACAGGTTTACTTACAAATATACTGAGGACACAGCAGGTGGAATCACTTTGGACAGTACAAGGTTCACAGTCAAACAGGTGCGACTCCCAAAAGATATTGCAGATAGGTGTACATCAATTCCCAGTTCAACCGACGTTGCCAGTGAGGGGATCGGGATCTATCAGGTAGGGTACAGGTAGTCCTTTGCTCACCTAGATGCCTATCAACTGAGTTCCCTGCTCTAAAGGCAAACAGGCCTTGTGGGAAGCTACTCCCTACTACAATCCTCGTTGGAGCGACAGCTGCTCTTTCTGCTACACCTCTCTGTCTTTCTCTCCTAGAGAGAACTATAACAGTATCTTACTATTTAACTGGTCCTCGTTCACGGGGTTACCTGGTCCCCGACTTAGCACCAAAGGTGTCAGGTCCCTCTGGGGTAAATGCTTACTGGGGCCTATGGTGATCCCAGGCTCAGTGGAGATTCACCTAGCAGCAGCACCAGGAGCCAAAGAGGAAGAGGACACTCCCTGCACACACTATATAGCAGTGTGGCAGGGGAGTGTCATTACACTCTTTGTCCAATAGGTGTGGGTGTTACACTTTACCAGTTACAAGGGCTTGGCCCAATAACAAAGGAAAAGAGAACTACATACAAAAGGTAGGGGATTAACTCTATAGGGATAGGATATCCTATAGGTCCCTACATATATTTAACACATGTCTGTGGGCTATTTGGCACAAGGACATTAAGGGGCAAATTCATCAAGGGCGAATATCGAGGGTTAATTAACCCTCGATATTCGACTGGGGAATGAAAATCCTTCGAATATCGAAGTATTTTGCGCAAATACTTCGATCGAACGATTAAATCATTAGAATAGAACGATTCGAAGGATTTTAATCCATCGATCGAAGGATTATCCTTCGATTATAAAAACCTTGGAAAGCCTATGGGGACCTTCCCCATAGGCTAACATTGGGTTCGGTAGCTTTTAGGTGGCGAACTAGGGGGTCGAAGTTTTTTCTTAAAGAGACAGTACTTTGACTATTGAATGGTCGAATAGTCGAATGATTTTTAGTTCGAATCCTTTGATTCGAAGTCGTAGTCGAAGGTCGAAGTAGCCCATTCGATGGTCAAAGTAGCCAGAAAAACACTTCGAAATTCAAAGTTTTTTTTCTTCTATTCCTTCACTCGAAGTTAATGAATTGGCCCCCAAATGTCTTAAAACTCTGCATGATAGCACTATTGATGCATTCAAGCACAAGCACCCATACACATCTGTGAGGGCCAGAAGTAAGGGTAGGTATGTAGGTGAGACGCATTCCTCAGATGTTCCTCAGATTGTTCCGACTCCCATTATAGAGGGAGCAATGGTGGGGGCCAGGGGAGCAAGAGCTAAAAGGGGTATAGGATCTGGTGGTGGACAGGCAAGGCACTGGGGCTTAGGCACCAATACTACTATTTTAGTGGATTTAGAGGTTTTTTAAACTGCATCTTCACTCATGAACTCTAAGGAGCCCATTTAATAAACCTCTTTTTTTTCTGGTTGAGGTTTTTAGGGGTAAAACTTGAATTTTTCATGGAAAAAAACCTAAAATTTTTAAAGTTTTAACATACCCCGAGCTGCTAAAATTCAGAAATTCAGAATCCGAAACTACACCAACTCAAACCTGTCGAAGTCACGTAGTAAGTCAATGGCAGAAGTCCCTGAAATTGTTTCTCGACATCCTGATCTGCACTGGATAATACAAAAAAGTCAGGGGTTTTCAACCGATAATCTGAAAAAGTCCAGTTTTTGCAGTGAAACATAGTATCATAGTAAGTTAGGTTGAAAAAAGACGCACGTCCATCAAGTTCAACCTTTTAACTTTTTTTTAACCTGCCTAACTGCCAGTTGATCCAGATAAAAACGAGTATTCAGAGCATCAATCATACAATATGATTTGACACTCGATTTTGTCATGAAGTTTTGTTGCTCCAATTTTTCGAGAAAAATTATTGATAAATGAGTTCAATTCATGGAAGGGAGTTAGATCGACTTTGTTTTCAGAAAAAAATAGATTGATTCGAGTTTTAGTAAATCAGCCCCTTCAACTACATCATGTCATGGCGTTTATTAAAAGTTCTGAGTATAAAAGTACAAACAGAAAATTCTGCTGAACGATGCACTAAAAAGTGTGAATACTTAGAAAACCTTGAAAACCTTTAGAAAAATTTGAGTTTTTCGGACAATTCCTAGCAACAAAAAAAAAACCAGAATATTTCTAAAAGTCCGAATTGATTTAAAATGGTCCAGTAAGCTCAGCACAGCTCCCATTGACTTCTATAGGACCTCAACAACTTTTGTATTTTGTATTAGTGGTTTTCTTGGTTTTTATAATCAATAAATCTTGATTGGGAAATGGGCCCCTTAGTGTATGTTTCATCAACATCTAGCCAACAACCACCCTTTGGAATACTCGCTTGAGATAATGCCCTCACCTTGTCCAACCTGTAAGTAAAGGTGGCAGTTGGTCCCTTATCCCAGTCCAAAGTCTTGAAATGGTCCAAGAAATTATTCTGTCATGCAACTGAAAAACTTCCTCATGCTGCTTCTGAAATATTATATTGAGCACATTTACAGTAAATCTGATATCAATAGTTTAATAAATCTGCTTTCTAAATAGTCTCCTTCTTTCTGTGGGATATTCTGAAGTTCCTTCAATATGTTCTCCCACATGCAGCTCATTCATGTTGTGATTTCCAAAGTTACAGCAGAAGCAATTTGTTGTAGCAAATAAGAGTTGTTGGTTAGTTAGTGAGTTGCCTAATGTGATTCCGGCGTTAGTCACTGATCTGCAATGTGTTTTCAGCAGGAAAAAAATGTTAGGGCGAGGGAGCCCATTAACAAACCAGTTTCTATCTCACAGGCTATAAATAACAATGAATAAACTCTCAAATAGATTTATTAATCGTCGGATATATTGTGGCTGTTTTTAAAGTTGTTTATAGTTCCTATTTAATATATAAATAACACCTTGAGGAGTGTCATTTGTCTACTACACTGTTAAAGAAACCCTGTACCATTATTTTTAATTTTCCTTTTGTATTTCTTTAATACCATATAATGGAATCAATGCATCCTCGTGCAATGCTCTATTAGAACTCTACCAGTGGCGTAACTAGATGTTGCTGGGCCCCACAGCAAATTAATTTTAGGACCCCCAACATATCCAGTGTTTGTCCTGTTTTACCAATATATGTTCAAATTGCTCATCAATGAGAGCCTCATGGGGCCCCCTGTACCTCCTGGGCCCCCCTGCAGCCGCAGGGTCTGCTTCCTCTGTAGTTACGCCCCTGAACTCTACCATTGTTTGGTACATAGAGCACAATTTTTTCCTACCCAACTTGAACTTGGCAAGTCACAACTCCCAGTACTACGTGTGATACATGGGACTCTTTGAGGCCCATTTATCAACAGTCTAATTTTTGTGGTTTTCGAGTTTCTTGAAACTACAGTTAAACTCTATTTTTCTAAAACGACGAATGCTTTGACTTTTTTTAAAAGATCTGAATATAAAACGTACACACGAAAAAAAAAAATAATGATGTGCTAAGCAGTCTGAAAAGCTCTAAAGATTTCTGTTTTTTGGACAATTACTAGCAGAAAAAATCTGAAAACCTCTAAGATGTGAATTTACTTAAATGCAAATTTTGCTCATTTTTATTTTTAAGAAACCACAAAGAAACTAATTTCTACAAATGGCAGTCATTTATCAAATGATCCCAACTGAAAAACACGGATGGGAAAACAAGCTCAGAAAAGATACATAAATTGCAAGATAACTGAAACTTTTTTGTATTTACCCGAAAACCACCCGAAAACCTCAAAAATCACAAAGCAAAGAAAGCTTCCAATTGTAAAAGGGACATCTGCCATTGACTTCTACATGATTTCCACAAATTTTAGATTTGTCACAGTTTTGTTTAATAATAAATCCTGTAAAAATCAAGATTTTTTCCTCAACTTTTTCAGAGTTTTGGCGACAAAAATCCAAAAATATAGGAGAACTCATTTGTGTATCAGTCATACAAACAAAGTTCTTAAAAGTATGGGACCCATTATCCAGAATGCTCGGGACCTGGGATTTTCCAGAAAAGGGATCTTTCTGTAATTTAGATCTCTGTGCCTTAAATCTACTAAACAAACATTTAAACTTTAAATAAACCCAATAGGCTTATTTTGCCTTCATTAAGGATTAATTATATCTTAGTTGGGATCAAGTACAAGCTACTGTTTTAGTATTACAGAGAAAAGGGGAATCACTTTAAAAAAAATTGAATTATTTGAATATAATGGAGTCTATGGGAGACAGCCATCCCATAATTTGGAACTTTCTGGATACCAGGTTTCTGGATAAAGGATGACTTACCTGTACCACATACTTGATCATTACTAAGATATAATTAATCTTATTGAAGGCAAAACAATCCTACTGGTTTTAAATACTGTTTATATGACTTTTTAGTAGACTTAGGATGTTATTTACTAAAATCTGAATTTATCTCATATTTTAGTAAAAAAAACCTGACCAAACTCCCATGCACGATTTTATCTTATTTATTAATAAAGAAACACGATTAAATATGATCGCAGAAAAACTCTATAAAGTCGAGCAAAAACCGAATAAACCCAATAGGTTTGTTTTGCCTTCATTAAGGATTAATTATTTCTTAGTTGGGATCAAGTACAAGCTATTGTTTTATCATTACAGAGTTTCAATTTCAATTATTGGATTATAATGGAGTCTATGGGAGACCATCCTGTAATTCGGAACTTTCTGCATACTGGGTTTCTGGATAACAGAACACATACCTGTACCACATACTTGATCATAACAAAGATATAATTAATCTTATTGAAGGCAAAACAATCTTACTGGTTTTAATTAATGTTTAAATGACTTTTTAGTAGGCATCGGGTTATAATAAATCTCAAACAATATTAGTTTTTTCTCGTTTTCGTTTTCTAATGAAAAAAAACGAATTTTTCAAGATTTTAACATTTGGATTTTAAAAAACAACCCCCAAAAGTATGGAGTTCCAAATTACAGAAATATCCCTTATATGGAATACCCCAGGTACCACAACTCAGTATAACAGGTTCCATACCTGTAGTAGCAAAGCCTGGTAATACATTGTAGATGCTGGCTGTACCTGTATAGCATCTAGTGGCAAAATAGTCAGATAGCAGAAAAAAATAAAGTTACTACTGTATATTGCCATTATAAAGTAGAAAGGTGTAATGTAACATGGGTCCCTGCAAAACCTATACAGTAACTGCATGTTTAATGGAATGACAGGGACAGTGTTTGGGTGCCCCCCGGTGTCACCCAGAGATTTTAACTGATGATAAATTCATGCACCTCACTTACTACCAGGATAATAATATCAAGTTTTTATAAAGTGCCCTTTAATGTATTAAATACTGTAAAATGCTGCTGAGCTTGGCACTAAATATATATATTTGTTGATGATGATGAGAGCAGTGCAAGAAATATACAGCAATATACACAAGTACTTTTTATGAAGCTTCAGCTCAAAATAGGAAGTAAAGAGAGAACTTCTCCTTTAGGCCTCAATTAACTTTCATTTACATCATCATAAGAGTAGAATTTTAGAATGAATAATAAAACCCCCAAGTGCACAGTAAAGCAATTCCTTCATGTGCCTGAAGGCAATTCTACAGTTTGAATTGTTGCCCTCAGCTTTAATTCAGCAGTTCATACATTCATAGGAAATATACCTATCCCTAATATGGGTGCTGCAAATAATGATGATTCAGTATCAATCAGAGATACTGGGATATTATCATGGAGATACTGTCATGTTCGGCACCCTATATCCAGAACCCAAGCTAAGCTCCCTGGTCTCGGCTCTCACTTCTGCCTTTAACCGCCGCCTTTCACCTCGGGAGGAGCCCTCGGTTAATTGGATGCCGCCAGGTCTTAGAGAGATGAGCAAAGCTAACGGTTCTGGACTAGCAAAGGGGCACGATAGTCTCACCAGGATAGTGAAGGAAGAACACCACCAGAAACAGGCAGGCCGGGCCAGCACAAGCAGATAGAATAGTCAGACAGGCCAGAATCAGGAAAGAGATCGTAGAATAGTCGGAGGACAGGCAAAGGTTTCAGGATTGGAGAGATCAACGTAGTTTCAGACAGGCAAGGTCAGGATTGGTGAGGTCAGAGTAGTAAGCAGGAAGACAAGGGTCAAACACAGTAGATCAAACAGGAATCACAAGAAATAAACACCCAGGAACAAGCTAATTGAACCTAACAACGGGCAACTTGCTTAAAACTAAATTCCCCTTTTAAACTGTTTGAATTTCACGCCAATGCGCGTGACATCATCATGCCGGCACATAAATCCGGAAGTGCGCCATAGGGAGACCTGCACTCGAGGATGAAGGGGCTGTGCAGCGAGTGTCCACGAGAAGGAACGGTGGTGGACCCCGCTGCCCACTAGACCACCAGGGTAAGTCCTGACAGATACTGTATGTTAGGGATTTTAGGGATGCCAGAAAAGCAGGGTTACATTGAGAAAGGAAACAAGGGACAGAGATAAGAGTTAATTGCTTATCTAGTATAAATAATTCTAAAACAACTGAACTTGCTGAGTAATCATTGAAGATGTTTCACAACTCATCTGAGCAGCTTCTTCAGTTCAACTGACTGGTGTGGGAAGTCCTCGGCATATAAACTCATCTGAAGTTTATATGCTGAGGTGACATCTGAAACTCACAGAGGCGTGATTCTGTGGGGTTACTGTGATAGGATTACAAAGGTATCATGCAACTGCTAGAAACAGGTATTACTTGTGAGAGTTGCATAAATGGATGTGTGAAGTGATTTAAAACTGCCAGGGTACAAATGTTAGAACAGCAATGTATTTAGAAGACAGGTGGTGTCGAAGGCCCCCGCCTCTGTTCAGGGATGGTTTCTCCACCTTGACATGAATCGCCTCTTTCACGCCTCGTTCAAACCAGTGGCCTTCTTTATCCAAGATTTGGACCTTGCTATCTTCAAAGGAGTGTCCCTTGTCTTTTAAGTGTAGAAAGACAGCTGAGTTTTGCCCTGTAGAGTTCGCCCTCCTATGCTGAGCCATTTGTTTGGTGAGCAGTTGTTTTGTCTCCCCAATGTATAGGTCAGCGTATACCACATTGCTTTGTTTTCTTTCGGTTTTGGATTCTTTGGTGTACCAGTTTTTGTCTCAATGTGTTGCTAGGTTTGAAAAATACAGGGATGTAGTGTTTGCTAAAAATCCTCCTGAGTTTTTCTGACACTCCATCTACATATGGGATGACTATGTTTTGCCTACTATATGTCTTTTCTTTTGGTGTTCCTGTTGGGCTTGGTTGCTGTTGTTTTGACAAATATCAAATGGTAAGCCACACACTTTCAAAGCTCCTGAGATGTTTATGTTCCTTGTTCCTTGTCCTTGGACTCAGTATCAGTTGTCACACGTTCCGCCCTGTGGTGCAGAGTTCTAATGACACCCAGTTTGTGTTCTAGTGGATGGTGGGAATCAAACAACAGATATTAATTCGTATGAGTGGGTTTCCTGTATACTTCCATTTTCAAGTTACCCCACTTTTGGATGGATATCAAACAGTCCAAAAAGGCAAGTTTGTTCTTGTGGACATCTTCCCTTGTGAACTTGATGTTATTGTCCACTGAGTTAATGTGTTTTTTAAAGGCCGCCACTTCACTGGATCTGATTTTAGCCAAAGTGTCATCTACATACCTGAACCAGTGACTCTGTATAGTTCCCTGGAATGTAAGCAAGACCCTCCTTTCCACCTCCTCCATGTACAAGTTAGCTACAATGGGAGATACTGGGGAACCCATTGCACAGCCGTGTTTCTGTCTATAAAAATGGTCCTCGTATTTGAAGTATGTGGTGTTAATGCACAAATCTAGCAACAGACATACTTGGTTAGGACGGAGCTTCATTCTGCTGTTGAGGGTGTTAACTTGCAGCACTCAATTTCTTACAGTCTCAATTACCTCTGTCGTAGGTATACATGTGAACAATGAAGGCATACCACGTGTGATGGGCAAATTTATTCGTCAGGCGCAAATTCGTGTTTCACTGCTGGTGAATAAATTCGCAAAGTTGCCTGGGAAAATTAGATTTGATACCGGCGACAATTTTGACCCCAGCGAATCGATGCAAACATCAAAATTCACGTTTCGTAAATTTTCCGATGCTTTGTGAATTCCGTGGGAAATTCGCTAATTTTTTCGGCGAAAATGGGACAAAGATACCACTGTTTCTTCTGCTTCTAGTGTAACGCCATGAATCTTAGTTACAAACTCTTTGGCATTCTGGATACGATGCTTCAGGAAAACAAGTTCTTTCAGTCTCAAGAAATTACTTCCATCGTTTGTAGAAATTACTCTGATAGATTTAGCTAGTAATCTGGATATTAACATTGTAAATAGTAAAAATATTAAAAAAAAAGATGTATTATTTTCTTTTGTTTTGAGTTTAAAGAGCAATGTTTTATATGTTGAGCAGAACTAAGAAGAGGAAGTCTGGGAAGATCAAAGAGACCTTGGGGAATATCTCAACAATCCTAAAATGCAAGATGATTCACATGGAATTTGCTTTGAAACATTCCTATGTTTCTAGAATAGATGTGACATGAACATCATAGCAGGTACACAGTTGCTCTTCTCCGTGCACCAGGGAATACAAGGGGCCCTGGATGACTTTGTATAGAGATGTTATCTTCTGAAGAACCCCATGGGGCCCACGTAGCTCTTACTGCTCCCCATCCCATATTATTTATTATCATTCTTTACTGCAGGATCATTGGTTCCCAGTTGTCTATGCTCAGAGGAAGAGCAGAAATCAACATGCAGCAATATATCTAGTTTATGATTTCCTTGGTTTAGGAAAGAAAAAGGAAGGAAAACAAGTAAAATGGTGCACCTGCTATCATGTGAATAGATTACTGTCTGGGGTGAAAAAGAGCCGCCATCCATAATGGGCCCATTTGGCTTTATCATTAGTTTAATCCTTGCATCCAAGTGTCAAACCTGCTTCCTCTGCCATTCATAACGTCACTAACAGCTCACCTTCAGTCATGTCTGTTTGTATTCATTCAGAGATATTCAGTGTGTGCACAAGTCTTACAGGATCATTATGAACCAAAATCTAGGATGTCTGAAAAATCTGACTAAGGGCCCAAAGCACATTGATGACTAATTTGCATTGACAAAGAGATTCATATTTATCAAATTTCAAATATGTGTTTTTTTAAACTAGCTTGGGAAAAAAATCATAATTGAAGTCAATCAGGGATTTTTTTGCGAATGCAATTTTTTGGTTGATCTTTAACATATTTATAAAAAAATACAATCATGTTAATTCAGGGGAAAAACTCAGTCACAATGAATGTCAACTTTGTATGTTGACTTCTATAAAAGCTTGGCAGGTTTCAGCTGATTTTCATTCCGATTTTTGGAGATTTTTCTTATGGATCAAGCTCTATAATTCACTTTTGGAAAATTAGAATTCCACGATTTTTTTTTTTAAATTGTGGAAATATTGAGATTTCAACTGCCAACAGTAGACCTTGATATTACTATAGCACTGGACATAATGTGTGTCCAAAAAGTAAACTAACCCATCATAAAGGTATTAATAGAATCTGGCATCACAACATCACCCAACAGTGCATTCCACAGCTGCATTGCCCTCCCTGTGGAGAACCATTTGAACTGCCTTCTAAGGGATTGGACTCTGATACATTGTTTTTTTCTATGTAAAGAATGATCCCCGCTACCTGTCTATTGTGTTCATTATTGTCTTTGTTAAGAATAATCATGTCCCCTTTTGAGTGCCTTTTCTCCAGTGGAACATAACTATAATTGAATTCTCTTTCCACTTTTTTTACCCATCTTTTTACTCCAGCTCATTAATATTTGTCTGGGGCCCAAAATGCACTGCATACTCAAGGTGAGGCCATACCAAGGGATTATAAAGAGGCAAAATTATGTTGTCATCACTTGTGTTTAGGGATGTAGCGAACTGTTCGCCGGCGAACTAGTTCGCGCGAACTTCGACTGTGCGCGTCCGCCGCAAGTTCGCGAACGTCGCGCGACGTTCGCCAATAGGCGTTCGCGTCAAAATCGTTCGACCATTCGATCGCTAAAATCGAACGATTTTCGTTCGATTCGAACGAAAATCGTTAGATCGAACGATTAAAATCCTTCGATCGTTCGAATCGAACGATTTTCGGATGTTCGAAGTTCGCGAACAGTTCGCGAACTGTTCGCATTTTTTGCCGGTGTTCGCGAACGGCGTTCGCGAACACATACTCGGCGGTTCGCTACATCCCTACTTGTGTTGCATTTTTATGCAAGAGAGAACTTGATTAACTTAAGAAGACCCTGCTTGACACTGCCTTGAGTTGCACAATTACTTATCCACAAATCTTTCCAATATGTGTGCAGTTTCATTATACAGTATATATCTATCTGTTGAACAACTTCATCAAGGCATGGGGACCCTTGAAAAACTTTGCAAGGACCCAGTATCTCAACATAGAGTGTTCCACTGTTAGAATTTATCCTGAAAAGATTTTATAAAGAAAAACTTGCACAAACATCTGCAGAAGTGTGACTATGGAGAAGGCACAAGCAAAGTCCAAATATGGGCACCGGGTCAGGGCTGGCAGTAATCAAACACAGAGTCCATGAAAGAGGCAAAGGTCAAGGGCAGGTGGCAGACAAATGGAAATACAATAATAGGCCAAGGTCAAAACTGTTAAGTTGGAATCAAAAGTACAAGGACAGGGCAGGAACAGGACTTACAGACAGGAACAAGATACATGGATGGCTTGAATTAGAAGAATGGGCTAATGATCCAGCACCAAGGTATGGGGGAGGCAGGCTTAAATTGCCCCTTTATTGGGCAATTTCCTGCAGTTGTAATGGGGGCATGGGCCAGGGAATACTGACAAGAGGTGGAAAGTGTCTGGAACTCCATGGGTTCAAACCAGGGACCTGTTATATACTGGCTGCTGCTCCTCCTGCTTGAGCCACAGGATGCAGTGTAGCATCAGCCTGCCCCGGACCAAATATCTTCTGTGATGCTGCCTCTCTGCTCTGTCAATATTCCTTAATCCATGCCCCCTGTCCAACTGCTTGCAATTGCTCATTAAAGGGCTATTTAAGCCTGCTTCCCCAACTCCCAATGCTGGAGCATTAGCCATCTGCCTATACCAAGCCTCGTGATTCTGAAACCTTGTCCCTCTGATCCTGTTCCTGTAAGTCCTGTTCCTGCTATGTCCTTGTTTATGGCCTCCCGGTTTTGACCATGACCCATTATCTGACTGGTTTCTGTCTGTCTCGACCTTTGGCCTGTTTTCTGAAGTATATTTGTTTTCCACCCACCCTTGACTTTTAGCTCGCCTTAAGGACTTTGATTGTTTGCTGCCCGGCCAAACATTTGCCTGAACTTGTACTTGTTTTTTTCTCTCTGTAACCCTGATTTCCTTTGTCTGCAGAGGTCTGTAAAAGTTTTACTTATTAAAATAGTTACTCAGCATATTGGCTCTTGTCAGTTTAATCATAAATTATTTCTAACAGAAAAGTAATCCAGACAACCAAACAGGCTGCAACCACTGTGGCTCAACCTGGAGGAGCAGGTCCTTGGTTGTAAACCCAACAGTCACTGGTATCCATTGAATGTTTTTCTATAAAGAGTTCAGAGAATCCCTGCAGGTTTGGTAGGACACGTATGGGCTGTGAAATAATTTATTTTTTAAAATGGCACTCTGCCAATTTAGTTTCCCATTGCACGTTATTTGTAATATAATATCAGAAACGTCAGTTATTTTGGAACACCCACAATGGTTCAGTTTTGAAGACACAGTTAAATATTTTAGTATTATGTACCTGGCTGTCAGGAGTACACTTTTATATATTTATATTTCACCACTTATTCAAGTCAGGATGCCAAAAAAAAAATATACTGTATGTTGTAAAATAACAGAAATGCAAAACGCAGTCCAGGGAGAAGGCCCTTTATCTTATGGAAATGTTGCAAAAGCACTGAGAAACTGAGCACACTGCATAAAAGTAGATATGTGTTAATCTCTTGGAGTTCATTCAGCGAGATATAAACAACAGTTGGCCAAGGAGACCGATTCACCCATTTTTATTCCAGTTTTCTTTCCACTTCAAAAGTTTTTCAATCGTCCTCAGAAAAGTCCCATGGATTATTATTTCACTATATTATTCCTTATCAGCTTCATATTCTGTAAATTAGCACTTCAAACAAACATCACTGTGTAGGTTTCTACTCTCCAGCATCTACTCCAGCGCTCCATTAATATGTAGGAAAGCTTCTGTCTTATTTCACTTCACTCGTCTCTCCTCTAAGCTAAGTACAGTCGTTATCACTTGATTCAGCATAATGGGTTTTCCCTATTAAATTATTTAGGACAAAAACCCTAAAATTAAATATGGCTAAAAATGCCATATTTGATATAATGACCTTATTGCACCAGCCTAAAGTTTGAGCTTGTCAATAGCAGCAATGATCCAGGACTTCAAACTTGTCACAGGGGGTCACCATCTTGGAAAGTGTCTGTGACACTCACATGCTCAGTGGGCTCTGAGCAGCTGTTGAGAAGCTAAGCTTAGGGCTCGTCACTAATTATCCAGCAGAAAATGAGCTTCCCCTGTAATATAAGCTGATGCTACAGGTTTGCTGATTATTAAATTCTGATGCTAATTGCACTGGTTTCTGTGCTGCCATGTAGTAATTATCTGTATTAATTACTAATCAGCCTTATATTGTGACATTTCTATTCTATGTGTACTGTATATTGTGAGTGGGTCCCTAAGCTCAGTAAGTGACAGCAGCACAGAGCATGTGCAGTGAATCAGCAGAAAAGAAGATGGGGAGCTACTGGGGCATCTTTGGAGATGCAGATCTTTACTGCTAAAGGACTGTGTTTGCCTTGGGCTGGTACAGAAGCACAAATCCTAATGTACAACATTTTTAGCTACTTCTTTAGTTAAGCTTTAGTTCTCCTTTAAGGATAATGCTGTGAGATAAAACTGTTCTGGACACACCTGTTTGGCTAGGTGAAGGTATTTTTTGGGCATTTGGTCGTGTAGGTGATACAACGTGCCATGCAACATTTATAGGGCTTATACTGAACCTACTTTTTGCCTATTGTTTTAATTAGGAAATATCTGCATATGTTTTTTGTTATTTCTTGCACTAAACAGGGCAACATCTGAAACTGAAAGTCATATTCTATTTGCTGATCCTAGGAGCACAATTAAGGCAAATCAGCAATCTGTATAATGAGCTGCTCTCCAGACCTAACAAAGCCTGAGAAAGAGGGGTTTGTTCATACAGAGGGCTTTCCAGTGAAAAATCTGTAAGTCAGATTTAGTGGTGGGCGAAATAATATTGTAATTATGGGAAATAACTGTGTATTGTAGGTAGCCAGTTATTTTACCTTTAGGTTTAATTGCATCATACTGCCATAAGGGGTAATTTAACATGATACAGGGCTCCTTTGCATTCTGCACCTGCCCCCACTCCTTCACACGCATGTCGAATGATATTAGCTAATGGGGGGGTTGGACTCCTACATGCCACCCCCAAACACGAACCCAGGCAGAGCTGTATTTATGATTCATATGCAGGTCTCTGTGTTCCATTTTGGAGTGCAAAGACCTGTAACCTGCAAAACAAAACTGGTGCCTATTTTGCACTTTGTCCTGCATTTGGTATATACATCCTACAGACATTTCGATTATCTGTAGCTCTTTTTTAAGTATATTCTCTATACTCTATTCTACTATTTTTTTTTTACTTCTTTCTAAATGAGTGACTAACTGATAAGGCATTCTCTGTTGAATCCAGCCGACTGTATGTTCCCTATGTGAAAACAACATCTCTATCTGCCTTGAAACCTAAAGACAGTCAAGTCAGGTATTTAAGTTTCGGTTTGCTATGACTTTGAAGCACCTGACCCTTTTGTTGCCACCTAGTACCTTAGTTTTAACTTCATTATCTGTAAACTTTGAATGCGGTATTCCTGTTTCACTTTGAAGTCTAATGCTATATTTCTCATATGGTTCTTTGCTCTTGACAGTCTAGAAAATTACTGTCCAACTTCTTCACATAGCTGGCCAGTTATCCTCTATATTACTTGTCCGTGAATTCGAAATTGATCTCAAAGAATAGCTGTCTGGACAATTTATGGGCAGTGTTAAACCTGAAATAGTCCTCTCTCCAACCAATTTTTTAAACCCACTCAATAAAGTGTTTCAGCCAGGTAGCAGACTGTAGCACAGTGATCCCCAACCAGTAGCTCGTGAGCAACATGTTGCTCTCCGACCCCTTGGATGTTGCTCCCAGTGGCCTCAAAGCAGGTGATTATTTTTGAATTCCAGGCTTGGAGGCAAGTTTTGGCTGCATAAAAACCAGGTGCAGTGCCAAACAGAGCCTCAATGTAGGTTGACAATCCACATAGGAGCTACTAAATGGCCAATCACAGCACTTATTTGGCACCCCAGGAACATTTTTCATGCTTGTATTGCTCCACAATTCCTTTTACTTCTGAATGTTGCTCACGGGTTCTAAAGGTTGGGGATCCCTGTGTAGCACATATTTCTTAGACTTGCCGCCAAGACTACATTTTCGTAAGATACCTACACTGGGCAACCTAAGGCTGTTCCATTCATCAAGATAGTGGGTCAATTATTTGTTATGTTTAAGGGCCTGATAATATTTCAATGATGATGTCCTACAAAGATCAAGTCAATTCAGCACTTGAAAAGACTGTGGGAGTTATTTATTAAAATCTGAATGTTAAAATCTCAAATAATTCTTCACTAGAAAACATGAAAATTGACATTTTAGAGGAAAAAAAATACTGAACCTGAAAATCCGCCATTGCAGACCTGTCGAGGTCTTGTAGAAGGGGAGAGTGACTTATCTCAATTTGAAGTTTTCATGGTCTGAGATGGGTTTAGCCCGTTAAAAGCGATTCGGGGAAAAGCCCAAAAATGCCGGCGATTCCGGGTTTTACACGATTTTATTGAGTTATTCTGCAATCCGATTAAATAGAGTTTTTTTTATATTAATGAATAAGCTAAAATTTTGCATGGGAGTTTGGTTGTGTTTTTTTTAATAAAAAAATAGATAAATTCGGATTTGAGTAAATAACCCCCCTGTAAGTTAATAAATATCCCTTTGCGGGTCACATCCACCCTAAGGGCCTTCAGCTTGAAACAGTGTCGAACTGGGAGCCCAGGGGGCCCCCACACCATCCCCCGGGCCCCCCAGTTGCAACCCCCTTCCGGGACCCCATTCAGCCCACCAATACCCCCCCCCCCCCGTGCACCACAGTTACCTTTGCTTCGCAGTGATCAGGAAGGGAGGTAAGTGGGAATGTTGGGAGTAGATCTAGGCCAACTGGGCCCAAATATGCAGGTGCGCATGCAGGATTCCAGGTCAGCTGCCTCCAGACTCACTGCCTGAAACATATAATTTACATGCAGGACAACCCCTAGGAGCACACCAGTGTCCTTAGCAGGGCAAAAAGAATCAGGAAGCGGGTGGCCCACTGTCAATCACACCGGTAACCATTGCGATTCTAATTTTAGTGTCACTAACCCGGATGGACCCCACGGTACAAATTTAATTATTTTATGCCGTCGCAAATTAACTAAACCAAGGGCCATGGGGCCCACCAAGGCTGGGACCCACTGGGATTTATCCTGGGGCCGCACCAGGCCAGTCTGACCCTGGCTGGACAAATCTGTTTTCAGATATCAGTATAACTTTAAATACATGTAAGTTCTGCACCCCCGGATCTGAAATTAAATTCTTAAAAAAAAATATTGCTTGTAAAACTTCAGCTCAAACAAGGGAATATATTTCTTGGCTTTGTCCATCATGAGCCATGCCATATACACTGCTGTGCACAAGAACAGAGCTGATATTTTAGAGCAAGGTTTCTTCCATACAGAAATGTCTTTTTTATTGGATGAACCGCTGTGTGTTTTAGTGCAAAGTAAGCCAATTTGGAGTTTGAAGGCTCAAGTCGTCTCGCAGAACTAAAATTGTCACTGATTCAAAAGTCCGTTTTTTGCATGCCCCGGGGCACAGGGACGTACGTGCATTTAGCTTAATGGTTCCAAACTTTTGTGTTTAATCCAGCTAGTGTTCCTGTGGTGTCATGTAAAAAATGTGAGACCTATAAAATAAATGGGGTATTTCTTTAAATTTGTATCTATCCCCATGTGTAATTTGTCTCTGTCCATTGTAATTATCCTTAAAAAAACATAGTTATGAGGGCTCAATTACATCCATGAGTACAGTGAGTAAAATACGATATTGGGCATAATTGCCATGCTTTTTACCTCAAAATGCTCCATTTCCAGTGTCATTCCAGGATTGATGCATTTGTCGCAATTGAGCTGTGCCTTCTGCAACTGCCCAAATGAATGCAATCTTGTGTGCTTCTAGTGTAGGTAATTCTTAAACAACTGGACTTGTTGAATAATCCTTGAAGACATTTCACTACTCCTCCGAGCAGCTTCTTCAGTTCCACTGACTGGTATGAGAAGTCCTTGGCATATACTGTAAACTCTTCCACTAACTACAAAGCAATCACAACCTCTGAGAATTTCAGATGTCACCTCTCTGAATAGTTACTATTGCCATTGTGATTAGTAGTGGAAGAGTTTATATGCCGAGAACTTCCCACACCAGTCAGTTGAACTGAAGAAGCTGCTTGGATGAGTAGTGAAACGTCTTCACTGATTACTCAGTCCAGTTATTTTACCTATTACCTATACTAGATATACCATGACCTGGATGAATGAAAATCTTCATAGTCAATCTTGTGTGCATTTCATCTCAAATCAGATACACTTGTGATTAAGTTCATTTGTTATAGAGATGCACCAAACCCTCCTTTGGGGGTTTGGCTGAACCCCTGAAACCTGAGAATGTTTGCAGATGAATACCAAACCGAATTTGAACCCTCGATGGCGCCAGATATTCCCAGCATTTAGCTGGAAAATGCAGATAATAGGGTTTGGATTTAGTTTGGCTTGGATTCAGCCAGATCTGAATCCTGCTAAAAAATTGCTTGGATCCGTTGCATCCTTAGTTATGTGTAATTTTTGGTGTTCGGCATGCAAGTGGCATCTACACCGAATTCTTTAGGCAAAAGTGTGCTTTGCCTTTTGATGATGGGTGCGATGGGAACCCTTGAGCTATCGCCTCGTCAGGAGGTGGTAGTAGCTTCAGGGTTCTCCTGTGCCAATAGGGCAATTTCAGTTACAGTTTGCCATGGAGCATTTTACCCACAACTCCTGTGTAATTGCAGTATCTTCGGTAATCTTCGGGTCTTCTTCCAGCTCTTCTGCAATTTCCGTGACTTTCAGTGCATGCGCAGTTGCCGCAATACAGAAGATTGGTCAAACTGCACATGCGTTGTTACGCCGCTCTCTTCCCGAAGGTTACAGAAGAAAATGGCACTCGTGAACTCCGATGCCATGAATTTGCAACGAGGGGTAAGTAAAGAGTTAGGGGCATTTACCAAATGTACCACCTAGGCTAGGGGGAGCAGGGAAGGGGGTTTATGTAGGGTAAGGGGTAGGGGTTTTAATTAGCTTGGGTTAAAGGAACCACCCCTTTTACCATTTATTTTGATTTTATACATGGCTTGTTCTACAGTGAAGATCTGGCAACCTTAAACTTTACTTAAATACATCAGTCCTGCATGTATTTTACTGCTATTTTCTTCAATTTTATTTTAAGCAGTCAAATACAGTACACACTATTCCTTACAGTTTCCTTTTGGAATGGTTCCGTGCCCATTCCAACTACAGTATTGGGTGACATCACTTCAGTCATAGACAAAATCCATGGTTTAATATTAGTGCTGCCTTCAGGATATGTATTATTTTTGTAACTTTGGCATGCGGCATTGGCTCCAATCATTTTAACCTATTTCCTCTTCTTACAATAGACCTTTATTCTCACCAGGCAAAGGAGCCAAGCCTGCTGCACATATACTCTCACAACTACCAGCTCTCTTGTTATTGCATATATTATTAATGAAACGGGGAACAAGGAGAGAAAATTAAACACTTTATTTAATTTGAATTTGCAGTAACAAAAGTTGACAGCTGGAACAGGCAGAGAAGAAGGTGAAAAATAGGGTTATTTTATCCATTATTAGTTTCAGGACACCTTCCCTCCCCGTCTGTAGAACTGAATGAACTCTCCAGCACCCAATCAATGCCACACTCATACATATTTGCAGCCTATAGCCTGGAGCTGCAGGAATATTTTCCTTGCTCAAACATCTTTGTGGACAAGCAGGAGTGTAGTTACTGTACCTAGGTGTGCGTGTCTGTTCTCTGGGTGGCCCAGCAGCATGTGGAGGACTCATGCTGTATGCCAGCTTGGTGATGGAAGGTCTGCAGTTATTACATCACATAATGTGATCATAAGGGTCTTCTACTAGGCCCTTGCTACTCATGAAGTGGCTGGTGGCATCTTCGTATTGCAGTGGTGTAATGTTCTTTTGTGGTTCCTTCTTCTATGTTGCAGAGATTCATTCTTCAGTGGAACTATTCTGCATCACCAAGCTGGCCCCTTTAGGTGCAAAAGATGGAGCACTTTGCCAGTTTTATTCTTGTATGTATAAATAAATGTATCAGAGGATTAGAGGAACTCAAATATATAACATAATCTATTTATTAAACAGTCACAAACAAGAAGTACACTATTGCTCTCTGGGTTTCTCCTTCTACCTCTGGATACACCCAGCAGCAGCAGTCATGTTCTGTCCATGGAGCTAAGACTTTTTGACTGTATTGTCCCTAGCACAGAAAACTCTGCTTAACCTGGCCAAAACTCTTCTGATCTGCATCAAACTATAAAACAGACACAAATAACTTAACAAGATGTAACGCAGTAATGAAAGAAGCATAAACCAGATGTTGACTAGGTCTATAGTCTCTCTTTTTCCATGGACACAGGCCCGGATTTGCGGCGAGGCCGCAAAGGCCCAGACCTAGGGCGGCATAGATTACAGGGCTGGAGCACTAAATGCTTAGTGCTCCAGTACCAAAGGATGCACATAATCCTATGGGAGGGAGGGGGCTCCAGAGGACGGTGGCCTCCGGGAGAACAGTGTTTGTGCTTTTGTAACATCATGTCTGGGATCAAACCTGTAACCTGTATGTTGCTGTGTAGGGTCTTATAATGCAGTGCTATACAAAGGTCCTTGTACAGGGCTATTGGTATTCTTGTATTCCCTGATAGGTATGTTGAACTCAGCTGTTGCTAATCTGGCCACATGTGCTCAGTATTAGCCATTAGTCTGGCTATAAAACCCCCTGCTCTGCACTGGTTCACTGTTGTTATAAGTTAAGCATGCTTGGTCCTAGGTGCTTTGTTCAGGGTCAGACTGGGCCAGCGGAACACCGGGAAAAAACCCGGTGGGCCCTGCCTTTCATGGGTCCTCAGGGCCAGATTTAGTGGGCGACGCCCTGAGGCCGCAATGGTCCTGGAGCTTGGCCTCGTGGTCCTAGCGCCTGCCTGCATACCACCTCCGGTGCGAGTGCACATGCACGCCTGCACCAGAGTGCTGGGGAGTTGTGCTCCCCGGTAAGCGACTGGGCGGCATGCCGTCCCTATTATTCTACCACCCTAGGCCGGGGCTGTGGTGGCCTCACCACAAATCCAGGCCTGTGGGCCCTGCCAGCCCAGACCCGCTCCCTGTCAATGCTGATCGAACTACCTCTTTCCATCCTTCTGCCCCAATCTCGCTTTGTAAAGGTGTACATGCACGAGCACAGGACGGGTACGAGTAATGTGAGGTGTTAGTGCGCGCCAGGGGACCAGAGGGGGCTTTGTAGTATGGACGGGTGTCAGAGGGGGGTCCCTAAGACAGCAGTCCCGGTGGGTCCATGTGGGTCCCGGTGGGTCCTGGGCCCCCCAATCTGACCCTGGCTCCTGTGATTGCTGTTCCTTTGTCTCCTGCCATGAGGCAAGGTCCAAAGCCAGAGGTGGCATTTATAGGCAGAAGAGCAGAAGAGCATGCCTAGACAGGAATCCAGTCACTTCCCTGGGTTTCTGGATTTTTTAGGGGGGGGGGTTCCTTGACATTATAACGGGCCGAGGTCAGGGGCAGGCTGAAGACAGAGGGGAAGATGAAAGGGAGCATAAGTAAAATAAAATCACAAGAATGATAAAAACAACAAACTGATTGCTTTCAGATTATATAAACTAGTATATATAAACTAGTATGGGACCTGTTTTCCAGAACAGGGATATAAAATGTCTGGATAATGGATCTCTCCATAATTTGAATCTCCATACCTTAAAGGACAAGTAACATAAAAAAAAAAATTTGATTGTACTTAACGAAAAAAAAACACCAAGACGCATTTAACTTTAAATTTGCAAAGTCTTTATTAAAAATAACTTACAGATTCTCTGCTTGCGCTCCTCTTCAGAAACGGCAACAGGGCGACAATCTCCTCCCTGGCTATCTGCTATAGAAGGCAGGGAGGAGTAACGAAGCGGCGTTTCTGAAGAGGAGCGCAAGCGGAGAATCGGTAAGTTATTTCTTAATAAAGACTTTGTGAATTTAAAGTTAAATGTGTCTTGATTTTTTTTTTTCGTTAAGTACAAACAATTTTTTTTTTTAAATTGTTGTTATGTTACTAGTCCTTTAAGTCTACTAGAAAATCATATAAACATGAAATAACCCCAATAGGCTGGTTCTGCTTCCAATAAGGATTAATTATATCTTAGTTGGGATCAAGTACAAACTACTGTTTTATTATTACAGAGAAAAAGGAAATCATTTTTCATGTTTTTAATTATTTGGATAAACTGGAGTCTATGGGAGATGGCCTTTCTGTAATTCTGAGCTTTCTGGATAACGGATCCCATACCTTTATCTATATCTATCGGTCGACAAAGGCTAGGACATTGCTGCAATAAAAATGTTTTCATTTTCCCTTTGAATAGAGAAATCAAAACAACTGGTGGGGAATCAAGTGCCAGCCTCTTTTTTTTTAACCAAAGAAATATTTTAATGTATTTTTCATTAAGCAAACATATGTCCTCCATTAGATATTTTATTCATTTTGAACTCAAGCTAAAAAAATAATTGAGCTGCTTCATAAAACTTTATCCCATAAAAGATTTTCTTCAATTCAGTACCAGTTACGTGCAATTACTCAAAATCAAATATCGAAAGTGGTTTATTCAAAGTTAGCCCTGTTTTCATATCCAGTTCTGAATGTTTAAAAGATTTATGAAGAACATGTTAGATTATTATGAGAACTAATATTAATTGCATTCCTTTAACCAGAAACGTCCTAGCTATTGTAATTACACATTCACACTCGGAAGATAATTTATGAAACCTTAAAAAAAATGCATTTAATAATCTGTAGTCATAATAAGCCAAAATGAGCCTGGTGAAGTTACGCATAAATCATATTTAAAAAAACCATAAAGAAGAAATAATTAGAAAATTCAAATATGGTTGAACAATGCAATATAACAGATTGTTTTTCTGAAATATATTTTTTTCAATGATTTGTGTTCAAGTAGTGAATTTCAGCAAAATGGGCGTCAAAATAATTTAGACGTGAGCGACAATTTTTATACAGGCGACTATTTTGTCAAAATGCGTCAAAGTCAATGAGCGTCAGAATAATTTAGTCGCGCGTTTTTTTTTTTTTTTGCGGCAGATTTGTCGCGGGTGGCGAAACGTGGAATCCATGCCTGCCGAATATGTGTCACCCAGCACTAGTTGTAAGGAAATAAATGGCATGTCAAGACTGCAGGGAAGTAATCACCTATTTCTCCTCCCCCAATGAATACCCAATGAATGACTTAGAGGCTGACTTGTGGATGAAGGTCGGTCACAGCTTTATTAGCATGTTTTATCCAGTGATCCTTGTCCACTCGTAAACACATTTTTATATAACCGGATAACCATTTATTTATAACCACTTCAACGTTGGCATAATTGTAAAAAGAAATTCAGAGGTGCCCGGTGTACTCAGATCCACATCCTCCTGCCTACTTCCTGGCCCATTTCGGCCCCACCCACTCCCCGCCCCGACTCCACCCACTCCTGCCCGACTTGCGTCCCCCTTCCTCGCCACAGGTAAAATCGCGGCTGGGGAGGAGGTTTTTTTTTTATTAGCTGTAGAGGAAGTAGACCTCAGAGTCCGGGCCCCCCTGTTCCCCGAGCCCCAATGCGTCTGCAGGGTCTGCTTCCTCTATAGTTGCACCACTGCACTTCAGATAAACCAAAAACCAATGGCAGCCATTGCAAGACCAATGGGCATATGAGAACCATCCTTTTTCCATATAATAAAAAGGCAAAGATCAAAACTTTCCACTGTGACAATCTTTTTACAATCATTAAGCAGAGTAATACGTAACCTTATGACATAATCGGGGGAATGTAATAAAAGTCGCAAAGAGCAAAGCAATTTGCACAAATAACAATAAAGATTTGCATTTCGCAATATAATACTCTGCCTTAAACGGTTATTGCATTGAGAATTTTAATTGCGCATTGGGAATTTTAATGGCGTTTTGCCCACTTTTAAGAAGTGCTTGAAGGTGTCGTCATCTTTTGGAGCAAACATAGCAACTTTTTCAGTAAGAAGTTTTATTACATTCATTGCACAAAATTTGCAAATCTTCTCCCCCTGTCGGAAGTGGTCGTTAAACAGTTTCCGGGTTCGCAAAAGCGCAAAGGCATAACTTTTCGCATTGTGAATATTTTTTCCTTTACAATCTTTTATTACATTCCCCAAATAGTGCACAAAACAGACACAGCCTGTGCCTACCACAAGGGGACGTTTCCTGCATTGCTGAAGGGTGGATGGGTGGGATGCTGCTGCCTCCTCGCTGTTCTGAAATGGCACTCGTTGCCTAGGGGACAGAAGTGACGTCACGCTCCCCATATGTGCCAGGGCAGTGGTGGGGTTGTATGAGCTGGGTGCCCAGTGATGATGTGAGTGGGAAAGGAAAGAGGAGGAAGGTAAGGGAGCAACATCACTCCCTGCAGTCCCGGTGCTCCTTGCTTGGCGCTTGCTTGGAAAACTATACCCCCAAAATGAATACTTAAGCAACAAATAGTTTATATCAAAATAAGTGGCACAGTGTCGGACTGGGATTCCAAGGGCCCACCAGAAAACCTTAGGCTGAGGGCCCACTTTCCAAACTATCCTCTCCTCACTCAACCTCTTTATTCTCCTAGTCTCTTTTCTCTACATACTACTTTATTCTTCCATTATTAAGCCTCTGTGTTCCCATAAAGAAGAAGACCATGAAATAAGCCTAATGGTTAGCAGTAAGAGGCCCACTGAGACCTGGGCCCACAGGGAGTTTTCCTGGTATCCCGTTGGGCCAGTCCTACACTGAAGTGGCATATTAAATAATCTTACCAAACTTTAAGTAAATATTGCCCTTTTACATCTCTTGCCTTGAAACACCATTTTGTGATGGTCTGTGTGCTGCCTCAGAGATCAGCTGACCAGAAATACTGCAGCTCTAACTGTAACAGAAAGAAGTGTTGAAGCAAACGACATATCTCTGTCTGTTAATTGGCTCATGTGACCTAACATGTATGGTTTGTTTGTGTGCATCTTGAATCGTAAGATCCCAGGGGGCGGCCCTTAGTTTTTACCCAGAATGCTCGAGTCCTGGGTTTTTCAGATAACGGATCTTTCCATAATTTGAATCTTCATACCTTAAGTCTACTAGAAAATCATGTAAACATTAAATAATTTCCACGTTTCAGCGCCGGTGAATACATTTGCGAAATTGTGGCGAAAATTCACCTGCGAATTTTCGCCGGCATCAAAAAAATTCTGACACTGGCAATTAAACAATTAATAGGCGCCCATTGACTTTAATGTGCGTCAGCATTGCCATCGGCGTCAGAATTGTCTCCAGCATCAAAATCATTTTGACGCCGGTGTTAAAATTCGTGTTTCAATGGTTTGGATCAATGGCCCTTAAATTTACACAAGTACCCAGTTATTAAAGCTGTCGGTGGACAGTTGGAATTGTTCTTCAACAACAACTGAAGAGCATCAGATTGGGCAACTCTGTTATAAAGTTTTTCTGTCACCATCTCGCCCTACTGCTGCCATTCTATTATACATCCTGTCCCCCCTATTATTTCCACCTAAAACCTATTTTGTTTTTGGACCCTGAGCACTCACTTTGCTTGGACCACCTAATTCTAACTTTGAGGAATATGTCCCTCTGCTACTTTTAAGTGATTTTCATATTTTATTTGCCACTTATCTTTTGTACTGTGATTTTAAACAGTTGATCCTTCCTGGCAACTCCAGTGATTTTCCTAATGTAATGTTAATATTTTATTACACTTTGGGGTTGATTTATCTGCATTCAAATTTGTGTTGTTTTTTTTTTCCAGCTACGACTCCTGAATTTAAATAAGAGTTTCAAAAACTCACATTTTATAGATTTATTAAAGGGGTTGTTCACCTTCCAAACACTTTTTTTCAATTCAGTTGTTTTCAGATTGTTCCCCAGAAATAAAGACTTTTTTCAATTACTTTCCATTTTTTATTTTTAACGTTTCTAAGTTTAAAGTTGAATGTTGGTGTCTCTGGTGTTTGAGTCTGGCAGCTCAGTAATTCAGGTGCAGATTCTGAACTGTTACAGTTTTGCAACATTTAGTTGATCCATTTCTCAGCAGCATCTCTGGAATATTAGTAACTATTGTATCAATTCTAACAGCTGCCTGTAATGAAACTCAGAGATTCTGCTCAGCAGGAACAAAGATAAGAAATGTATCAAATAAATGTATCAATTTAGAACAGTTTATAGGGTCAGCGACCCCCCCTCCCAGAGCTGCTTCAGAAGGAGAGAAATGACACTTTACTCTTCAATATTAGAAAAACCGTCACACGTAGAAAATAGAAAGTCATTGGAAAGGGTCCAGGTGATCTATCTGAAACCAACTAGTTGTTTGAAGGTGAACAACCCTTTTAAGAGCGAAAGATGCTAAAAAAAATAATAAATCAAATGTTTATGTAGAAGTCTTTGGGACTTATCCTAGGAGTTGTGGGTGTTTTCCCAGGCAAAATACAATTTTTTCTCAGCAACTTTTTTAGCCATGGCTTTTTCCACAGTGAAATTTTTTACGGTGGTTTTACACAATTCACACAATTATTTGCTGATGGCAAATGCAGAACTATATATATATATATATATATATATATATATATATATATATATATATATATATATATATATTTATATATATATATATATATATATATATATATATATATATATATATACACACAGTATATACAGTATATATATTAGGGATGCACCGAATCCACTATTTTGGATTCGGCTGAGCCCCCAAATCCTTTGTGAAAGATTTGGTTGAATACCGAATCCGAATTCTAATTTACTTATGCAAATTAGGGGTGGAAAGGAGAAAACATATTTTACTTCCTTGTTTGTGACAAAAAGTCATGTGATTTCCCTTGCCGCCCGAATTTGCATATGCAAATTAGGATTCGGATTCAGTTCGGCCAGGCAGAAGGATTCGGCCAAATCCGAATCCTGCTGAAAAAGGCTAAATCCTGGCCAAATCCCGAACCGAATCCTGGATTCGGTGCATCCTTAATATATATATAGCAAAAAGGAAAGACTGGCACACTCAGGGTTTGTATATTATGCAAAAACAGAGAGTTTGTATATACAGTATATATATTGTATAGTATATACAAGTATGGGACATGTTGTCCAGAATGCTCGGGACCTGGAGTTTCCTGGATAAGGATCTTTCCATTATTTGGATGTTCATACCTTAAGACTACTAGAAAATCATTAAATAAATAGTGAATTCGCAAAACTGCGGAGAAAATCCGCTGCATCAAAAAAATTTGGTCGTGCATCAGAATATTCGTGTGCATAAAAATCTTGTCAAAATTGTTTGGTCATCCATTGACTTTAATGCATATGGACAAAATAGGAGGGCATATAAAAATTGTTGCGGGCGTCGAAATTGACGCGCGTCAAAATAATAGTGTCACCCATTAACATTAATGCGTTTGCAAATTTTTCATCATTTTGCGAATTTTGCAGAAAAAACTAGAATATTGCGGGAAATTCATACATTTTTTGACAAATCGAAATGGGACAAATTCGTCCATCACTATAAATAAACCCAATAGACTGGTTTTGCTGCCAAGGAAGATTAATTATATCTTAGTTTTGATCAAGTACAAGATACGATCTTATTATTACAGAGAAAAAGGAAATCGTTTTTAAAAATCCAGATTATTTGGATACAATTGAGTCTATGGGAGACGGGCTTCTTGTAATTAAGAGCTTTCTGGATAACGGGTTTTCCCATACCTGTACTATATTTATATTTAAACAAATATATACATATTAGGTTATTAAGGAATCCTTACACGGTATAGAATCTGAATATTCCATGATAGTTCCTATCGCCTCCTGTTAAGCGGAAAGTTTCTCCCGAAGAACAGGGAGTTGATGTGACATATTTACGAGGTGGAGAATTCAGTTGAGAAACTGTCATGAGAATCTTTGTTTATGAGGTAAGTGTTCTCACGCTCGGCTGACACCTGACAGACAGTCCTTGTATGAGGGAACTGGCCTTAAAAATTCAATTGAGATGCAATTTCAGTCATTATGAGAAATAGGCTTACCAAATCCTAAATTCAAGATAAGCCCTTTTTATTGTTCTGCATGGGTTCAGAGTACTCTAAGGATTCAGGCAGGTGTTCCATTTATTTTATGAACTCATCGATATTAAATCTTCTAAGAGTAAATCAGACATATTATTTAAGGAATTGCATGACTAAAAAGATTTTCTTCGTCGAAATCCAGGCTTTTAATGATGTTCCCTCTAAATGAGGCCCATTAAAGCGGTATTATCGTAATCAGAATGATTGCATGTTTGGCCACGGGAGACAGAAATATGGACCCTTTGTCTTTTCATAAAAGCCTGGTAAATGATACTTTAGCTCTTGGGCCAAAATACTAACTTAGTCTTAATGAGCCTTTTGTTAAAATCCTATTTCAGCCTAAGCACCAGAAACAAATCACAATTCTGACCACGGACACACAATGAACAAAAAAGAAAGGCTATTAATTCTAGAGAGCTCGTATGATTTAAGTTGTATTATCATTGGAAATTGAAATGTGTTCTTAATGTATTATAAGGCTGCGGGGATTCTTTTTTTTTTTTTAATGGTGACAGGCTTTTCCATTTGCTATAGAGAGATATTTAAGAAATGTTCTCCTGCATACGGATAGAAACTTGGCATCCGTTTGTGACCACATTTGCCTTTAGGGATGAAAGAGAGCACTCGGGATGTTTTTTTCACTCCAAGGCTCATATTATTCCATATGATTGAAGGGAAATCTACCAATATTTGGAAGACCGGACTTATTATTGCACTTATTCTCAAAAATGCTTGTGTGTTTGGGGTTAGAGTTACGCCATGCAGCAAAATGGTTAAAAGGGCAGTTATACAAAGATATAATGTTGTGGTCCATAAAATGCAATAGGCATAGGGATCCTTTCTTTCAAATAAGGATTAATTGAGGTATTTGATATGGCATTAAGGAGAAGTTTCTTTAACTGGTCTCAAGCAAACCTTAAATCCCCAAGGTCCTTTTGAGGTAACAAAAACGTTCAGTGAATAATTAAAGGTGTAGTTAGAGACCAAGTTACTATGAAAGGCTACAAGTTTTATTTTTCCTTTACATTAAAACATTTTTACATTAAAAACTGGCCGGCCAGAAACCAGACATGTAACAATATAAATACATAAAATAAAATATTTTCAAGGTGATTCAGGTGAGTGGTCATTTTCCGAAAGATCTCCTAGGTAGTTATGGGCGAATAAATTCAGCAGGTACAAATTCGCGGTGAATTTCCGCAATTCGCCGCATGCAAATAAACTCCCGCAAAAATGCGACAGAGAAAAGGCGCCGGCGTCAAAAATTTTTGGACATGTGCTGGAAAAGACGCTTGCGTCAAAACCGTTGCACGTCAACACTATTCTGGCCCCCATTGACGGCGGCATCAATTTTCACGTTTAGAGAATTTTTCGTTGTTTGGCGAAGTTTGCCGGCGAATTGAAACGGGAGAAATTCTCCCATCGCTGCTCCTAGTTTGTATTAGGTGATTCCCCCAGTCTTAAAACAAGAATGATGCAAGGCAAAGTTGGTGTGAGTTACAGTTCTCAAAATTGGTGATGAAGCGAGAGGTAATTTTCCCAAAAAGGTTGTCAAAACTTATTAGGTAAAGAGATGGGCAGAGTAAGTCACAAAAGGGTTAAATGGGCATCCCCCACACCCTCTCTTTCCAGCCACACGTGCCCCCCAATAATGGACTGATCTCACCAGATCCTGCGTTCTGGTCTTCAAGGGGACAGTTGGGTACTATCACTTCATTATATCTCTGCTTTATGAATACCTCTCTCCGTCAATCCAAAATGGCACCTGATATGTTGCAGCGTGTGCGTTCCACTGCGGAATGCAACTCTCCGAACTTGCCCACACCGAATCCCAGCAATTTGCCAATTTTTATGATTTCACGATTCACAGAGTTCCAGCAGCTTGCCGATTTTCATGATTTCGCAATTTTGGGGTAAATTCACCAATAATGTTGTTCAGCCTTAGAAGTGACTGTGACACGTTTCGCCTGTATAAGGCTTTAACAAGCAGTTACTAATAAAACTACAGTAGGCAACGATAAACTCCGTTAACCCCCCCCCCCCCGTTTCATTAAAATGTTGCACATATATGTTCATCTTTCTTTTGGTTCAAACCATATCTAGGACTTCAAATGAGCCCTCCTCTAGGGTTCATAAAATAACAAAATAAGGGGTTGCAGCCAGAAAAAGCAAAATGAATTTAGATCTTTAATTGGTGAGTAGGAAGCAATGATGCCTAAAAAATATTATGCAATAAGAGCAAGTGGGTGCAGGTATGGGATCCATTATCCAGAAACCCATTAGCCAAATTACGGAAATGCCATCTCCCATAGACTCCATTTTATCCAAATAATCCACATTCTTTAAAACAATTTCCTTTTTCTCTGTAATAATAAAACAGTAGCTTGTACTTGATCCCAACTAAGATATAATGATTCCTTATTGGAAGCAAAACCAGCCTATCGGGTTTATTTAATGTTTACATGATTTTCTAGTAGACTTAAGGTATGAAGATCCAAATTACAGAAAGATCTGTTATCTGGAAAACCCCAGGTTTCATACCTGTACTATCACACTTAAAGGAGAAGGAAAAAAGTCACCATAAGAAAAAAACACCCATTGACTTAAATGCATTTGGATAAAAAAGTAGCAGAGACAAAAAAAGTTGCCACAAGAAAAAACTTCCATTCAGGGGCGCGCCGCCAATGAGGCGAGCTGAGATGCTCGCCTCAGGCGGCAACGCCGGAGAGGTTTCCAGGGGCGGCAAAAAGCAGGTAAGTCGGCGAGGGGGGGCGGCATTGCAGGAGCCGTCTCAGGCGGCATTTAGGCAAGAATCGGCGCTGCTTCCATTGACGTTGCAGGTGTAAAAAATTGCAGGCAAAATTCTTCCATTCCCAAATACATTTGAAACTACAGGTATGGGACCTGTTATACAGAATGCTTGGGACCCGGGCCTTTTTGGATAACAGATCTTTCCTTTATTTGGATCATCATACTTTAAGTCTACTAGAAAATCCTGTAGATATTGTATAAACCCAATAGGCTGGTTTTCCTTCCAGTAAAGATTAATTATACAATATCTTATTTGAATCAAATACAAGTTACCGGTTTACAGAGAAAAAATAAATAATATTTAAATATTTGGATTACTTGGATAAAATGGAGTCTATAGGAGATGGACTTTCCGTATTTCAGAGCTTTCTGGGTAACGGGTTTCCAGATAATGGATTGCATACCTGTATAACAAAATAATGACACAGTTAAGAAAAATTAAAACAAGTGTGTCAAGCCTGCGACCAAAACAACAGTTTAACCTCCGTTCTTTTCTATTATTATTATTATTATTATTATTATATCATATTATTATTATATTATTATTCTACTTACTATTATAACAGTATATTTTCATTCCCCAGCTTCCTGCCTTGCTGACATGATTCGGTACTCTTTAGAAATCTAATTTTCAGCATATTAAATATAGAATTTATATTTGACATTATCTTGCACCAGAATGTTATATTTTTTTTTTCCCGGGGAAGACGATATGCAGGATCAAGAGTCAGTGAAAGATCAGCTATAAATAAAAAAAGATCACAGAAAGTTCAAGATTTTAGCTAAATAAACTACTATTGTTCAATACATCCTGTCTTTGTTAATAAAAGAGCAAAGAAAAGGAAAATTGTTGTTGGTTGATGACAGATCTTTTATCTTACAATATTTTTTCCTTTTTTTTGTTGTTTTCATTTAAATTTGGACTTTCTCATTAAAAGTACTTTGTCATCAGTTTTTATCTGATGTGTTGCTGCTTCACTTTAAAAACATCTCCATTGTGTTTTCACCATGACAGTCCCATCGTCCAAAGATTAGTTTTGAACTGATTTTAAAGCTCTCATTAGTGTAGGCCCTGAAAGCATACTTAAAGGAAAAGTAAACTCATACTTTAATCATATGGTCCCTGCACAGACTCTAAAGCTGGCCATAGACGCAACGATCCGATCGTACGAATCGTGGATTCGTACGATTTTCTGTGTGGAGAGTCCCGATATTTTTCGTCCGGAGGAGATCGGTCGTTTGGTTGATCAGACAGGTTAGAAAATTTCTGTCGGCTGCCGATAATATCTCTGCGTTTATTGCCGATCGTACGATTTTCTGCGGGAGACTGTCACTAGCTTTGGTCAGACGTAACTATCGTACGATTGCTGTTGTACATTAGCTAATCTGTTCTTTTACTACTTTATTTGATCTGACTGGTAAGACTTTGATCTGAATGGTTAGTGGCGGCTCGGGAGATGGGAAAGTCCGATCGTACGTTGATTCGTACGATCGGATCTTTGCGTCTATGGCCAGCTTTACTTTCTCCCCGACCGTACCAAACACATATCCCAGAATGGACCTGCCCAGTACCTGAACCCGAAAGACGGAGTTGCTCAGTATCTGTTTGGTGCAGTTGAGGAGATATGAGGTCCTAGAATGTAGGGCACCTCCTCATAGATAGGTTCTGTGCACACACTACGCACAATATTGGTTTCCATGCATTATACCCAGTGCATATCTAAGATCAACTCATCATTATCATCACTCAGACAACCCTCATTCCATTTATGTTTTAATTTCTCTAATTTGCCATGCTTCCACGGCACATACATGTTACACGTGTATAGACGCTATGATGGTTGCAAATGGCCACCCTAGATTACTGTGACATGATTTCAATATAATCTGACCACAAAAGTGTACATGTGTTATGTAAGGACCCACCACACTGGAAAATGCCAATATAAGCAGGTGTGAAGCAAGAAAATAAACTGATATTTAGTTATAAAGTGAGGAAAGAAATATCAGGAGACCCTCTGTCTAGTGATGGGCGAATTTATTCGCCAGGCGCGAATTCGCGGCGAATTTGCACGTTTCGCCGCCAGCGAATAAATTCGCGAAATGCCTGCAAAAATTCGCGTCAAAAACGGGCGCCGGCGTCAAAAACTGGCGCGGTTTTGCTAATTTTTCGCCGTTTCGCGAATTTCGCGCGAAATTCGCGAATTTTACGGCGAAGCGAAACGGCCCAAATTCGCCCATCACTACCTCTGTCCAAAGACACATTCAAAAGTTACACGTGCTCCTACGGAATGAATGTGACTTATCCTGATTGATCGGGTAGCAGCACAGTCTGCTCTACTGAATAGGGATGTAGCGAACTGCCATTTATGTGTTCGCGAACGCCGTTCGCGAACACCGGCAAAAAATGCGAACAGTTCGCGAACTTCGAACACCCGCAAAATCGTTCGATTCGAACGATCGAAGGATTTTAATCGTTCGATCGAACGATTTTCATTCGAATCGAACGATCGAAGCCATTCTATCGAATGATTTCATTCAATCGAATGGCTTCGATCGTTCGATTCGAACGAAAATCCTTCGATTTTAGCGGTCGAAGGAATCGAATGGTCGAATGGTCGAACGATTTTTGTTCGAATCGAACGCGAACTCATATTGGCGAACGTCACGCGACGTTCGCGAACATTCGGCGGACGCGAACAGTCGAAGTTCGCGCGAACTAGTTCGCCGGCGAACAGTTCGCTACATCCCTACTACTGAACTTGTCTCTCCCTTTGGCTTCCACAGGGTAATGGGATGTATGTTTGTTGAGGCAAACCCCTTTTTTAGGTGGCATTCCAAAAGGAGCAATAAAAATTCACCTGTAGTAAAAGATACATTTCTTGAGCACATGAAATTGTGAGAGTACAATATTTTCTATTTTTAAACCGCAGAGTTCAGCTTGGATGCATACCTCCCAACTGTCCTGTTTTTAGAGGGACAGTCCCTCTTTTGACAGCTCAACCCGCAGTCCCTCATTTGTACTGGAAAGTCCAGATTTTCTCTGCACTGAACAGGCAGAAAAAAAAACAATGTTTCTAACTTAATTGGCTTTTGGCAGAGAGCCCAGAACAGCCACAGCTGCAGATAAGATACTTTTGTTACAATTTTGAGATAAGCAAATAAGTAACTGTAACAATATAAGATAACAGGTCTCTTGGGAGAAGTTAGACTCACAGCTTAAAGGGCAATTCACCTTCATTAGCAAAACTGTAATAACTGAAAAAAACTGAAATATGTTCAACTTTTCCACCCTGCCAAATTTTGTAAAATGAACATGGTAATTAGGGGGTGCGGCCACAAAAATGGGCATGGTCAAAAAATTTGCCGCACTACGCGGTGACTTTTTTGTCCCTCTTTTTATTTCCAAAATGTTGGGAGGTATGTGGATGAAGGAGATCCAGGGGCAAATTAATACACAAGGTACCCTAGGCTATAGGGGACCAGTGTGATCAGGGGCCTCTTCTAGCCTTATTATTTCTATTTTCTTTTAATATTGTGCTGCTGGTTGGCTGCAGCTGTTGGGAGAAAATGGCAGGCAAGGTATTGCATAGATCCAATGACATACTGGCGTGCGCTCAGGGTCGGACTGGGCTGAGGGGACACTGGGAATAAACCCAGTAGGCCGCGACTTGCGTGTGCTGAACCCCAGAGAGCGCGGGTGCACACATGTCTGGATCTGAACGCATCCCATCAGTAGCCTAGAAGGGGGCCTATGGGGATGTAGCCTAGAGGTTGCACCAGTGCTGGGCTAAGTCCCTAGACAACTTGGCCCTCCTCCTCTTGCGCACAGCGTGAACAAGCAAGCGTGTGCATGGGTGGAAGAGCGCAAGCATTGAGGAAGAGCGAAAGCCCCGAGGAAGCACGCAGAAGAGCACACACTCCAAATTCCCGCTGCAGTTGGGGAAGAACAAGGGTCAGAACTAGGGGAAGGCATCAGAAGAGGTATGTGCCTGGCGCCCCTCTACCTTTGCACCCTAGGCATGTGCCTCTTCTGCCTAACCTTAGTTCAGCACCCCCAATGGCTATCTTTTCCAACAAGCACACTGGTTGCCTGGATTTTGAGTGGGGCCAAAATACCTGCTGCCTGAGAAATGTTGTCACACTGTATAATAATGAGCAGAGTCTGCCGGTGTCCAGTTAAATTCTTAAAGAGTTCCTGACACCAGAAAATAATCTTTTTTTATATCTATAATAACATTGCCTTTGAATGCTATTTATAATTTTGCCATAAAAGTATTTGCCTGATGCTTTTACATTACCTTTCTTACTACCCTGTTCCTCTATGAGGGGGCTGCCATATTTGTTCAGCATGAGTCCGTTAGCATTAGACACTTTAACTGACAGGCTGAGAAGGGACAGTCAGGTTGGCAAAACAGTCAGGTTCAGGAACTTTGAGTAACAATTACTTAGAAAAGCAGAACAATCAGTGAAAAATGATCAGTATGACCTATAGGTAGGGATGTAGCGAACTGTTCGCCCGTGAACTAGTTCGCGCGAACTTCGACCGTTCGCCGAATGTTCGCGAACGTTTGGGAACGTTCGCATTTTGAGTTCGCGTTTGATCGTTCGACCATTCGACCATTCGAATTCCTTCGACCGCTAAAAATCGAACGATTTCCATTCGTTCGAACGATTGTAAGCATTCGATCGAATGAAAAGCATTCGATCGAATGGCTTCGATCGTTCGATTCGAATGAAAATCCTTCGATCGAACGATTAAAATCCTTCGATCGTTCGAATCGAACGATTTTAGCGGGTGTTCGAAGTTCTCGAACTGTTCGCGAACGTTCGCATTTTTTGCCAGTGTTCGCGAACGGCGTTCGCGAACACCAAATCGGCAGTTCGCTACATCCCTACCTATAGGTAACTTTTAATGTAGATTAATATTTTTTCAATATCAGTTTAAGGATAAAATATCTCTGCATTAGTACGCAAGTACTGAACAAAAATTGGGAAAAAAGTCAAAATTTTAGTCTAAGATGATGTCTGTGGATTTTTGAGCCAGACACAATATGTGTTTTAAGGGCGCCTTTAAATCTCACCTCATCTGTGTGTAGGTGTAAACGTTTAAATAACGGCATGGTGGTGGAAAAAACAGTGCACACATGACCCCTCTCCCTCTCCGCAAGCTACCACATGTGTTCATCCAACTACAAAAGGATAATAATTCATTGCTTAAACAGGTCCTCCTAAAATACTATTCAAGACAATCAGGGCTATTTCCTTTGCATTTCCACCTCGTAGCTGGTTATTTGAGTAAAAACAACAAGCTAAGTGGAGACCTTCTGATCACTGGAGACCAATTAATAACATGTGACTTCCTCACAGGCTGCCATGAAAGTAAGTACGTTATAATCGTCTGCTGCGATATTAATATCAGCTTTGGGAACCGCAGGCATCAGCCCTGTTGGGAAGGAAGTGGATTGAATAAGGGCTGTGGAATGTTGAGTATTTGACACAGGAGAAGCAATATCTCTTTATAATTCCCCTCCAGCACTTTACTTATTGTACAAATACGTCAATATCAGCACGTCAAGGTCTCAACCATCGCAGATGACAACTGACAATTTTTATCTAAAGTGATATTTATTCACCAGCAGGGTAATAAACCCATAATGCACGGCCATATTTAAGAAGCCACAATTAATTCAAGATAAATCGTGTTATTGTCGTATATTTACTTTTTGTCCTCTAAAAAATTCTCTATGCATAACAGCAGAAAATATGGGATAAATCCTGATTTTTATTGTTTAATTATGAAGAGGAAAACAAGGCATTCTTTTGCTATGACACTTAATAATTCAATTAGAGATAATGAGCTTTGTATAAACAACCCCATTCTTTCTACTCTTTGCCATCACTGTCCTTCTTAAAGGGGTTGTTCATCTTTGAGTTAACTTTTGGTTATTTACTAAACTTCGAATGCAAAAAATCACAAATATTTGTGATTTTTTTGCTATAAAATCATACTTTTCAAAAATTAATCTGTCACGAATTTTTATGAATTTATTAAACCCCGAGGATGGAAAAGTCTGAATCTGAAAATCCGGCATCTCAGACCTGTCGAGGTTGCATATAAATTAGGGATGCACCGAATCCATTATTTAAATCCTTTGTGAAAGATTTGGCCGAATTCAGAACCGAATCCTAATTTGCATATGCAAATTAGGGTTGGGAAGGGGAAAATATTTTTGACTTCTTTGTTTTGTGACAAAAAGTCACATGATGTCCCTCCCTGCCCCTAATTTGCATATGCTTATTAGGATTCGGATTCGGTTCGGCCGGGCAGAAGGATTCGGCTGAATACAAATCCTGCTGAAAAAGGCCGAATCTCGGCCCGAATCCCGAACAGAATTCTGGATTCAGTGCATCCCTAATATAAGTAAATGGGAGAAGTCACAATAATTTTTTGATGTGCCCTGGGTTTCATGCAATATCCTGAAGTTTTCGGGTGAAAATTCCAAAAAAAATTGTGAAATTAGTGAAAATCCGATGAAGAAAAATATGCGAAAATCTGATTTTGATCGGAGTTTGTAGCAGAAAATACTGAGATAAATTCAGACTTTGATAAAAAATCTCATTAGTATGATGTAGAGAGTGATATTCTGAGACAATTTGCAATTGGTTTTCATTTTTTACTATTTGTTGTTTTTGAGTTATTTCGCTTTTTTTTCAGCAGCTCTCCAGTTTGCAGTTTCAGCAATTTGGTTGCTAGGGTCCAAATTACGCTAGCAACCATGTGCTGAATTGAATCCGACACTGGGATATGAATAGGAGAGGCCTGAATAGAAAGGAATGTAATTTGTAGCCTTACAGAGCATTTACTTTTTTTTGACAATTTTTACTAGTTTTCAACAATACTAACATTACATTGGTATATAATGGTTTTAATCATTGCAGGTAAACTCATTGAGTTAACCAAAACAATATACACACAATTAAAGATACAATTGTTTATATATAAGATGTTGTAATAGTACTCTTCATGCGTAACACATCTAGTGAACTGTTGTTTTTCTGGAGATAGCCTTTTGCCATTCTTCAATGTATAGTTTTTCTTAAAGGGGAAGTAAAGTTTAAAATAGAATAAAGCTAGAAATCCTGTTTTTTGTATACTATTCATAAACATGAACTAACTGCATCACAAGCCTAATAAAACAAATGATTTATGCTTTCAAAGTTGGCCACAGGGGGTCACCATCTTGTAACTTTGTTAAACATCTTTGCAAGACCAAGACTGTGCACATGCTCAGTGTGGTCTGGGCTGCTTAGGGATCGTCATAAATTATCAAAACAGCAGTCAAATAATATCTGCCAGAAGCTGATACAGCAAGACTGATTAATAATCAGAATATACAGACTGCACTGGGTCCTGTGTTGTCATGTAATCTAATGTGGATTTTATAGTTTTTGTATTGTTTAATACAAACTTTCTCCAACTCTACAGAACCAGTGGCTGCAGCAAAATAATCCTCCAAATAGAATCCCAGTTTATCTGTTTAAATCTGGCTCCGTGATCTTTGTCCCTGCAGCTGGAGTTGGAAACAGTAAAGGGGATGTAAAGGCAAAAATAAAATCCAATACAAATCTCTACACAGTCGCCAACTGCTCTACATGGAAACAAACAAAGCTGCTTGAGTTCTGCAGGGATGGGAAGTAAGGCGGGGGCTCCCCCTGCTGTTCATAAGTATGATTGTTTCCCTGCTCAGCAGTTAGGGACCATCTGACAATTCCTATCCACAGCAGTAAATGAAGGGAGAATTTCACTGCATACAGTCAGGTTTCTTATAAAAACGGTACACATTTTTTTAATGAAAGTATATTGGAGTTAGGTTTCTTTCTCATTAAAGAAAGTAAAAATGGAATTTTATTTTTTTGCCTTTAAATGCCTTTTAATTCTTTGTTTCCATTTAAGTATGTGTGGAATTTTCTGTATTTTCTCCTAAGAGACCATAAATCTTTTCCATTCCTTTTTTTTTATGCTCAAACCATTTTGGAAGTAACTTTGGTCTGAGTTTAGAATAAGGAAGTGTTGTTATATAATTCTGTATTAGTAAATATTTGTAGCATTTGCTTTTTTGATAGGGTCATGCCCATCACTACTGTCTGATTATCTACCTCTTGAGAACCAGGAAGTGAGAATCAAGGATTAGCTCCAGTTTCTCTGTTTGCCTTCTTTATCGCTAACAAAATAACAAAATCCATAGATTTGCCTTAATTAAAACTCTAGGAAATACATGATTAACACAAGTCCCCTTGAGCTTGTGCTGAACAAGGGGGGGGGGGTATAGAGCCCCTTTAAATGTTTTTTAAAATAAAAGTGTTAACTAAAAAAGGGGAGGATTGAGGATTCATTGTAGAAAATAAACTGTTAAGTCTACAACATTTATTAGAAGTGCTGTATGCATCAGTAATGCACATAAAAAGTTAATGAGGGATGAATCAGCCCTACGGTTTTTGTAGGAGGTCACACCTGGTGTGTTCATGCAACAGACACAGACCTTGCGTTAAAAGTCCAGTGAGTAATATTGAAGATATTGTTGGCTGCAGTAACAGCTGTGTGGGTTTCGGATGGTTCCTTCCGTGTTTGCATACCTGGATCTTGCAGTGTTTAACTGTTCCTTTTTGAGAACTGACTGGTCATTAAAGATTAAAGATTTTTAACTGGGCCACCCAGGATTCTTGGCTATTGGTTATTAACCAGATTGAGTAGCAATTTGGTCCGACTGTATTAAAGGGGATGTTCACCTTTGAGTTAACATTTAGTACGATGTTAATAGAGGCCTGAATAGAAAAATGAGTAATAAAAAGTAGCAATCACAATAAATGTGTAGCCTTACAGAGAATGTGTTTTTATATGGGGTCAGTGACCCCCATTTGAAAGCTGGAAAGATTTAGAAGAAAAAGCAAATCATTTAAAAACTATAAAAAATAAATAATGAAGAGGAAAGGAAAAAGTCCCTCTATAGTATACTAATAGTTAGCTGAAAGGTGAAGCACCCCTTTAAAGCAATACTGGTGCTATTAGAGAAAGTGGAGCACAGAGTCCTGCCTTCCCACCATGGGGCAAATTTACTAAAGAGCAAAGTGATCGTCACTAGTTATGGTTGAATCTGTCCCGATTCACAAAAAAATTTGTGAAACGGCGAAAAATTCACGAAGCGCAAGTCAATGGATGCAACAATTTTGATGTGAGCGACAATTTTTATATGCAAGACTATTTTGTCCAAACACATTAAAGTCAATGGGCGTCCGAATAATTTTGATGGGCGACAAATTTTATGCGTGCATCAATTTTGACGTGCGCCAATTTTTGTTTTAGGGTGGGCTCATGTCTAGGACATTAGAGGATCTTTTTTGTCTTTATTTTGCTTCCTTGGACATTATTAATAATAAGTGGCCACACCAACATCTCTAATAAAGACATATATGTGACCTATATGTACCCGCCCTATTCAAATTGACCTAAGCAGTGATGGGCGAATAAATTCACCTCTCACAAATTCGGTGCGAATTTCCACATTTCACCACCGGCGAATAAATTCTCGAATCTCGCGCGAAAATTCGCCTGCATCAAAAATTTTTAGACACATGTCCAAAAAGTCGCTTGCGTTAAAATCGATGCGCATCAACAATATTCGGACGCCCATTGACTTTAACGCCAGCGGCAAAATTTACGTGATCGACTTTTCAGAAGCAGAGCTACCGAAAGTTTGCTAGGTAATGCACGCAGTGACAAATTTTCGATGGCTGCACTTCACCAGAGTTTGTTTCCAAGGCGAAAATGTGCCCTTTAATAAATTCCCCATGTTTTTTGGAGCATTGTATTCACGAGGGGCGTAGCAGGGGGAGGCATGTAGGGGGGTCTCCCCTTCCACCTCATACCTGCCCTTGTGTGTCATCTAGATGTGCAAGTTAGGGGGCAAGTTGATTCTTAAAAGAGCAGAGAGAGAGAAACAGGAATTTAGAGAGAAGATGGGGCAAAATGTTTATTTTGGTGATTAAACCCCCCCCCCGCGTGTCAAGTTTTTTAGTTTGGCCCCAGGAGGCACCCCCCGGACGCTTCACAACTGCAAAACAGGTAGAATAATACAGCAGCAGTTATATAAAGGGAAAAGCCGTTACATATAAGCTCTTGCATCTGGAAGACATTGATAAACACAGAGCGCTGATTTCCACGACTAGGGAATAATCATAAAACCTTTTTTTTTTTAATGGCACATAAATGTTAAACATTACATAAACCACGGCAGATTGTATTCTGGGGACGCAGATGCATTTGAATTTGTTCCGCTCTTATTCGGTGGGTGACTGTTATTATGGGCGGGTGAGTTAAAACCTAAAATAAAACATGGGGTAATATAGGGAATATGGATAAATCACAATACCGTTCATGCTACACTGCTGCCCAATATACTTTTTTTTTTACCATTAATTAGTTTACATGGTCTTAATTAGTGATGGGCGAATTTATTCGCCAGGCGCGAATTCGCGGCGAATTTGCGCGTTTCGCCGCCAGCGAATAAATTCGCGAAACGCCCGCGAAAATTCGCGGCAAAAATTCGCCGGCGTCAAAAAAAATTTTTACGAAAAAACGGACGCCGGCGCAAAAAACGGGCGCCGGCGTCAAAAACGGCCGACGGCGTCGAAAAAACGGGCGCCGGCGTCAAAAACGAGACGCCGGTGCCGTTTCGCGAATTTTTCGCCGTTTCGCGAATTTCGCGCGAAATTCGCTAATTTTTCGGCGAAGCGAAACGCCGCAAATTCGCCCATCACTAGTCTTAATCATTGCTTAGACTTGTATGACAGAAATGTATGCATGAGTTAGAGGCAAGACTGATAATGTATGGCAGCATGGTGGCTAAATATATAATATACAGGTATGGGACCTGTTATCCAGAATGCTCGGGACCCGGGGTTTTCCGAATAACGGGGTCTTTCTTTTATTTGGATCTTCATACCTTAAATCTACTAGAAAATCATGTAAACATCAAATTAACCCAATAGGCTGGTTTTTCTTCCAATAAGGCTTAATTATATTTTAGTTGGGATCAAGTACAAGCTACTGTTTTATTATTACAGAGAAAAGGGAAAACATTTTTAAAAATTTGGATTATTTGATTATAATGGAGTCTATGAGAGATGGCCATTCTGTAATTTGGAGCTTTCTGCATAACGGGTTTCCGGATAAAGGGTCTTTCTTTAATTTGGATCTTCATACCTTAAATCTACTAGAAAATAATGTAAACATCAAATTAACCCAATAGGCTGGTTTTGCTTTCAACAAGGCTTAATTATATTTTAGTTGGGATCAAGTACAAAGTACTGTTTTATTATTAAAGAGAAAAAGGAAATCATTTTTAAAAATTTGGATTATTTGATAATGGAGTCTATGAGAGATGGCCTTTCTGTAATTCGGAGCTTTCTGCATAATGGGTTTCCGGATAACGGATCCCATACCTGTATTTGTTGACAAATCACAAACCTGCTGTTAGACGCGCTGGGGGATCCCTTACCTCCCGGTGCGTCCATCGGGTCCCACGGCACATGCGCAATTCCCAGTTTCCAGATACAGGTATAGGATCCGTTATCCGGAAACCCATTATCCAGAAAGCTCCAAATTACAGAGGCCATCTCTCATAGACTCCATTTTATCCAAATAATCTATATTTTTAAAAAAATTATTCCCTTTTTCTCTGTAATAATAAAACAGTAGCTTGTACTTGATTCATACAAAGATATAATTCATTATCATTAAAAGCACAACCAGCCTATTGGGTTTGTTTAATGTTTACATTATATTCTAGTTTACTTATGGCATGAAGATCCAAATTACGGAAAGATCCATTATCTGGAAAACCCCAGGTGCTGAGCATTCTGGATAACGGGTCCCATACCTGTAATAGATCCCCTACCTGTACTTTCATCCGTGGTATGTTTCATACGTTCCACTGAAAGGGGAAGTCCGACCTGAAATCAACATCTGCTCTTACAAACTATTTTACGACTATTAGGGTAAATGAGAAAGTCACTGAAATTCACATTAACACGCTGACTTTTTAACAACGCTGTTTCCCAGTTTATAGTTTCTTTTCTTCGGTCATTTGCTCCGGCGTCATATAATATTTCAGCAAATATGGCAGGAAAAACGACACAGCAAACAGACGAAGGCTTCGGATGAAATTCTATTCTTCAATCGATGCTAAAGATTTCCCATTCCAACCTGCTTCCCTCCTAGAGCCGGTCTCCAAAGGGACAAATAATGACCGTTTGAGGTTTCCACGTTTCTTTCCCCCAGTATAAAACCCTCAGGATGAGGATTTATATGGATGAAGTGAAGAAATTTACACTCCCTTAACTAAACACAAAGCATTTCCTTCCAGGTGTCAAAAAAAATCACAAAACAAAATAAACTAAATCACAGAGTCATTACGTTTCCTTTTATAATTCCTAGGGGTCAGATTTGCAGCTAACGAGTACCATGCTGAACCCCCCTTTCTGGGTTTCTCTGCATTACAGTCAACAACTTTTATGACTTTGGCTCATTTTCTGTTTTATGAATCTGCTAAAAGTACAAATTCTGTTTATAAACTTTTTTCTCTTTGATGATTCTTTGTAATTTTGCACAAGGTACAGTATATAGAAAACATATCAATCATGGGAAGGGGAAATGATGTGGAACGCAGATAGGGGTTCAGTTTGGAAGGCAGACTTACAACTGGACTGAATTGTATTCAATGTCAGGACTAAGAACTTTGAGTTTGCTGCTCATTACTCCTCCTGGTTGAGCCATAGGAGGCTTTGTGGGTAATCAACGATGACTCTATTCTCTGCCTGTATCACCTGTAATTCATCAGGTCCAGCTGCAGGTAATTCCCCAATTAAGGAGCTATTTAAGCCTGCCTTTGCCTCCGTCCTTGTGTCTCCTACCTCTGTGCTTGTGATTGAGTTCCTGTCCCACTCGGTTCCTCTATCTACTGATCTCCTGGGTCCTACACTTGTGGTTATCCTGGACATTAAACCTCTCTGTATGACCCAGTCATGTTTTATCTATATTCAGATTCTGAATCAGGACAAAACACTATTAGTTAGCTATTTTAGAAGATAGAAATGAAATGAACAAACAATGTATTTGAAATGGGCTGTGAGAGGCCCAAATAATGTACTTATTTAAGATAAGAAGGCAGAATAATTACCTCTTAGATACCTCCTTCCTTCCAAATCATCGGTGGACTGTTGCCATTTATATGGACATGACCTGGGATATCTCATCATCTAGACTAGCGTGGTAAGCCGATCTAAACCCTAAAAATGAATATGGCTAGAAGTGCTACATTTTATATACTGAACTTATTGAACAAGCCCAAAGCTTCATCATCTCTTCAGGCCATCTCTGATCCAGGCCTTCAAGGTTATCACAGGAGTTTCTCATCTTGGATTTTGTTAGGAGTGACACTGCACATGCTCAGTGTGCTTTGAGCAGCTGTTGAGAAGTTAAGCTTACGGGTCTTCGCAAATTATTAAGCAGTAAACGATATTTATCATATAAAAAATTTGAGATTTAGGGGATTATTTATCAAAGGTCTAATTTTAGAGCTTTCTGAGCTTTTTCAGAACTAAAATGAACTCACAACTCGAATGGTTTGTAATTTAAAAAAAAAACTCAAATGTAAAAACCCGAAAAATCAAATTGATTGAGTTTTTTCCACGGAAAGAACTCAAATTGATCGAGTTTTCAAGTGAAACCCACTGGAAAAAACGCGAACATCATGAAGGTTACAAACATCTTCAAAGGGTTCAGGGGACCTCCGCATTGACTTCTACATGACCTCGACAGGTTTTAGATGGTGTATTTTCGGATTCAAGCTATATGGAGTATAATAAGGGGGTTATTTATCTAGGGTCTAGTTGTTTTTCCACAAAAAATTGTTTTTGAGGGTATTTTTTGGTCAAAAATCACTTTTTCGGGTTAAAAAAACAAATTTTTCAAGTTTTTTTCAAAATAATTTTTTTTAAAAATAATTATTTTTTTAAAAATAATTATTTTTTTCAAAATAAATAGCTAGAATCCAAAAATACACCATCTAAAACCTGTCAAGGTCATGTAGAAGTCAATGAGATCATTTGAGATCTAAAAAAGTTCAAAAAGCTCTAAAATTCCATGTTTGATAAATAAATCCTTAAATCTTGAAAATTTTGAGTTTTTTCTAACCCGAAAATCGATTTTTAACCAAAAAATACCCTTGAAAACTCAAACTTTTTGTGGAAAAAACAACTCAACCTTTTTTAAATAACCCCCTTAATAAGTGTAAACACCACGAGAACCTCTGATACAAAACTTCACCAGGTAAAAGTTGTCAAGGTCCTACAGAAATCAGTGGGTGCAGTGATGATCCTATTGGACCTTTTTAAATCAATTCTAACTTTTACAGGTTTTCAGATTTTTTTTTGTGCTAGGAATCATATAAGACTGGAATTTTCAGAGTATTCATACTTTTTTTCAGATTGTTCATAGTTTTTTTATTAAGATCTTTTAATGAATGTAATGATATTCATAGTTTTAGAGAAAGTTAGTTTAGTCGTGGTTTCAAAAATTCAACTGTTGATAAATAGGCCTCCACACGTATAATTCAAATTTACCTTTTCTGGGGTCTTGTAACTTCTGTGCTGACATTTACAAAAAACAGTGGCACTCTGCAAAATGGCAGACGTATAAACCAATAATTTTTTTTTGCCAAACACACTACGCTTTGGGGGTTCCACGGTCCACCCATGGTATATAATGGCGACATCTAGGTTGATACAGGCATACAGTTTTAGTTAAAAATGCATCCAATTGAACAAAAGAAGACATTTGAGTGAAAAAAAGGTAAAGATAACAGAAAAAAACATTTTGAATTTGTGAAGATGGAGGAAATTGACTTGGACATTGCTTAATGGAGCCTTTACATTAAGGTTTACTGTAAGGCACTGTGGAATATGTAATGCACAGGTATTATGGAAAGTATGGATAACTGTGTTGAACCCTAATGCACTACATTGCCTTTCATTTAACCTCTTTTTATTTTATTTACTTATTACCAATACATTTGTAAAAGTCAAACCTTTAATGCATCTTTCTAAGTAAGGACAAAATCAAATATTCTAATTGGAGAAAAAGAATTGGGTCTCGAGTTGAAGCCCATTCATCATTGAAGCAATGAAACTGATTTAATGTGTCTTGTTTGTTCTTTTTTACATTATTTTCTTTCATTGAAAGAGTTATTTTGAGAGGAGGAGCTGCATATATGACAGGTTCCTGGATCACAGTAGGTGTTATTAACAACTGAGGACAAAGAATCTGTCTCAGTGTCCAATCTGTCAACAAGATTTGCCAATGTCTGTTCAAAATAGCACAGATGGCATGTTGTTGATAAATGGAGCCATCACTTTAAACATATTATCTGTGTTTGTTTTTATGAAGAACAGACTCTGTCAGGGTCGTTATGAATCTCTGAAGGGTCATGACATGAACGTAACAACAATTCTTTTACTCTTATTGTAGTGCCTATAACCTGTTTGTTGGTAGAATAAAAAGCAGAATTAAAGGAAAAGTCCACCAGGGAGGAGACTTGGGTCAGAGCCTTAATCTCACTCCAGAACTGATTTACAGTGTCCAAAAGGATAAGCAAGTTGGTATTTGATTTCCAGGCAAAAGATAAGGCCAGGCAGATATTAGTAAGGTTAGAGTCGAAGCAGGCAAAATCCGGTCATTTATAATGTCCAGAAACTTGTAGCAAGATGGAGATATATTTGGGCATTATATTTTGGGTTCCTAACATCCTCTTTATTTTGACATTTTTGTACATTGACAAATAAAAAACAGATCTACTTACTATTCTCAAAGTTCCCATTTCCAAAATACTAATGGCTACCAGTGTTGAACTAATTTTCTCACCAGCCGCATTTCGACACCTACAAATTCTTTTGCGAAACCTGGCATAATTAGCCAAGACAGAAAAAGTCGCCATAAGAAAAAACACTCATTGACTTTAATGCATTTGGACAAAAAAAAAGGCACCATAAGAAAAAATGCCCATTGACTTTAATGCATTTGGACAAAAAAGCATAAAAAAGTCGCGGTAAGAGGAAGTTGTCACAAGAAAAAGCTCCCATTGACTTTTTTTGGAACGAGAAAAAAAACTGTGGCATAATTAACCGTGACAAAAAAGTCAAGAAAAACGCTCATTGTATTTGGACAAAAAAGTCGCCATAAGAAAAAAACGCTTTGCTGAAAAATTCGCAAAATGGAGCCGGCATCTCGTTTTTTGGATGCCGGTGTCCGTTTTTTTTTTTGGATGGCGGCGTCCATTTTTTTGGATGCCGGCACACATTCTCCGACGAAAATGTGCCGGTGTCAAAAAAACAGACGCCGGTGTCCAATTTCTTTGACACCGCGAATTCTCGCAGCGGTTTCGATAATTTATTCGTCGGGGGCGAATCGCGGGAATTCACCGCGACTTTGCACCTGCCGAATAAATTTGGCCATCACTATGGATAACAGATCTTTCTGTTATTTGGATCTTCATACCTTTAGTCTACTAGAAAATCATGTAAACATTAAATAAACCCAATAGGCTGGTTTTGCTTCCAATAAGGATTAATTATATCTTAGTTGGGATCAAGTACAATCTACTGTTTTATTATTACAGAGAAAAAGGAAATAATTTTTCAAAATATGGATTATTTGGATAAAATGGAGTCTACGGCAGATGGCCTTTCCGGAACTTGGAACTTTCTGGATTATGGATTTCCGGATAACAGATCTCAAACCTGTATTAGGAAATTGCCCAGGGTGCTCTCATAAGCACTTATGCAATTTACACATTTTTCAACTTTATTATTATAGCAGGTGGTGCAGTTGTTTCCGATTCATTATGTAAGAAGTGAAAAAACTGCAAACATCTTGAAAAGTAAAAAACAATCATTTAAATTGTAAAAGTACACAGAAGAGAATTTGCATTTCCTATAAGGGGTAGAAGACAGATAACATTAATGTGAACAAGAATTATATATCTTGGAGTGCGGAGACAATTCCAGAAAAACAATGGATTACACATTTTGATCTAGGGGAGGCGTCATTAAGAGTTGCAATACACGATTTAAAAAATGAAGATAGAATGATAGGGTTTAGTAGCTGTTTTATTTATGAGTATCATTAGCAGCAGTTGGTTTTGCTTGCGTTAAATGCAGTAGCAATTTTAGTGAAATCAATGCTGGCTTCACTTTATTTTAAACACCAGAGCCTCTCCTTACCACTGACACTTAGAAATGGGAATCAGCTGTGCTGTTAGTTCTTTTTTTAATTCCCAGCTGAAAGCTTTGGTGGGTCCTGTTGACCTTTTCTCTTGGACTTTCTTCCCAGACATGGAAGTATCAATTTGATCCTTGTCCTTCACAATGTTAATCCCGTTAGAGTGAGATTGAACTGCCAAGTAAAGGGTATGTTGACTGGTAATGTTTATACAAACCTTAATTTAAATGGGACACCACTCCCCAGTGTCTTGTTACCACTTACTCTTATAAAAGGGACATGAGGTGGCTCAGTGGATCTGAAGTTGATTTTATTTGATATTTATGAGTTGTGTATCTTACATGTTTTCCTACCATAAGCCCATTTCTATTGTCATGCCAGGAATAGTGCCCATCTCTAGAGTCCACCAGTGGCTTCCATAAAGAGAACCAAAAGGAGGTCTTTACCATCAAGCTTGGACCCAAGGTATCCAAAATGGTGGTGCCAATTTCCTTATTCTTATCCATGTTTCCACAGTTTATCTTTATCCAACAGTAAAACCTTTTTAAAAGGGTTGTACACCACTAAATTAACTTTGAGTATGATGTAGAGCAGTGATCCCCAACCAGTGGCTTGTGAACAACATGTTGCTCTCCGACCCTTTGGATGTTGCTCCCAGTGGCCTCAAAGCAGGTGTTTATTTTTTAAATCCAGGCTTGAAGGCAAGTTTTGGTTGTATAAAAACCAAATATACTTCCAAATAGAGCCTCCTGTAGGCTGCCAGTTCAAATAGGAGCTACCAGTAGTCAATCACAGCCCTTATGAGGCACCTCCAGGAACTTTTTCATGCTTGTGTTGCTTTCCAACTTTTTTTACATTTGAATGTGGTTGGGGACCCCTGATGTAGAGCATGATATCCTGACTCAATTTGTAACTGGTTTTAATATTTTATTATTTGTGGTTTTTGAGTTATTTAGCTTTTTATTCAGCAGCACTCCAGTTTGCAATTTCAGCAATCTGGCTGTCAGTATTGAAATTACCCTAGAAACCATGCACTGATAGGGATCAGAGACTGGACTATGAATAGGAGAGGACCTAAATAGAAAGAAAAGTATACAAAGCAGCCACAACTATCGATGTGTAGCCTTACGCATTTGTTTTTTTTAAGATGGGTCATTGACCCCAATTTGAAAGCTGGAAAGAGTCAGAAGGAGAAGGCAAATAATTCAAAAATTATAAAAAAGAAAAAATGAAGGCCAATTGAAAAGTTGTTTAGATTTAGCCATTCTATAACGTACCAAACATTAACTGAATGGTGAACCACCCATTATAATTTTTGCCGCGACCAGGAAGCAAAGCAAGGTGCGGATCTGGGCCGGCAGGGCCCACTAGAGCCGGGGGCCCATCGTTTTTTTTCTCAGTGTCTCGCCAGCTCAGTCCACCCCTGCACAGAATGTCTTTTGTCATGCCAAGTATAGGGTCGATTTCCTAGAATCACCAAGTGGCTTTTAAAAAAACTTCAAAAAGAACCAGAAGGACATCTTTGCTATCAATCTTGAACCCACAGTATCAAAGATGGTGGCACTCCTTATCAACATCTAGAAAATGCAAACTGCATTCTTTAAGGAGCTTAAAGGGATACTGTCATGGGAAAAAAATTTTATTTTAAAATGAATCAGTTAATAGTGCTGCTCCAGCAGAATTCTGCACTGAAATCCATTTCTCAAAAGAGCAAACAGATTTTTTTATATTCAATTTTGAAATCTGACATAGGGCTAGAAATATTGTCAATTTCCCAGCTGCCCCAAGTCATGTGACTTGTGCTCTGATAAACTTTAATCACTATTTACTGCTGTACTGCAAGTTGGAGTGATATCACCCCCTCCCTTTTCCCCCCAGCAGCCAAACAAAAGAACAATGGGAAGGTAACCAGATAGCAGCTCCCTAACACAAGATAACAGCTGCCTGGTAGATCTAAGAACAACACTCAATAGTTTTAAAAACCCATGTCCCACTGAGACACATTCAGTTACATTGAGAAGGAAAAACAGCAGCCTGCCAAAAAGCATTTCTCTCCTAAAGTGCAGGCACAAGTCACATGACCAGGGGCAGCTGGGAAATTGACAAAATGTCTAGCCCCATGTCAGATTTCTAAATTGAATATAAAAAAATCTGTTTGCTCTTTTGAGAAAAGGATTTCAGTGCAGAATTCTGCTGGAGTAGCACTATTAACTGATTCATTTTGAAAAAAAAATTTTTTCCCATGACAGTATCCCTTTAAGCAAGTTCCTTGATGTTCCCCAAGGAACTCCTTGCTTGCACTGAGGCCATTGGAAACCTGAACATTGAGGATTTACTGAATGGACATAACACTTTGAAGCAACAAGTGGACTTTCTCCAAGTTTAATACTCTGTGCCTCTAAGCTGCACATAGATCACCCATTAATCTCCATTACAGTGTTCCTGAAAATCCCATAAACTAGAATGGTCTGTGCAAATTAAGCCTCAAAACCAACGTCTGGTCCACACTACATAACCCTGCTCTGGTTAAGCAAGTAATAAGTCTGGGAAATATAACCCTTGAATGAACACAAAAAGTTCTCCATCAGTTCCAAGTATTTTTCTTGACTTCTAATAAAACAGCAGACAAAACAATTATATATCAGTTAGGATAAAGTGTCTCCCATTGAATAAATTATAAAATGAATAATGAAATATCCTACCCCTGAAACATGCGTCTTTTTTTCTTTTCTTTTTTTTTACTGGCTGGTGTCCTTTTCATCACTGGAATGCAAGGCAGTGTAACTGTAATGGAAATCCTGGACAAGAGCTGGAATGTAACCATGATCATGTTTAGCTAACGCTCTACTACATCATGTAAAATTTCCTCGGGGGCTCGAATAACTAAGTTTCTAGATCAAGCGAGTAGCCATTAATTAAATGAAGGAATATTATCGCTCTGTGAACATTTTTCATCAGCGAAGGTGGATCAATTATGAAATATATAAAAACATACAGTATCTCATGTAACTGAATTTCAACCTCAAATTGAAAAAAAAATTAAATTATTGGGGTAAGGAAAACATGGTTCACAGTTACAGAGGCTTTAACTGCTTTGCTAGCAGTGCGATTTACAGTGCAGTTATAACTGTGCACCTCTATCCCCCCCCTTTGCATAATGGGATGGGAGTTATAGTGCAGCTGCTACTGGGCACCTCTTTATCTTGTCCGTCCAGTTGAATGAATAGTCAGTTGTGCAACTTTATATCTGCTTTGCCAGTTAGATTGGAATGTATAGTGTACTTACACTGCTATAATTGCTCTGGAATGCAATGTGCAGCTGTGACTAGTGATGGGCGAATAAATTCGCAAATTTGCGGCAAATTTCAGCGTTTCACCACCAGCGAATAATTTTGCCAGTGACAAAAAATTTTGGACACAAGTCAGAAAAGTCGCTTGCGTCAAAACCGGCGCATCAACACTATTTGAATGCCCATTGATTTTAACGCGTGTCAAAATTGACGTGGGCGTCAGAATTGATGCTGGAGTCAAAATTTGCGTTTCGCGGGACAACTTCGCCCATCACTAGCTGTGACTGCGTGCCACTATTGTATGGTTTAGCTGTGGTTGCCTTGTATGTTGTCCCACTGTATGGAGGAGTCTTCAATTCTGATGTGGAGATGGATTTATCCAGCAGTGTTTTGAGGTTGGGTAAATTGTCTCACTTGGTTTATTTACATAAACAGCAATAGACCTCTACGTGTAGTGAATCTCACCTTCTTACCAAAGACCCAGCCTATTGTCATCCCATTCCAGATATTCCACCCTGCCTGACCAACACATGAACAAGCTCCATCAGATATCCCTTGACACATGGTACAATTTGTCTCCAGTTCAAAAATATGCTGACTCATCAGCCATGCCTAAACTTAGTAGTAGTAGTACAATGAGGCTTTTGCTCTACTCTCATTGAGGTTAAAATAATTTAGGGATGTCGCCAGCTTTCCAAAGACCCAACAAACAAGGCCACAATAAGATCTATGCATTCAACACACAAGTCTTTATGGTCCAAAGAAACATGACTGAAAGCACACATGAATGAAATCAATTTATGAGACCTGGGAACCTGTCTTTAGCTTCTGGGGCTTGTAAATTTGGTTTTGAGCCTAGCAACACCACTGACTTTAACAGTGTCCACAGTAAACAATTAATGGGGCAAGCACCGCAGTATAATACCTATTTAGTAGCATCTGAAACTGAAAATGAAATTGAACATTTTCCTTACTAAATAAGAAATATGAATAAAAGGGATTTTGGGAAGAAAATTTGACTTTTAGTTAATAGACCCTTATAATTGCTTTAGTAATAGGCCCTTATTTTAAACTTTTTGGTGTTTTTGGTGCTTTTTGGCAGCAGTGCCCAGACAGGGGAAGATGTTAGTTAGGAAAGTATAGCTAGCCTGAGAGATGGGAGTCAACTGGGCCAGCCAGTAATGGCCATTATGGCCCAATGAGCAGTTAGCAAATAGTGTAGGACCCCAGAGACAATTGTGCACCAGTTAGGGATAACAGTATTGTGGTGTTAGTGATTAGGAACATAGTTGAACTGCCAGTGGGCCAGTATTTGAACACCTGTGCTGTACACAACAGAGGAGTCGGGGGAAGAACGCTCAAAGGTTCATGACACTCTGCATGTGCATTTCCCAGGTGACAGTTGGCACTGGAGACTTCATGACACACGACAGAACATGAATGTGATAATTGTGTGACAAGTAGAAAGTGTATTAAAAAAGAACTAAACCCTAAAAATGAATACGGCTACTTCTTTGGTTAAGCTTCAGTTCTACTTCATAAGGGTCCTCATTGCTGTATGCCTCTGTTAAGCTGGCCATACATAGGGATCAGCTCGTTTGGTGAGGTCTCTAAACGAGCAGATCTCTCCCAGATATGTCCACCTTGAGGTGGGCAATATCGGGCTGATCTTATCATGGGCCTAGGGCCCAATCATCGGATCACAACAAGGAGAATACGGGCGCTCGGATCGAGGTCCACATCAATGAACTAATGAGGTCCTCAATCCGACAGGACTTTTGGCCAGATATCGATCGTGGGAAGCCGCATACACTGCCCAATAAGCTGCTGATTTAATCTGTCCGCATCTTCTATCTGCTTGAATATGGAGGCCTTTAATGTCACCCAGTGAAACGCTGTGACAAATAAACATCCTTTGTTCATTTATCACATGTTTGCTTCCCTAAGACCTGCCTAAACATCTTTCTAGTGATAACAGCCCACCAGCCAAGGGTGCCCCCATTACAAGTCTTTTATTAAAGGCCATAAAACGAATTATAATACATTTCGGATGTCATTATCCAACTATGATTTTCTATAAAAATATACTTCCTACTATATTCATTAAGGGACCAAGTATAAGAATACTCACACACAGTATAGTACTTTCTTTGTCTTGTTCAAAGTTTTTATCGTTAACTTTCTTTGCAATAAATATTACATTTTTAATAAAATGCAGCTTTCGCCAAACCAGCATCGAAAGACATTTTTTGAGCAGCTGGGAGGGTATCGCTTGGGTGAAGCGCAGTATAACATTAATGCTCACATATGTAACCCACATGTACACATAGCATGAGTCCATTTAGAGGAATCATGTACTTTATGTCTGTGTCCATTAAAAATAATAGGCTCTACACATGTTAGCTTTTATCCCCTAACTAGGAGACGGACCCTGTGCATCTGGAGAGCTGCTGTTCTCTCGCCGCCGTTATACAGGATTTGTGTTCAGTCCCATTTGAGCACTGATTGAAATATCAACGTCTGGGCGATTTCACTCTCTCTCCGTGGATTTAGCACGGATCATTGAACAATAACGCCTGTGACAATGTTGGCAGTTTTATTCTGTAAGTTCTCTGCTTTTAAGCATTTACAGTTGTTCGTGCCTTTTTTATACCTTTTATAAGGATATTTTATTCCGAATGTCCATCTGCATTAATGGGCCATAAAAATGAACACAGGTCCCATATGACCTTCTCTGAAAATTCTGTTGGCTAAGAAGAGAATGTGAACAATTTCGGGGGGTTTTCAACTGCTGTTGCACATTAGATTTGTATGTAATCGTTTGTCGGTGGTTACAGCAATTTCCTGTAGGGGGCGCATAAATGCAGAGGTTGGGACTGAACCCCAAGTCATTGGGTTTTTCTCCAAAGAATTAGTGCCCCTGATTGGAAAATTCATTTTAAGTTCTACTGGGCAGGAATCGACATATCTAAGGAGGTTGTTTAATAAATATTCAATAGTTTGCACCAGGTCTAATAATCCACAGCTCTGTATTTTGGTTTGGTGCAGCTCTTTGCACCATCGACGCATTCACAGTAACGCACTGTGACATCACTTCCACTCCTTTCACGCCAAGTACCCCCTACCCACAAACCTCTGCTGGCGGATTTCAAGGGAAAGTATCCGGCGGCAAGATGGGGGGTTTTTTGTTAAAGAGGTTGTTCACATTTGAGTTAACTTGTAGTATGACGTAGAGAGTGATCTTCTGAGACAATTTGCAACTGGTTTGGACCCCCATTTGGAAGCTGGAAAGAGTCAGAAGAAGACGGCAAATAATTCAAAAACTGAAAATAAGACCAATTTGAAAAGTTGCTTTGAATTGGCCATTCGAAAAGTTAACTAAAAGGTAACTTTACCATATAGGCATACAAGGGCTGTCCCTTTAAAGCTGCCGCCTTAGGTACAGGCCCTTGAGTGTCTATATGGTAAATACACCCTGATAATCCAGAGAAACCAATGAGCAGGAAGCAGTGTCAAATTGAGAATTTGGGTCCACTGGAAACTGGGTCCCCCACGACCATTGCTGATGACCCACCATCCTGTTGCATCTTCCCCACTGCACCTCCAACTGCCACTAGTGCTGGCAATGCATACATCTGTCAGTTGATAAGCCCCTACCCCCACCCAAGAGATTCTGGGCGGATGAGGCCAGGTATGGTGACTTGCTGGGGATGAGGCCCACTGGGATTTCTCCAAATAAGTCCAGTCCTACTCACCAGCCTTAGTGCAAAGTTTTACATTATTTTTTTTAGTATTTTTCCATATCTGCCTGTTTACAGTAAGGATGCACTGAATCCGGGATTCGGTTCGGGATTTGGTCAAGATTTCGCATTTTTCAGCAGGATTCAAATTCTGCCAAATCCAAGTGTCTGGCGGAATGGAATCCGAATCCAAAAAATCACATGATTTTGACTTTTCATCACACAAACAAGGAATTCAAAAATTTCTTAACCGCGAGCTGCTCAAGCGGTTCTCTTTGCCCCTTTCCCCCTAATTTAGATATGCAAATTAGGGTTTGAATTCAGTTCGGAAATCGGCTGAATCTTTCATAAAGGCCGAATCCTAAAATAGTGGATTCAGTGCATCCCATGTTTACAGCCTGCAACTGAAGCCTGGATGTCAGGGTCAGTTACCCCAGCAGCCAAAAAATACATGAACTGTGAGGGTTCAGTTATATTCTTGTTTTCAATTGCTTATCCTTTTTTCCCAGACCCTCTTCTAATCAGCTTCCTTTATGAGCACCAAACTACTCCCTCGTAGCTAGGGAAATGAAGCCCTAACAACAAGCAACCTGCACTGGAAAAAAGGTGAGTATTCCAAAAACCACAAAAAGTTTTTCTGATTGCCTTAGAAAAGAGCTGTCTACTAATATGAAATTGTAAGGTGATGGGCCCATTTCTGCTGGTGTAAAACACCATAAGCTCAAAATAAGTCTGTTTTTATAGGGAAGTAATTGAGAAGTAGTGGAGAAGCCTCTAGGTAAGGGCCATAAAAGAACGTTCTGATTCTACTGAATGACAAACGCAAGCTCCCAAAAGGCAAGAATTTTTTAGAGGATTCTGTTACTGGAAATGGGACGAGCCTTTGCCTTTCTGGCACTTTGCTTCTGGGTAACACATTAAACATGAGACTGCTTCTGTTTCAGTTTGAGGGACATTTTGGAACAATATTTATGATGTTACTATAGTGAATGAGTATTTTCTGCCCTGATTAGAAACTCACATCAGATCCTCAAGGGTGTAGAACCGGGGCGAGTAACACAAGCTCTGATGCAGTGACATAAAACTGGTTTTTGCACCGGGATCCGGACTGGTAATATGTAAATCTGATTGATATTAAATGGGCGACAAATACTGAAAAAAAGAAAGTTTCAATGAAACCACGAGAAACACAGTAAAAGTTTTATACAAACATCATTTAGCCGGTTTTACAGCGATTGGTGGGATTACAATGTGGTTCGGGGAAGTTGCAAAACTTTTTATTAGTGTCATAAAATTCTTAATGAAATCCATGACCTGATTGGGGATCACAGTAGGGGAAGGGCAGGGAAACTGAGGCTTAAAATCGGTTTTGTTCTCGGATCGTGGAGTGGAGAGCGAAAGACGTCTGATACCAGGTTCAAAAACATAAACAATGATGGTTAGATACAATGACAAAATGGTCTGCTTTTATGGCTCTGTGGATAACAGAATATCTCTAGTCTTAACTATTATTATCCTATATAGGTCTGCTTTCTCTATGGCTAACGAGAACCCCCTTCCCCAGCCGCTCTCTTACCTGTAGCAGGGTATCGGAGAGCAAGTCGGCACAGAGAGGGGAGTGGGCGGAGTTGGGGTGGGGAGTGGGCGGGACAGGGAGTGGGCAGAGGCTGGGAGGATGGGGATCGGAGTGTGCTGGGCCCCTCTAAAGGGAGGCCCAGTGCACTCTAGTTATGCCACTGCCTTTATTTATACATAGCCAACTTATTCTGCAAAGATGTACTGAGATTATACATCATTTCAATCAGTCCCTGCCCCAGTTGAGCTTACAATCAATCCACGCTTGCTAGTTTTATCAGAAGCCACATAACCTGCCTGTATGTGTTTGGGAGGAATCCGGAGTACCCATAAGAAACCAGCTCAGGAATGGAGGGAATATACAAACTTCTTGCAGGAAGTGCAATGGTTGGAATTGAACCTGCGACCTCTAGAAGATAGCATTTATTTTTTAGTTGTTTGTAAGCTTTTGTCTGATTGGTTACTATGGGTTACTAGATCTGGAACAAGACTTAAGGGAGTAACGTAATAAACTGTGCCAAGTTTTCACCAGGTCTAGTAACCACTGTAAACTAATAAGTAGGCGTTGTTGAGCGGTATCATGTTTAAATGCAAATATCTCGAGGCTTAATACTAATAAAAATATTTTTAAATACATAGATCTGCCTTTATCGTGGTCATCTGAGATTGAATGAACATCAAAAGCCCAGAGGAAGCTTTATATGTACGTACAATGGTCGTTTTCAGATGCAAAAGGTTTGTTTTATAATTAGCAATGCAGTGTTCGAGAGTGACACCAGGGGGCAGCGTTTGGCAGTCCCTTTAGCCCAGCCTTGTCTATGTACAGCGTGTGTAATACAGTAAAATGTAGCCTGAGCATCAAGCCTCAATCAGCACAGAACTAGGACGGTGCTTCAGAACTAAACCAACCTTTTATTAACCAGTAATTTACCGAGCAGTGAGTGGGCTCAACACATACAAAAACTAGAGAGCCTACCAAGGGCAGATGATACTAACTAATTCTCCTTTATCCCTTAAAGTGCAGTGTAAATTCCACATTTATTTTGAACAATTCTGGAGTGTGTATTGTCTGGTGCATGAAGTGATCTTGCATTGAAACGGTTAATATTATGTTAGGAAGAGGTTAAAACCAGGGAAATGTATGATGCATATTATATAAAAAAATATTAAAAATTTAAAATAAAGGGGTTTAAAATTAAGGTTTCACCATAATGCATCATCGTTTTTTCCCCAGAATGTGCCAATTCTTCCCACAATTCTAGCATCATCATATTTACCAACAGAAAGAGGAACAAAAAGATTTGCCGTGCGGAGTTTGGCATTTTTTTGACCATGACCTTTTTTTGTGGTCACACCCCCCCCTTATTACCATGTTCATTTTACCAAATTTGGCAGGTTATGAAAGTTTGAACACATTTCTGTGTTTTTTATGTGTTATTACAGTTTTGCTAATGTAGGTGAACTGCCCTTTGAGCTGCACGTCACAGTTTCCCCAAAGAGACCTGCTTATCTTAAATTGTTACAATTGTTTCTTTGCTTCTCTTAAATTGTTATTAATGTATCTAAGTGCACCTGCCACATATTCTGGGCTCTCTGCCAAAAGCCAAGTAAGTTTTAGAAACTTTGTATCTATTTCTGGCTGTTCAGTGCAGGAGATCAAAAAGAATGTTCGGGACATTCCAGTAACAATCCCGTTGAGTTGTCAAAATCTGGATGGTCCCACAAAAAACGTGACTGTTGGGAGGTACGCATCATTGTGGTCGAGCTCTGAGTTGCACCTTCTGGGCTAATGGGAACAAGTCTGCAGTGATGGGCGAATTTGCGCCGTTTCGCTTCGCCGAAAAATTCGCGAATTTCGCGCGAAATTCGCAAAACGGCGCCGGCGTCTCGTTTTTGACACTGGTGCCCGTTTTTTCGGAAATTTTTTTTTGACGCCGGCGATTTTTTGCCGCGAATTTTCGCGGGCGTTTCGCGAATTTATTCGCTGGCGGCGAAACGCGCAAATTCGCCGCAAATTCGCGCCTGGCGAATAATTCGCCCATCACTACAAGTCTGCTGTGTCCACAGAGAGAAGCCAGAATTACCACCAGATTTAATGTGGCAGTTAGTGATGGGCGAATTTGCGCCGTTTCGCTTCGCCGAAAAATTTGCGAATTTCGCTAAATTTGCGAAACGACGCCGGCGTCCGTTTTTTCGAAAAAAAAATATACGCGGGCGTTTCGCGAATTTATTCGCTGGCGGCGAATTGCGCAAATTCGCCGCGAATTCGCGCCTGCCGAATGAATTCGCCCATCACTAGTGGCAGTAGCTCCAGGGTTCCCCTGTATCAATAGGAGTCATTTGGATGAGGTGCCAAATGCAACTATAGAGAAAGTGCAGTGATTGCTGTTGGAAACAAATAACAAACGACATTTATACCGACAAAGTTGACTCTGAGTTTGCGCAGTTGCCATTTTGGCTGTGTTCGTAAATGAGTCTTCTAGTGATGGGCGAATAGATTCACCAGGCGCAAATTTGCAGCGAATTTCCATGTTTTGCCACCAGCGAATAAATTCACAAAACTGCAGCGAAAAGTCAATGGCGAAAAATCCGCCACGTCAAAAAAAATTTGGATGCGTATCAGAATAGTCGCACGCATAAAAATTGCCCATTGACTTTAATGCATTTGGACAAAATAGGCGCGAATAAAAATTGTCGCAGGCGTCAAAATTGTCAAAATAATTTTATTGACTTCAATAAAAGTCAATATTGACTACAATGCGTTTCGTGAATTTTTTCGCCCATCACTAGAGTCCTCTAATGTGGGGGACTCATTGCATGTGGGATTTTCTAAGTTCACTGTTGTACATTAGGGGGCCGATTCACTAACTTCAAGTGAAGGATTCGAAGTAAAAAAACTTCGAATTTCGAAGTATTTTTTGGGCTACTTCGACCATCGAATGGGCTACTTCGACCTTCAACTACGACTACGACTTCGAATCGAAGGATTCGAAGTAAAAATCATTCGACTATTCGACCATTCGATAGTCGAAGTACTGTCTCTTTAAAAAAAAATTCGACCCCCTAGTTCGCCATCTAAAAGCTACCGGAGTCAATGTTAGCCTATGGGGAAGGTCCCCATAGGCTTGCCTAACTTTTTTTGATCGAAGGATATTCCTTCGATCGTTGGATTTAAATCCTTCGAAAGGATTTAATCATTCGATTCAAAGGAATAATCCTTCGATCATTCGATCGTACTATCTGCGCTAAATCCTTTGACTTTGATATTTGAAGTCGAAGGATTTTAGTTCCTAGTCGAATATCGAGGGTTAATTAACCCTCGATATTCGACCCTTAGTGAAACAGCCCCTAGAAGTCAATAAGAAGTGCAACATGGTGCAAACACCTTTTTGTAGATTCACTTTGCCTTGTGAATGTTTCTGACCCTCTGAGTAGCTACAGGTCGATCTGTGTCATGTACTTCACTGCTACTTTACCATCAACATACACTGCTCACACTACAGTGAAAAGTCTTTTATAGCAATGACTAGTAGTGATGGGCGAATTTGTCCCATTTCGATCCACTGAAAAATTCGCGAAGCAGCAAAAAATTCACGAAACCGCCGGCATCAAAATCTACAGCGCCGACTATTCCGACAATTGCATTAAAGTCAATGTGCGTGCAGTAAAGTATCGTTGACGTTGGAATTGGCGCCAGCATCAAAAAAAGTTGACTTTATTCAACGCTGGCAAAATGCGGAAATTTGCAGTGAATTCGCGCATGGCGAATAAATTCGTCCATCACTATTAACTAGTGATGGGCGAATGTCTCCCGTTTCGCGAAAAATCTGTGAAACTCGAAAATTGATGCCTGGGTCAATTGACGCCAAAGTCAATGGGCGTCCGAATAGTGTTGAAATTTTTTTAACTTTTCATGGGAGTTACGCAAATTTATTCGCCGGTGGCTAAACCAGAAATTTGGCATGAATTTGCGAATTTATTCACCCATCACTACTATTAACTAGTGCAAAGTAGAGTAAAACATGGAAACATATGAGACACATTGACATATTGCTTGGAGTAGTTTATAGTCTATCAGCATGTCAGCACGACAGCAGGGCCAATAGTGGAATAAACCACACAATTAAATAAATGACTCTGGCAAACTTTCTTTTGCATTGGCTTTGTTCAATTTCAGCTGTGTTTCAATGTTTCATTCCATTAATATCCCTTATGAAGTTCAATTGACTTTGACAGCGTCGTAATTGCTCCACCAACATTTTGCATAATGGAAATGTTATGGAAAGCATTTATATTCAAAACAAAGCCTTAAGCTCAGATTTGACTCAGGCTACTGGTATTCATATCAATTTGTCTTGGAAGAACCTGAGCCCTGACCAATTGTACAAGTGAAAGAACATATTTTTTTCCCATTACATATCTGGGCTTAATCTGGTAACTATTAAAGGGGTAGCAGCCCTTGGAATAAAGTACTATTATATAAAAAAAATATATGTGTATAGTTTCAAATGCTGATTTTTTTATGGGATCCGGAATCCCGTTAACAGGAAAGTTCCGAATTACGGAATGTTTGTCCCCCATAGACTGCATTTTAGCCAAATAATCCTATAATTAAATTATTTCTCTATAATAATAAAACACTACATTATACTTGATCCCAACTAAGATATAATTACCGTATATACTCGAGTATAAGCCGAGTTTTTCAGCATCCAAAATGTGCTGAAAAAGTCTACCTCGGCTTATACTTGAGTCAGTAGCTGAGATTGCAGTCACTTTTAATCATTCCTATACCAACAGTTCGCTTTGAGAGAGACTGCAATATCACACAGCGCCATCTGTTGGTTATAGGAAAGAATAACAGTGACTGCAATATCACACAGCGCCATCTGTTGGTTATATGAAAGAATAACAGTGACTGCAATATCACACAGTGCCCTCTGTTGGTTATATGAAAGAATAACAGTGACTGCAATATCACATTGGCTAGACTGCAGCGAAGCGGACCTATAACAGTTGTGAGTGAGAATGGAGATAAGATCCTAAGTGGATAGGAGATAGGATCTGTAGTACAGTTGGGCTGGAACCACTTGACCAAAAAAAAAATACTGTTGAACCTTGTCTTTAAGGTGCAACAATATTAGACTCATCCTCTTCACAGATGAGTAGAATTTTTATCCCAAAATTGAATAAAAATTCAAATATATAAACAAATGTAAAGGGTCAAAAGATGTAAGCCAGGTTAACCAGGTTAATAGGACTACTTTTAATTTTGCCCCATGTTGAAAACACATGAACAAGATGATTTCAAAAGTAGGATCTGTCAGTGATCACTGATCATAGATGGGACTTTATTCCTAATTTAGTTCCAAAACAAGATTCTTAAAAATGTTCAGGCTTAAAAGGTATCATTTAACCAGAGTTTGTTGCAAACTAAACTGGAAATACAAAAATATTGTTGTACTGAAATCATCCTTTGTGGCTCTCAGCCATAAGCTAATGGTTGTGTAGAAATATGAGGAGAACATCTTGTGAATCAGCCAAGGAAGTTTGTATAATAGGCCTTGACAGTAGGGGGTTCTGAATGTTTTCTCACTCCATCCAGTATTATGGGCAGTAAGTAATACTTGCAGTTAAATGGAGTCAGTTTTTCTTATTGCAATGTTCTTGGCCGGTATTGGTCCACATTAGTTGCATCCCTGGGGTATGGATGGCAAAGTTGTTGAGCAATGGAAAGCTAGCATGGAAAGTTTCTAGTTTGGTAATATAAACTCTGACTACATTGAAGTATTGTGTCTCGCAATGTTTTCATAATCAAAGGTAACTGTATCCAACACGTTGCCGTATTAAGCACAACATGTTACCGCTTAAGCACAACCATTATTTTATTTTCAACCCAATGAAAATTATGAGAGTTAAATACTGCTCATTATAGCGGGTAGCACAGGCTTCATATAGGTGTTTGTCAAGTGTGTGCTATGGCCATGGGTTAGCTTAATGGCTTGAAGATTTGGACTAACCACCACAACAAGAGCGTAACCAGAGCACATATTGTATCTGTACCTCTTATTGCTCATTGTGTAGATACAACAAACTGATCCTATTGCCTGAGGACCTCCGTGTTCTTATTTTTCTGTTTAATAACCATTCCTCATAGAAAGGTTATGGGGTGTTGAATGTCAGACTCTCATAGATACACAACCAAAGACTCTTACGAGCTGAGTTTCTGTTTTTTGGTTGGTGGTATGTTCATGGAGAGAAGAAGAAGAACAGCAGGCACTCACAGGACAGGCAAAGTAAAAGAACTTCGGACTTTCAGATTTTATTAAGCAAAGATAGACAAAGTCGTACGTGTTTCATGCACTTGGAAAACTTAATCATGGGCTCATGAAGCCTTACTAGCAGTCTATTAGCTGAACATGGGGAGACTGATTTGTCAGTTTTCGAATTTAAGTTTTTTCAAAATTTAAATAAAAATAAATAAACATAATCCCACCCAAAGGTCTGGTTACTGCCAGGGTAATTCCCATAAGGTTCCACTACCATGCTGAAGGAGAGGAAAATGGGAAAATTCTATGCTTACCGTAATTTTCCTTTCCTGGACTGAAGCATGGCAGTGGGCACGACCCCCTCCAGTGCCTTAGCTCAGATAGTGTAAAGAGATGAGGTAGGGGGTGGGAAGAGTCTTTTTATTGCTCTTCCTTTCATTTCCACAATGCAAGGGATTAACTGATTAGTGCCCACTGCCATGCTTCAGTCCAGGAAAGGAAAATTACAGGAATTATGATAGAATTTTCCCATTATTTGTGTCAGTACACAGTCCTGTGTACAGGTATAGGATGCCTTATCCGGAAACCCAATATCCAGAAAGCTCCAAATTACGGAATGACTGTCTCCTATAGACTCCATTTTATCCAAATAATCCAAATTTTTAAAAATGATTTCCTTTTTCTCTGTAATAATAAAACAGTAGCTTGTACTTGATCCCAACTAAGATATAATTAATCCTTATTGGAAGCAAAACCAGTCTATTGGGTATTTAATGTTTACATGAATTTAGGGCATGAAGACCCAAATTACAGAAAGATCCTTTATCCAGAAAACCCCAGGTCCCGAGCATTCTGGATAACAGGTCCAATACCTGTACTAACAGTCCTGTCCAGTCCTGTGTACTAACACCTATTCAAATCATTATCCCTCCATGCAAATCACGAGCGGAAATGAACAATCTGACAATTATTTTCCGAATTGGGATGAACCATTCCAGCATGAAAAATAAATTGTTAAATCTTATACTTTCATTATCTCTTGTATGAGTGGTACAGAACGGTACTATGAGCAAAATTAACCCCTATGTCAACTTCAAATTCATTTTCCATATAAAAATAATATTTTTAACTACAATACTTATTATTGCAAGAGATCAAGGTTTTCCATGTTTCCTAACAAATTCGTTTTTTTTATTATTTATTAATTATATTTAATAAGTAAAATAATAAAAAACAAAGAACACTGTGTAGTTCATTAAAGACGTTAAAAGATGTTCCTTGTGTCCACACCTGCTTAAGGACTTGTCATATTAAAAAGAAAAGCCACTGGGATTTGCTTTGTTTCTTTTCCGGTGTAGACCACAGGAATATGCAATAAAACCACAGGGAAGACAAATACCATTCCGTTCACTCAAGTGTTCTGATGTCAAATCCATTCTATTCTTCTTTCTTTCTTTTTTTTGAAGGTAGCCACCATTCCCAGGGGCTGGAGTACAATATAATCCATTCGCTTCATATGAATGGGCACAAACAGATTTTTTCACCATTTCAATATGTCTACATTTGCAGGCATATCCTGTTGGCCAACTGAAACAGCCTTATTTTCAATTTACTGTCTCCCCAAGGAACGTGCCATTCTCTTGAATGTGGAAAAGGCAATGAGCCTTTATTTTCCAAGCTAACATCTCAACTGGAAGTCTGACTTTTTCTTAAGATTAATGAACTGTAGGTTTGATGTCTATAACAGGACACGTCAACCTTATAAAATAAATAATGCAAAAGATGCTCATTTGTGGACGAGTTTAATGTTATTATGCAAAACCTATTTGATCTCTGGAACAGTTCCCTGGAATGTGACTTTTTTATGACTATACCATAAAATCGGGATTTCATTCAAAAGATCTTTTATTTAACGCTTTCTTCTCATTGGTGTTGGCATTAACCAACTGAGGTTAATAGTCATGGGCATAGAATAATTGCAGGGTCAATCCTTTTAGGGAATAAACCCAATACAGCTCTCTGTAAATGGGGTTTGTTGCTTTTGTTATGTAATGATTTCTCAAAAAAGAAAAAAACGTATTAGAAAATGTGTTTTAACTGCCAAGACTAATGATGGGCAAATCTGAAGTCAATGGGCGTCAAAATAATTTTGATGCAAACTTGAATTTTTATACGCACGATTATTTGGTCCAAATGAATTATTTTAATTAGTCCATTTTTTTTTTAACGCGGTAGATTTTTTGCCAGTGAAATGCGGAATTTCGTAAATTTTTATACGCGTGACTATTCGGTCCAAATGCATTAAAGCCAATGGGTGTCGGAATAATTTTGGCGCGTGACAATTTTTATGAGCAAGTCAAAATTGACACACAGATAAAAATTGACGCTCGTCAAAATTATTCAAATAAGTACATTTTCTTTGCAATTCTCTGCAAATTCGAGTCTGGCGAAAATTCACTGGTGTCAAAAAAAATGGACGTTGACATCAGTTTTTTTGGATGCCGGCACCGTTTTGCAAATTTTTCCCTGTTTCACGAATTTCAAGGGAAATTTGCACATTTTGCGGCGAAGCGAAATGGCCAAAATTCACCCATCACTATTGATTTCTAGCAATAAGCACATCTGTCCCATTTTGCCATAAATGGCAGGAAAATTTGCAAAACATGTTGAAGTCAATGGGAGTTTTTTGAGTAAAATCTATTGTTTTTTAGCTATGACAACTTTATTGTCACAGGCTCCATCTCGGGTCATTTTACCTGGCCATGTGCTTTCATAAAGAGTCAGCACAAAGAAACTGCTTTCAGATAAACTATTATTTCTGCTACTCAATGTGGGACTTTTTACTATTGAGTACTATTCTCATATCTACCAGAGGGCTGTTATCTTGTTGAATTCCTATTGTTCTGCTGATGGGTTGTTTGGGGGGAAGAGAGAGGGGTGATATCACTATAAGTTGCAACCCAGTAGTAAAGAGTGACTGAATTTTATCAGAGCACAATTCCCATTACTGGGGGCACCTGGAAAACTGTTAACATGTCTAGCCCCATGTCAGATTTCAAAATTAATTATAAAAAGTGTATGTTTGCACTTTTGAAAAAATGGATTTCATTGCAGAATTCTGCTGCGTTGGTGCTATTAACTGATGCATTTTTATAAAAAGCCATGTTTGGATAGAATCCCTTTAATGATAAGGATAAAATATTAGTGGCAAAAAATAATGTCCCTGACTGGTGTCTCTACAAACATGGCCAGTGTACTGAATAACATATTTCCATGACAGTAGTCATCGTATTTATCATTTATCACTCTTCATTCATTGTTTTCATGATGATATATGTGCTTGTATGGCCACTAAAAGTCACGTTTATCTTGTACCTGCTCCAATCTTGCGTCTATAGCCTCTGCTGATATTGGGTCCAGTTTGGTTTTGCAACTATATTTCCATTGGTCCAAAAATCATTGGTGAAGACCAGTGCTAGTATGAATTACCACCATCACTAGGGATGTAGCGAACTGTTCGCCGGCGAACTAGTTCGCGCGAACTTCGACTGTTCGCGTCCGCCGCAAGTTCGCGAACGTCGCGTGACGTTCGCCAATAGGCGTTCGCGTCAAAATCGTTCGACCATTCGACCATTCGATCGCTAAAATCGAACGATTTTCGTTCGATTCGAACGAAAATCGTTCGATCGAACGATTAAAATCCTTTGATCGTTCGAATCGAACGATTTTCGGATGTTCGAAGTTCGCGAACTGTTCGCATTTTTTGCCGGTGTTCGCGAACGGCGTTCGCGAACACATACTCGGCGGTTCGCTACATCCCTAACCATCACTGTTGTTTCTGGTACTTTAAAGCATTCCAAAGCTAGGGATGCACCGAATCCAGGATTCAGTTCGGGATTCGTCCAGGATTCTGCCTTTTTCAGCAGAATTCGGATTTGGCCGAACCAAATCCTAATTTGCATATGCAAATTAGGGGTGGGGAAGGAAATCGTGTGACTTTTTGTCACAAAACAAGGAAGTAAAAAATGTTTTCCCCTTCCCATCAATAATTTGCATATGCAAATTAAGATCCGGAATTCAAATTCGGTTCAGTATTCAGGCCGAATCTTTTGCGAAGGATTTGGGGGTTCAGCCAAATCCAAAATAGTGGATTCGGCACATCCCTAACTAAAGCATCTCCAACTGGACACAGTCCTTCAAAAAGTCCAAAGAGAAGTCAATTTGTTTCTGTTTTGTTGAGAAATGGTCAAACTGATATACGGCTTGACACCCCAAGTTTTTGTTTATCAGTAAACACAAGTTGCATAAATACATACAGCTTTCAAGGCATTTTATATTTCATGTAACTATACCAGATGCTGCCATTGTTATGGCTTCAAAATTAAATTTAGCGACATTTTGGTGGAACCTATCCATACTATAAAAACCAAAGCACATTGTTTTTTTCTTGACCTTCCTAAAATGTTCTTCATGAACCTTATTAAATTGAACTTCATTTTATTAAACCTATAAAGTTTTTTCTCTCCTCTGGGATTTTATCTGACATCACCAGTATTTCAAAATTATTCTTAATGTTGGCAAGTATGGGAGATTTTTGTAAATGTTTATAATCTGAAATGACACAGTGAAGGGAATAATATGTTAGGAACCACGTTCTCATCTCCTTGGACAAATGTTGTTTTGACCAGCATCTCCCTTAATTTAGGAATGAAAGGTCTAATTCATAAAAATTCTTTTTCTGCCTGTAACATTCCCTTGGCTCTGTTTTACAGAGCAAAACATGACCTTGAATAGAAAACATGTAGAAGAGATAAGTAAAAAAAATTACAGCTTTCTTATCACTCCATAAATCCTGCATCTTAATTTAGAGATAACCAGGAAAAAAAAATAAGCATATTTTGAAATAAGATGGTTTGACCCGAAGAACCAGAAAAATATGTATTATCATAAAACTTTACTTCCAGTATTAAAGGGCCAATAACCCAATAAACTAAACATCAGTGATGTTTTGCTGGCCTGTATTTGAAGTCTTCACCTGTATGCCTTTATACAGTCACAGAACCCCTCAATTGCTTCTAATATCCTTATAATACACAAGATCCATGAATATCCTGTAAACAATATCCTTAGAAACGGTGCTTAGTGATGTCATCGGTCATCAGTTATAATCTCCTTAGAGTTCCATGACCTGTATTAAAACACTTCCGCCTCTGCAACTTATAATATCCTTATATTTTACAAAAGGGGGTACATTATTCACTATATAATTTACAACAGGGAGTACATTATCCCTTATAATACATGAGCGATACTCAGAGTTCCCTGTATAACTCAGCCTTCAGCCTTGTACCTTTATATGGTCACAGAACACCTCAGTGACTTCTAATATCCTTATCATTTACAGTAGGGGGTACATTATCCCTTATAATAAATGAGCGATACTCAGGGTTCCCTGTATAACTCAGCCTGCAGCTTTATGCCTTTATATGATCACAGAACAACCCCTCAGTGACTTCTAATATCCTTATCATTTACAGTAGGGGGTACATTAACCCTTATAATACATGAGTGATACTCAGAGTTCCCTGTATAACTCAGCCTGCAGCCTTGTGCCTTTATATGGTCACAGAACCCCTCAGTGACTTCTAATATCCTTATCATTTACAGTAGGGGGTACATTATCCCTTATAATACATGAGTGATACTCAGAGTTCCCTGTATAACTCAGCCTGCAGCCTTGTGCCTTTATATGGTCACAGAACTCCTCAGTGACTTCTAATATCCTTATCATTTATAGTATAATGCACCCTTGTGCCTTTATATGTACATGGGTAAATTCAAAAGGTCAACAACTTTACTTTAATCTTCCTGTTGGTTCAAGGTTCATTATGGACTACTGAATGTTCTTAATGGCAGGTCTTATTGATTTGGAGCCACAGCATTCCATTTTTGGTAAGTACCATGTATCAGTATTTTGGACAATGCAAGAAGTTTTGGCTTTACCGGTTACAGATAGAATAGACAGGCATGTGAGTGGTGTAATTACCAGGCTGGGGATGACAGGCAGGTTCCTGTATTGAGCTATTGCAGGTGACTCTGAAACTTGATCTTTAACAGCTGCAGAAATGGAGGGGGGAACCAATTTGCAGCGCAAAGTTAGAGCAGGTTGACCTTTGTAAAACCAACATCTTTCTGCAGTTTTCTGCACATGAACAACTTATCACCATGTGGGTGAGTGGAGCTGTTTTTCTTATATATTTTTTTTTAATAGGGTGAAATTTCCTTTCAAACAAATAAATCATTTTATATGACCTCTTAATAAAGCAGGAAGGATTTGGAACACTAAAGTAAATGAAGCCAATGTCCAAGCCGCAAAATGTACTCGTGGAATGCCATCAGCAGTGTTTTCGTGAGGTTCATAAACCTAATTATTTCTGAGTGTTTAAAGCTTTGTTTAGTTCATCATGGGACTCAGCATCTCAGCTTGGTAATTTGATATAAAGAAGATGGATGAGAGTGCCCGGGGTCCATGTGCTTCCAGCTGGGAATGTTGGGATATGTATAACTGCTATTTAGCACAAAAACAAAAATTCTGACTATTGTTTGTTGTCAGCGATCAATCAACTTACTCTTGTTTTCCTAAAACAAATGTTAAAACTTGAGGGTCTTGCTCTCTAACTCAAGCTTTGTTACAGTGCTTATTTATATATTGGGCAGTATTGTACTATAAGATATGGCAATACTGATACAGTAGAAAGGAGATGAACACATCAGCTTCAGACGCGGTGGAAACCCAAACCTCAATAGTCCTTTGAGTGACATTTTACTTCTACTATGTAAGTGCAATCAGATGTTTCACAGATCTGGGACTTAGCACTCAAGGGCCAATGATGACAGTGTTTGTGGGTCACTCTTTGGAGGGGATTTGATGCCTAAGAGCAGTGTCATCGGGCAGGTGGTTCATGAGTTGGGAGTAAACGTGGAAAAGCCAAAGGAACCTTCAGCAAAGACATTACAGATGATGATACAGTGACTTCATCAACATTATGTTCTCTTTTTGATCCTGCTGCTAAAACTGTCAGTCTGTCTTCAAGCTACAGCATATTTTCCTATACTGGGGGGCTCCAGACTGTACCATTACCTTCCAGATGCAGGGATCCCCTCATTCCACTTTGCATTGATCATAATTACAGTTTTACATTAATAACATACCTCAGGAACCATTGTGCTACTTACGCAAGCAATCATCCTGGAACATATTACATTAATCCCATGTGCCTAATTCAACTGCTCCCACTCTTGCCTTTCCCAAAGACTATGTTTGCTTAAAGGAGAACTAAACTCTAAAAATGAATGTGGCTAAAAATTACATATTTTATATACAGAACTTATTGCACCAGCCTAAAGTTTCAGCTTGTCAATAGCAGCAATGATCCAGGACTTCAAACTTGTCACAGGGGGTCACCATCTTGGAAAGTGTCTGTGACACTCACATGCTCAGTGGGCTCTGAGCAGCTGTTGAGAAGCTAAGCTTAGGGCTCGTCACTAATTATCAACAGAAAATTAGGTTCCCCTGTAATATAAGCTGATGCTACAGGTTTGTTGATTATTAAATTCTGATGCTAATTGCACTGGTTTCTGTGCTGCCATGTAGTAATTATCTGTATTAATTACTAATCAGCCTTATATTGTGACATTTCTATTCTATGTGTACTGTATATTGTGAGTGGGTCCCTAAGCTCAGTAAGTGACAGCAGCACAGAGCATGTGCAGTGAATCAGCAGAAAAGAAGATGGGGAGCTACTGGGGCATCTTTGGAGACACAGATCTTTACTAAAGGGATGTGGTTGCCTCGGGCTGGTACAGAGGCCCAATACATAATGTACAACATTTCTAGCTACTTCTATAGTTCGCCTTTAAAGCTCAACAATGGTCTTGTTATTTATCATTGCATTGAGTTCAGGCAAAGCAATTTGAAGTCTATGAAAGAATTTGAAGTCTGTGAAAGAAGTGTAGGTTAAAACGAATTGTTTATTGGTTCCCCATAGTATTTTTAATTATTCTACTATCAGTTAGAAAAATTAAATCAAAGATCATCTAAGCAAATTAGCCATGGAATCTTACAGATACTAGTCATGCTCATAGGCACATTTGCAGTCTCAAAAGCACCAGGACTAGATATTTCAGGTTTTCTCAAAGTGCAAAGTATACATTTAAATATGGCAGTTCTGCTGAGTTTGGGGAGGCAACACTCATGACATCAATGTAATGCTGATTGGCTGGGCAGATACCAGTAAGGCGATACTAATTTTATTTTACAATGACATTGATTGAATATAATCAGTAATTTTTTTTGAAATTTAAGCATTGGTCTAGAAAAAAATATCCTGCCTCTACTTATTAATGGTGGCACAATATTGATGTACGGAGTCATTTATGAACACGCTGCATCAATATTCGCTCTTGTGCTTCCACATAACTGCCAATTCTTCCCTTTCCTGATGAATGGTGCAAATCTGTGCCTAGTGATGCTGAAAAACTCTGGAGCCATTACCACCTGGCTGTAGCTCCAGGCTTTCCATGGCGAGTTATATCAATAGCCGCACCAGACTTGCATCTAGTGAATTGGATGAAAACACAGTTTTTAACGTGTGCTCCAGAACTGACAATCCTATTCTGAAAATGATGGATGCAACTTGTGCAATTTCCAAGTGAGAAGCACTGTATTATGAGCAGTGGTGTAACTAGCACCACCACCCATGGTGCTCGTCCTAAAAGATTCCCACTGCCCTGCCATCCATGATTCCATGTATCGTGGTTCTGGGCCCCAAGGGGGTGCGGGCCTGGGTGCGTGCCTCCAGTATCCCCCAGTATCTACGTCACTGATTATGGGAAACAAATACAGAAACTATATCCGAAATTGCATTTTACACTCTGCACTCTTGCATTCATAATTGACACCTGCTGAGATGTTATCACCTAGTGCTTTTCATCTACTGGAAATTTAATCTCTTAAATGTTACCAATACAGTGACTACCATCAACATGAATGAAACCAATGGACTTATTGGATCAGCTCTGCCCAGGCTACAGAATTCCATGTCTATTCACACCCTGGCCCAAGTTCATTGCTACATATCCCAAATAAATAATAGAAACAAGGGGAAGGGCTGCATTGACTCTACATCTATTATGTAACCTATAAAAATGGGATTGGTAGCACTAAAGTGGTGAGTAACACATCACATAGGTGTCAATGAAAGAAGCCACAAAGATGGGAATGTGCACTGGCTGCAATTTCTTCCATCACTGGCACTCAATGCACCCACATCTTGGTATCTAAAATCAATATAATAAATTAAAAAATATTGTATTATTTTTGCAAAAATTCATACAACATAACTAGACTAGAATAAGGCTTCAGAGTTCTGCACAGAGCGACCCACATGGAAAGCTCAAAGACTTGTATTTAATAACTGACATCACAGCCCCTCGATATCTGCACAGCGTTCTGGTCTTGCACGTTCACTCACCCCTTTACTGATACACCAATATATTTTAAGCAGAGGTAAAGGCAGTGCCATAAACTTCATTTTGAATTAGTGTAAATATCATGTCTGACCTTTTTCTCTTGTCTCTAAGTACACACCGGGGAGCTCGAGTAGCCCTTGCAAACAGCTTAGCCCAGAGTTAAGAAAACAGGAACAAAGGAAACAGCTGTTATAACTGCAAAGAGCTGTACTTGCAGATTTAGAAAGTGAATGAAACGAAGTACCTGTAAGAGTCGTTATGCCCTAACCCGGCGTAATGTGAATTGTTTTTACAGAAACACATGTTCCTACACAGTGTTTGGTTCCTTTCAGTAGGGAGCCCACTGTAAGACTCCCCTATTCCCCCACCTTGTTGGCCATCTGTAACGGTATGAAAAACTGGGGAGGTTTCTGCTGTATTAGGCACCAGGACAGGAAATAATATTACTACAACATTTTTATTTTATTTAAACACATATTTGTTATTATTAGAAATGTTTCGTTAAAAGGTCAACCCCCAGCCAGGGATGTCAAAGTCAGGATCCTCCAGTATTAGGCAGGGAAGATATGAGCAAATCTGCTAAGGATCCCATTCACCAAAAGGTCTGCTTTGGAGGGAGTCATTTGATATATTGAGACTTGAGTATCCTTCAGCCCAAGGGGCAGATTTACTAACCAGTAGAAAATTCGCCAGTGTCCACTTCGCACCCATCGCAACACTTCGCCAAACAAAAATTTACTAGAATTTTACTAATCAACTAGAATGCGGAGTTTCTTCCTGGGCGCCGGACGCTGGAGAATTTTCGCTAGCGTTACTTTGGCAATGAAAACAATTCAAAGCGAAGATGCGCTAGCGATCATTTCTGCCTAGTGCAAATTCGCTAGAGGTCTTGCGCTCATGTTAATTTGCTTACAGCTGGAAATTTTAAGTTGAATGGACGTCTTTATGTTATATGTTGCAACACATACATTACATTTCCACTGTTAATTACACAAGTCCAGGGAACCTTAATAAAGACATTACAATTGTTATAATGTCCTACACTTGAGCCCACTGTATAGTTAATGTTCCATATGTTAGCAAATGTATGGGGTAAACTGGCTACCCAAAAAAAAATTTTTTTAGAACTTGCAGGCTATCACTCTGAAAAAAGAAAAAGATGCCAAAGTTTTTTGAACTTTAATGCTTTTTTTTATGATGTAAGTAACAGAATATTGAGGAAGATCTTTGCACTCCATTGCACTTCGCCTGGTCTGAGCTGGCGAAGGCAAGTCTGGCAAAAGAGGCAACTTTCAGTAAAATCCTCATTTAGCGAAATTGTGGAGTAACGTCCATACGCCAGAACGAAAAGTCGCCTGGCGATGGAATGAGAATGACCGCTAGCGTCTATATCTTTTACAAGCAAACTGGCTCCTGCGCCCATTAGTAAATTGGCAATGTCGCTGCGGGCGGTAATACTAGTGAATTGACACTAGTGTTAGTCACTTCGCCCTTTGGGAAATCTGCCCCAAGACACTATCTATTTCAGGGATGTGTAATAAGATAGATCTGTATAAATAAAGAAGTATGATAGTATAATACAGGTATGGGATATGTTATCCAGAATGCTTGGGATCTGGGGTTTCCCAGATAATGAATCTTTCCATAATTTGGTCTTCACAATGAAAAATAATTTAAACATTTTATAAACCCCATAGGCTTGTTTTTCTTCCAATAAGGATGAATTATTTCTCACTCTGGATCAAGTACAAGCTACCGTTTTATTATTACATAGAAAAATATTTACAATTTTTAAAAAATGTAATTATTTGAATAAAATGGAGCCTATGAGAGACAACCATCCTGTAATTCTGAGCTTCTGGATAATAAGCTTTCTGGATAATGGGCTTCTGGATAATGGATCCCATACATACCTGTATGACATTTGGGCTTCTCCCTTTTCAAAATATAGACCTAAAACAATTGACAACTCTTCAGTCAAGAAACTCTTGGCAACCACCACAACGACAGTTTTGGCAAATTGTACAATTTCATTTCTAGTTGGCTGACTAAGGGTCCCATAGACAGAATTGGAAGGGATATCTATTGCAGATCATTGGACGACTCCCTTTAACGAGATTATTAGGCCCCCACATGATGTCCATGTAGACATGTTTTGGCAGCACATTGGTACAAGAAGAGACATATTTTTGTTGTTACTGATAAAGAACCAGTAGGTTTTGGTAAATGTGATGATAATAACAATGGGTTCTAATATGATACCTGCCTTGAGATATAGAGTGAAATAATTGACAGTGATAAGGAATTTGAAAAGTGTAGTCTTAGTCATATTTAGTTTCAAGTAGTAAATTGCCATCCATGATGCTATGGCGATTAGGTATTTTGTTACTTTTGCCTAGATAGTAGGGTTAAGGTCAGGGTAGAAGAATAGGAAATGAGTGAAGAAGTCAAAGGATGTAATCAAGAGAAACAATGTAATGAGAAATTGCCCTGAGACCCTTGGAACGGCAGAGAGTTCAACAGATGATGATCACCAATTAGAGTAGTACTACTGAAGGTACGATTGGATAGGAATAGAATCAGGATAAGACCATTCATTTGAAGGTTACTTAAAGGAGACAGTGGTCAGCCATTTAAAGGATATTGAGAATAGAATAGTGTCCACTGTCCTTAGCAGCATACAGTTTGTGTCCTACAGGAGCTATCAATCATAAACTTGAAGTTGCCATTTTTTCCATTCCCCATCCCGAAAACACCTACATCCCAAAAACACCTACAGTTTTTTGTTATTAACAACAGATGGGTTTTTTTTTTGTATGTGTCCCAAACATTATTTTCCAAGTCTAAACTCTTTGGTCTTTTCCATTTCTACCTGTGTTTGGCATAAAAGATTCCTAACCTTTCCGGAGCCACTGGGCCTGTTGCCCTATCGTTACTCCCCTGCTTCCTCGGTACAAGAGGGGAAGGGGAAAAAATACCAGGGAATTCACGTCAATAGAATGAACTCTGTCCATACTTTTATTTTATTGTTTCTCAATACATAGAAAGAGAAAAGCAATTAGATTGAGTGCGGCCAGGGAATTGTACAATTATTTTGACAAACATAAACTGTGCAAAGAGCAAATGATTTGGGAAATAAAGGTAGGAAACGATTGCTCTGCCAACAGTTACAATAGACTAAAGTTCAACAGGAAAAACAGATCATGTCTCGGCAGAGGTACGTCTGTTTTAACATCCAAATAAGCCCTAACATGGTAAAACATCCAGGTTTGCGACTCCAATAGGGATTCGTGTGAGAAGCAGTTATCTGCCCTTTCCGATAAGGCTGTTGCACATATTCACCCACTGACATGACGTGCCTGGATTCCAGTTGTGTAAGCTGCAGCAAATTCGATGTTTATGACACGAAAACGAGATCCATCATCTGGTGGATATGTCACAGTTCAAGTATAAATAGTTCACGGCTCTTTGCCAGCAAAGAATGTACTGTAGCAATGAATTCTGGATTCCCAAAATGTGTTTTAGCACTCTCGTGGTCTACTGCAACTGGTTTCATGGGCCCATACAGGAAAACAGAGCTTGCAGCTAAAATAACATCTCACTAAATTAATATACTTAAATATACACTATAAAGTGTGTTAAAATTCTTATCATCCACAACTGGAAAATTTCCTTTTTCTTATGTTAAGAGCTTTGCCATGAAATGCATCACTTAGCACACATTATTTCATTTAAATGTCCGTCTCATTCCAAGCTGACAGCCCACATGAAATTAAAGTAACTCCATTCAAGAGTCGCAACATTCCCCCCTTCCCTGTTACTTCATTAGTGTTTTTTAATCTCCCAGTTATCATACGTATGAGTTTTCCAAATGTCATTTTAATGAAATTCATTTTTAAAAGGAATGTTCTGAGCTGGCAAAGGGCAAATTCAACTGTTCTTTTTTTCCTTCTGGAATATATCCAGCAGTGAAGAGTCTCAGATGGTTCATAGAATGAATTAAATGTTCCATTGATTTTAGTAATGCTTTATATTGCACATACACCTCGCGGTATATCCAAGCCAATGGAAGACAACTGGGATTAACAGGTTTTGTTGTCCAAAAGCATACACCGGTATCATAGAAACGTAGAAATAAATTGCGATCCTACCTTATGGCATGGAGATGGGGCCTACAAAGTAGCTGAAAGGAAACTTTTGGGGACATGTGTGATTTATTTGGCTGTTTTTCATTTATTTGTCCCAACTACTTAATTCGTTTGTTCATTTATGCTTTCAAATGTGTGTATAAGAACATGCTTGGGCCAAACTGGCTTGTCATAGGTCACTTAGGTATACAGTATAGAGGAGGTTCTAAGCTACAGATTTAGGTGGCCCTAATACCATGTATTTGTTGGAATTATCTGTCCCTAGCTTCCACTCACAACCAGTAGACAACACAGAAAATTATGCCACATGGATCCCTGATATGGACCCCTAATGCATAGGGAACAGTGGGGTAAAGAATGGGAATGGGTCAGTCTTAAAGTGTCCATTCACAGATACTGTAGGCATTTGTTGCCAACTTAGATACTCTTGACTGAAGCTGACCAGAAACCTGGGGGCAGATTTACTAAAGAGCGATGTGGCTAACGCTAGCAACTTTTTGCCAGCTTTGTCACCCGCAAAGACATCACCAATTCACTAACAGGCACCAATTCACTAGGGAACGGGACCGTTGCTAGCGGTCATTCATACTCTATCGCCAGGCAACTTTTTGCTATGGCGAACAGACGTTACTCCGCAAATTCACTAAAATTCGGATTTTACTGAACATTAGCTCTTTCGCCAGAGTTGCCTTCACCAACGCAGACCAGGCGAAGTACTAAAAAGCAGCTAAATCTAAATCTCCTGTCACTTACATCATATCCTGTGTGCCAAAAATGCATTCAAGTTAAAAAAAACGCAGGTGACTTTTCTTTTTTTAAAGCTGGATTGCCAGCAAAAGTCCTAACTTACTTTTTTGAGTAACTGGTTTTCTCCACACATTTTATTACATATGGAACATTAATTTTACAATAGGCATTATTTTAACTCTCTTGTCTTTATTAAGGTTCCCTGGACATATGTAATATGAATTGGTAACTTTAACCATTTGTAGCAACATTTATAATAAAAACCTCCATACAACTTTAAATTTCCCGCCCTATGCAAATTGACATAAGCGCATGATCACTAGTGAATTTTCGCTAGGCACAAATGAAAAGTCGCCAGCATTCGATGCCCGGGACGGAACTTCCCACCTTAGTGAATTAGTGTATTTGTGGTGTATTTTCGTCCAGCGAAGTGGTGCAATGGGTGTGAAACGGACACTGGCGAAAATTCGCCCATTAGTAAATCTGCCCCATGGTGATTTGCTCAATTGGCAAGATTGCCAAACAAGCAGATCTCTGGCTGATTTGGTTGGGCTAAATCAGGCAATGATGAGAATACCAGTTGGGCAAGGATCACATCAATGTTCTGGTGCAGTCTTTGACCAACAATCCCCCCCCCCCCATTCTGATCTCTTTATTGGCTCAAGAGCCTTATTTTTTTCTCTTTTGACTAAATCACCCAGAGAAAATCCAATCTGCCCCTTGTGTGTTCCTCTTCTGTGTTGGCTTCATATCACTCCTTATGCTTTACACGTCTCTCTGTTTAGTTCTATACAGACTCTTGTTTTCTCCCAGGTTTCTGGTCCCACCATGATTTATCCTTCTCCATTCACCACCATTGTTTAATAGTATCTACAAAACAGTAAAGTTTTATTGTTTTTATACATTGCAGTTGGATGATATACAGCAACATTGTGTCCCTATGAAGGATCACAGTGGAATGTTATTGGAAGTAATTACAGTCATTTTTAGTAAATGCAACTGTCTTAATTGCGTCCATTTTGGTAAAAACAATTGTTCCTTAAATAAAATATTATGGCAATGTAATAACCTTCATAAAGTTTGCTTCAAAGCAGGTAGCCCATAGCACCCAATAATATTTTGCTCATGGAACCTGCTCATCGGTTACTATGGGTTACAAGAACCAGATTAAAATTTCACCTCTCCACCTATCTAAATGAACCCCTGTGTTTTGACCCTTCCGGTCCATTTTGTTGTAGCCACTGAACACATTAGGGCAGATTCACTAAAGGGTGCATTGTTGGCAGCGACCGCTTTGCCATACCTCACACAACTTTGCCAGGCGCAAATGCGGTACAGGTATGCCAATTCACTAATATGTGGAGTTTCGTCCTGGTGTCACGACCGGCACCCAATACCAGAACAAGTGCCAAGTACCCTGATCTCGGCTTCACTGGTAGTGTGACCACCTTTGGGCTTCGGGAGGAGCCCTCAGCTTACTTGGGTGCCACCTGGACTTAACGAGAGGTACAAACCAAGATGTTTTGGCTGTTTAAGGGGCACCGCTGTTAGCAGAGTCTTTTGGGCCGAAGGTCACGGTACAAAAGGATTAGGCAGGAGGATGGTCAGAGAGCCTGGGCCCCATAGCAGATTATTTTTCAGGCCCCCAGGTTGACCAGTTTTACCAGTATTTATTGAAATTGTATATGAATTAGGACCTCATGGGGCCCCTATACCTCCTGGGCCCCCCTGCAGTCGCAGGGTCTGCTTCCTCTATAGTTACGCTCCTGGGCTGGGTCGAGGCAGGCCGATATCAGAATCGTCAGGCAGGCAAGGGTCAAAACAGGGTTGTTAATCAAGGCGTTAAGCTAGAAGAGTTGTCGTAGGCAGGCAAGGGTCAGGATACAGATTGGAGAGTAATCAGGAACAGGCTGGGTCAAACATGAAGAATCAGAATCAGAATAACTGGAAATGGCACAAGGCACAGGAACCACAGAACAAAGTTCTATCACGGGCAAAGGGCTGTACAATGAATGGGCCTTAATTAGCTTTCAAAATTCGCGCCAAAGCGTGCTGGGGAAACATGCCAGCGCACCCGCGCTTTTAAGAGGCGTGCAGGCGCGCCGTAGAACAAACATGGCACTGGTGCTTAAGGACCATGCGGCGGGCGTCCCCGCCGCACAGGTACTTTTATTATACCTGGGCACCGAACGCTGGCAACTTTTCGCTAGCGTTATTTCGGCAGTGCGAGCATTTCTTAGCGAATATGCCTAGCATTCGTTTGTGCCTAGCGAAAATTCGATAGTGATCTTGCGCTTAAGTCAATTTGCATAGTACAGGGAATTTAAAGTTGTATGGACGTCTTTATTATAAATGTTGGTGCAAATGCTTGAAGTTACCACTTTTTCTTACAAATGTCCAGGGAACCTTAATAAAGACAAGAGAGTTAATATAATGTCCTACACATGAGCCCACTGTAAAATGAATGTTAAATATGTTGTGAAATGTCTGGAGAAAACCGGTTACCCATTTATCAAAAGAACCGAACTTAAAAAGCACAGGATAAAGTTGTGAAAATTGTTGTATGATAATTATGACTTTTTCATATTATCACACAAAAGCCAGAGTCAAAAACACCCGGAAAACCTCAAAAACCATGAAGCAAAGAAAGATCATGCAGTGTAAAAGGGACATCTGCCATTGACTTCTACAAGATTTCAACAGGTTTTAGCTGGAGTATTTTCGGATTGGGAATTGTGACATAATAAATAGCGGAAATGTTTTTATTCCACAACTTTTTCCGGGTTTTGGCAACAAAAAGCCTGACCCGAAAAAGTCGCAGTTTAATAAATGCCCTTGACGGTATTTTATAGATCAAAGGAGAACTAAGAAACAGTAAATACACAGTACTTTAATGCTTGTGCTATAGATTCTATAATAAGTGGCACTTAAAGGAACAGGAACATCAAAAAATGAAAGTGCTTTAAAGTAATGACAATATCATGTACAGTTGCCCTGCACTGGAAAAAATGGAGTGTTTGCTTCAGTAACCAAACTATAGTTTATATAAACAAGCTGCTGTGTAGCCATGGGGGCAGCCATTCAAGCACAGGATACACAGTAGATAACAGATAAGTACTACTATAGTTTATATAAACAAGCTGCTGTGTAGCCATGGGGGCAGCCATTCAAGCATAGGATACACAGTAGTTACAGATAAGTACTACTATAGTTTATATAAACAAGCTGCTGTGTAGCCATGGGGGCAGCCATTCAAGCACAGGATACACAGTAGATAATAGATAAGTTCTAAAGAATCCCATTGTATACTACAGAGCGTATCTGTTATCTGCTGTGTAGCCTGTGCCTTTTCTCCTTTTTCAGCTTTGAATGGCTGCCCCCATGGCTAAAAAACAGCTTGTTTATATAAACTATAGTAGTGTTTCTGAAGCAAATACGCCAGTTGTACCAGCACAGGGCAACAGTACATTATATTTTCATTACTTTAAAACGCTTTCAGTTTTTGGCATTACTGTTCCTTTAAAGGTTAAGGTACATCTTCTCTTGCTCTATTTGTACCAGTATTAGACTGGAGTTCCAAGAGTTAATAGATTTTAGACTTTACAACTTAAAAGGTTCAACAGGCATCACTTTCAACTGAAATAGGCAGCCAAGTGCACCGTTGTGTATCTGGCAACATCACTATAATAATCATTGTGCAATCCTACATTCTACAGAGGTTCTCCTACCGGGCCCTGTAGGAAAGTTTTCTTTTCAGCAGTAAAATAAACTCTACACATAAAAAAAATGACTTTTGGAAAAATCGCCCTTAATCCAGAAAGGATTAATAGTTTGGTTGCTAAAAAAGTCACTTTTTCTTTTGCTTTTCTTTGGTTTTTGGTTTTTTCAAGACCTCAAATGCGCACAAGGCAATTTTCAAGAGGACTGTAAATTTTCGACCAAATGTGCAGTTAATATGTTCTAAAACAAAAATGCCACTGTTTTCTCTGAGTCGTTCATTAATCTGTTGGTTGCAGAACAGAATTCCATTGAAACGTAAAGAAGGCTCCTGTGGAATAAAATCGGAATGTATTTGCACAAGTGATTTCCCTGTTATTGGACTGTATATTGAAAGATGAGCAGCTACTGTCGTCCTTCTCTTTATGTGCCAGACTACCAACTCAAACAGTAATTAACAACATATTGCAATCCCTATGGGAAGAGAACTCCATCCGGCAGGTCATTTATACGCTGTTCTCACTGAGACTAATGACCAACTTTATGGAATCCCTTGGAGAGAATCAAATGAACCTGTTAACGAGCAGAGAACTGAGTTAGGGATACCATGTTGAACAGAGACAAGCGTGTAATGGAACCAGTGTTTTAGCTTGAGGTGTATTACGTATCCCAAGGTCCAAACAGGAAAACTGAGGAAGTGGTTGACTTGGTCATTATTTTCAGTTATGAATTGATTCTCTTAAATTCAAATGATGAAATGCAAAACCCAGAAAACCCAAATCCTAACAGCCATCTTGAATTGATTGGATATTTGTGCAACCCAATGATTTGTATGAAATATTTAGCAAAAATAATTCTTGGACACCTGGGGGCAAATTCATCAAGGGTCGAATTTCGAGGGGTTAAATCCCTAGAAATTCGACTGCGGAATAGAATCGAATAGAATCGAATAGGCAATTCGGGCGAATTTAGTGAATAGTCATATTGGCGAATATTCACCAGGCGAATAGGCGCTCGATCAAATATTCGCTCGAAGGATTTTCATTCGATCGAATGCCTTTTTATTCGATCAAAAACTTGGAAAACAAGCCTATGGGACTTTCCCATAGGCTTTTAAAGCAATTCGGTAGGTTTTAGGTGGCGAAGTAGGCAGTCGAAGTATTTTTAAAAGAGACAGTACTTCGACTATCGAATGGGCGAATAGTCGCAGCGTTTTTGCGCTCGATCCAGTACTACGACTATCGAATGTCGAATAGTCGCAGCGTTTTTGCACTCGATCTATTCGAATCATTCTACTCAGGCGAATTTACGCCAATTCAATAGTCGAGGAGCACAAAAAACTACTCAAAAATCGAAGTTTTTTTACTTCGAATCCTTCACTCGAGCTTGGTGAATTGGCCCCTAGGTATTTGGAAAATGTGACCGTTTTAACCCATAGAAACCTGACAGTTTAGATTTCTAATTAAAAGTGTTAAAGGGTGACAACTTAAAAATGTTTTATGATTGATTAACCATAAAAATAAGGCCATTAATGATTTTACATTTAATATTTGACCCTTCAGTACAGATGTTCTTATCAATGGCTCAGTGAGTGATTGTAGAAGCTGCAAATGTTGTTAGTCATGTTTCCATGTATGGAAGAACCACCCATGCCATTTGTGTTGTTTCACCAAAAAAATAAAATGTATCCGTTTTTCTGAAAAATTCCAGCAGACGCTCCTTGTCTTCCACAAATCAAGCAATGGCATTGGCACCTACTCCTGTCTAGAAAGTGGAAAAATCCAGTGTTCCATGAATTAAATCTTAGTACAAAGTGGATCTATGGACTAGTCCGATTGCCCTCTTGAGGTTAGAAGGAACAGTTGAGGCAAACTGGAAAGGCATCAGATGTTTTTATCACCTTACTCTGGATCAACTAAGAATTAGGTAGGTTCCCTAAAAAAAGTTGAACATGACATAAAAAGAAGTATTTTTTCAACCTCACCTGCTATGTATATTACTATATGGAGTCTATCAAAAGTCAAATTTGTGAATTTTTTTTTTTTTGTAATTGGAATCCCCTCAAAACTCACCAAACTCGAATGCTCTTATTTCTTAGAAACTTTGGTCACTTAAAGATGTGGAAAAATAGTCTCAATAGCAATACAAGCACATTCTACTCATCATTTTCAATGTGTCTACCAAATTTCAGCAAAAAAAATAAAAAAAAACGGAATGGGACGACTCCCGTTGACTTCTACATGAACTCGCCAGCTTTTAGATTTTCACATTTAAGTTTTCAAGTTTTTTTGCACTTAATAAATCTCAGACCTTGTTCTTTGTATAAGGCAGTTTTTATACTTTTGAAATCTATTCAATTACGCACACAAAATAAATCTGAAAAACTTTACGAACTATAATTGTTATCACCAAGTTCTTAAGTGCAATTTGTAAATTAGCACTGATGGGGATTTTATGCGTATATGAAATATATATATTTATATACATATATTATACCATATTATTTTTTTAAACTTGTTGCATTCAAAGATTAATAATTCATAAAGAATTCATTAATGAATTTATTCATTTTCAATTTCTGTGAGATAAATAAAGAGTGGATGCATATCTGAGTCTATTTTCAACTACAGAGTCAACTAACCACCCTTTTTACCATCTAAAATAGATAAAAGTTTCCTTTTATTTTCTCTCTTATATTTTAGATAAAGTGAAAAAGAAATTTTAAATTTGTGTGAACGAAATATATATAAAGTGCTGCATTTATATTTTTCAGTGTTATTACCATAAGTAATGAGCAAGATTGATATGTTGGGTCGATTTCTGAATAACTTTAGTTTTATGCATGATTTCTGCTGTTTTAGGAATGTTTTTACTCTTTTGCATTTTGTATTCTAAAACACAAAATTGACTGTTTCTTTTATGTAGAAGAAAATAATTATTTTTTCATATAGGGAGTGTTTATTAAAATCTCTATGTTAAAATCTGGAAAAATTATTTGAGATTCATTATACCCCAATGCTGCAAATAGCTAGAACCCGAAACCTGTCGAGGTCTTGTATAAGTGAGAGGCACCTATCTCCATTTGAAGTTTTCATGGTTTGCGCTAAGTTTAGCCCCAAAAATCTGACTTTTTGGGGGGTTTTGGGCAAAAACTTGAAAAATTTGAGCAATTCGGGAAAAAAGCCAGAAAAATTTGAGCAATTCGGGAAAAATCCCCAAAAATCTAGCAATACAGGAAAAGGCCAGAAAAATTCGAGCAATTCAGGAAAAAAGCCAGAAAAATTCGAGCAATTTGGGAAAAAAACCCCAAAAAATCTAGCCATAAAGGAAAATGCCAGAAAAATTCGAGCAATTCGGGAAAAATCCCCAAAAATCTAGCAATACAGGAAAAGGCCAGAAAAATTCATGCAATTCAGGAAAAAAGCCAGAAAAATTCGAGCAATTTGGGAAAAAAACCCAAAAAATCTAGCCATTAAGGAAAATGCCAGAAAAATTCGAGCAATTCAGGAAAAAGCCAGAAAAATTCGAGCAATTCAGGAAAAAGCTGAAATATCGAGCAATTCGGGAAAAATCCCCAAAAAATTTATCAAAATGGGAAAAAGCCAGAAAAATTAGAGCAATTTTGGCTTTCACTCAATTTTATTGAGTTTTTACACAATCTGATTAAATCTAGTTTTTTTATTTAAAATAAGTTAACATGGGGCATTGGAGTTTGGTCGTGGTTTTTTTAAATAAAATATGAGATAAATTTGGATTTTAGAAAATAACCCCCCTACAGTGCTAGAGACAATAATCAGTGAATTGTTCAAATGTGTGCCTCCAAAAAATAATACGTGTATTTTTTTATTTTCTTTTTTTTTAATAAACAATTGTTAAAGTCTGCCAAGAAACAAAGAGCATGTCATATTTGGATTGCTTACAGTAACATAATTGTTTTCATGGTTTCCACACATTTGGTCCTAAATACTGAGAAATTCCATCTGCGTCTGTCTCTTCACAACTGAAAATGGAAAGAAGGATTTAATGATCTGTTAATTCATATTGTTACTAAGAAAAACAGCAATCTAAAAGAGGCATAACTTCATTACAGAGCCGTGTACATAAACTGATCATGTCAAGGGGGGAAACGTCTGGAAATGTGTGCTGTGTAATGATGTGGCAATGACCCTCTTTTTCCTCTTCTAGAGAACATATCCACACTTAATCCAAGTACTACCGGGTCAAACTCCAGGTAATATGGTGCTGGAACAGATCCGAAAGTGACTTCACATGATTTATGGTCTTAATATTTACAGCTCAGAACAGTTTGCTTGCCCATTAGTCTGCGATACATAAACCTCCCCGTTAAAGGTAGCTATGTTTTTGTAAATAAAAATTTAAGAAAGGCAAACGTAATCCAATCTGCGTGCAACTGATAAAAAGTCTGAATTATTCAATTATCTTTCATGTTATACCTTTAGGCCAAGGCCACACTAGGCGATAGCGCCGCGATTTGACTCGCGGCGACTTTTCGCCGCGACTTTTAATCCGCAATCGCTGGGGAAACTTTTGCGCTGGCGTCAGAATTGGTTAACTCAGTATTTTAGAAAGGAATGGACAGATAATAACTGTCTTTCATATTCCATTGTATAAATGAGGGATGTACAAAATCTGTAATTTTTGCATTCAACCAAATGAGAAAGGTTTCACCAATTTGAACCAAAATGTGCATGTTTATATTTGAGAAGAACCATAAAAAAATCACAAGATGTAGTATCCAGTCATAGTTGAGATCCAGTCATAGTTGAGACTCAGGGGCTGATTTAAGACTGCTGGAACCTTGGTGTGAGTTAACTAATCACACAATCACCCATGGTTTCCAAAAAAAAATGTTGGCAATCTTTATTATTTTTCCAAACAGGCTTTTGAAACTTTGTTTTGAAAGACTCAAGCACTTTTAAAGGAGAACCAAACCCTTTATATTAAAAGCCCCTACCCTCCTACCGTACATGGACCCTCCTCCCTGCTTCCCCCCAGCCTAGGTGGTACCTTTGATAACTCTTTAATCAGCCCTCATTGTATATTCAGCGTATCTGAGTTCACAGGCACCATCTTCTTCTCTTCATTAATCGTCGGGTCTTCTTCCGGCACTTCGGCAATTTCCGCCACTTTCTGGGCATGCGCAGTCGTCAAAAACCAGAACATTGCTCCAACTGCGCATGCGCCAATATGGAGCTTACTTCTCGAAGATTACCTAAGAGAAAAAGATGGCGCCCGTGAACTCCTTTGCACTGAATCTGCAACGACGGGTAAGTAAAAAGTTAGGGGCATTTACCGAAGGTAACACCTGGGCTGGAGGGGAGTAGGGAGGGGGGTCTATGTAGGGTAGGGGTTAGGGGATTTGCTTTGCTGGGAAAAATCAAGATTTTTTGTGATTTTTCACCTGAAAACTCTGATTTCTTATGCTTTTTGCCCGAAAACTTCGGGGTATTGCACCAATCAGCGCACTTAAAAAATCATTGGGACTTCTCCCATTGACTTATATGCAACCTCGGCAGGTTTGAGAATTCCGATTTTCTAAAATAAAAAGTCTGAATTTATCGCAATATTTTCTGCTACAAACTCCGATCAAATCCGCTCTGGCTTTTTACACTTATTTATTATTACATTTTCCTGAAAATTTGCTTTGCTGGAAAAAATCTGATTTTAACGATTTTTTCGGATTTTTCACCTGATAACTCAGATTTCTTACGCTTTTTTGCCTGAAAACTCCGGGGTATTGCACAAACCAGCGCACATCAAAAATCATTGGGACTTCTCCCATTGACTTGTATGCAACCTCGACAGGTCTGAGATGCCGGATTTTCAGATTCAGACTTTTCCATCCTTGGGGTTTAATAAATTCAGAAAATATCGTCTAAATCGTTTTCTAAAAGTCAGATTTTATAAATAAAAATCACGAATTTTTGCTCAATTTAAATTCGCAATGGCAATTAAAATTCGCAATGTAATAACGGTTTAAGAAAGAATATTACATTGCTGGATGTGGATTTTTAATCTTATTGGTGCGAATTGTTTTGCTCTTTGCAAATTTTATCCATCAGAAAAATAAGAGTAATTAGTGAAATCACTTGGCACATGGCCACTATAAGCAAGAATGTTTAACCCTTTCAGTGCCGTGGTCAGCTCTTTAATCTAAGGCAAAAGCTGTCTTGTAAACATATACATGAAAGGGCCAACTGGAAATGGAGATGGCACCAACACTATGGTCTTATTTAGTAGATGTTATAGATTCGATGCTTTGGCACCTAAACAGTCAAATGTGTTCTCTTTGAGTTCTTGAATTAATCTTTTCCTTATTGCACGTATTAGCACGATAAAATAATGAGCGCAGAAATTGTATTTGGCAGCTTCTCCTTATCCCAAAGCCTGTTCTCCTGGTACAGTCTTGTGGACACCAGCTCAATGTCACTGGAACAATGCCAGGAAGGGGAAATGGAGCTGGATTTTGAGCTGACATCGCTTCAGTGGGATAATTAGGCAGCTTTTTGTTCCCAGTTTGTTGACATAAATGTGCTACAGATTAGCCTTTTAGCTGGAGTCCGGAGTAATGATTGGGATTAACAGGTGGCAAACTAATGGAGGAACATGGAATTAATATTCGCTTTCCTGGTTACTTTCCTTTCTTGTTGTCTTGCAGAGGATTTACAGAAATCTTCCAACACATTCCCAACACCTTTGTGAGGTTATTTGACTTTTCATTAGGCTTGTTACGAAAGATCCGGGCAAAAGCTACACTTATCCTACTTGCATTTCTTCATGTACGTAAGGTTCTCGCGCGGGGAGAGCTCAGCTCTTTGCCTGGCTAGTTTTTTTTGTTTTTTTTTTAAATTATAAGATGTGCGAGAGACAATTTGACTGGTATGCATGTCTCCGGTTTTAGTGCTATTATTTTAAAATGATCTGCAAATTTGCTGGTAAAAAAAATGAAAAGTAAATATATAAAGTAAGAATTATTGCTCAGCTGCAGTCCTAAGCAGCTGCAATAAAGTGGGTCAACAATATAAAGGAGGAGGAGGAGGAGGAAAGAAAGAAAAAAATAAATGAGCTGGCAAATTGTACTGAGGATAACAGCAGCTGCACAACAACATTCAATTCTCTTGCTCCTTCTCCTTAAATAATGACCCTTGTGAGGGACTTGGTAATAATGTGCTTTATATGATCCCATTACTGTAACCCGCGCAGTCCCGCAAGGAATGTGGTCACCGAGTCTCGCGCTGACGTCACGCTCTGTAATGAGAGCAATGTGAGAGCAACGTGCAGCACACACCACCCCCAAGTGACACATATCTTATTTTATGTGACGGCTTATAAAGCACAGAGGCTGGAGAAATACTTCGAGCTTGAAAATATGGATCTTTTATTTTCCAACGTTGTCATGTTTGATGGAAACGTTTAATTCCAGGAAGACGTTGATATAATTTCCAACTCTCACATCCTCATCAGCCGAAATATCACTGAACATTGTCCATCACCTTAAATCAGCTGTAAGTTCTTATGGGAGTTAAAATGTATTTGCTTTGGCAGAAGAATTGCTACTTTACTATCTAGCGACAATTTTGTTTTTTCAAAAATGTCTTCCTCTTGCTCTGTACAAATGAGTATAAAGCTGATTTAAAGCTGAGTTGGGGAGCCAGGCACGTACCTTCTCTGCCACCTACCCCTAGTCCAGTCCCCTCTCTCTTTCTGTCCATTCGCGCTTGCAGTAGCGTCACTAGAGGGGGGCGGGCCCTGTTGCGTGATGCGCAGCCGGGCCCCGCCCCCTCCATATGGCCGCATTTGTCAGTGGCGCGGGAGCTGCCGGGGGCCCTGAGGGGGTGCGGGCCCTTGCCGCAACCATTTAGGTGCTGGCAATAGTAAACGGACGCCCACTGACTGTAATGGGTGTCGGCGGCAAAATCGTCGTTTTGCGGGAAATCCATAGAATTCGGGACAAATTCACCCATCATTACCCGTCCGCTGCACATGCAGTTCTTTTTTCATCGTTCCTGCCTCTAATTTACATATGCAAATTAGGGTTCCGATTCAGTTCGGTATTCACCTGAATCTTTCATGAAGGATTCGGGATTCGGGCAAATCCAAAAATAGTGGATTCAGTGCATCCCTAGATTGAATCTATATGCTACAAAAAGTGAGTGTTGGGGCAAAAATGTTTTTGTGCTTTTCACCTTGTACCCCGTTTTGTGTCTTATTACTATTCATGCCCACTATAAGTACAGGACATGTGCTCCTCAAAGTCCACCCTGTATGGCATTTATAAGAGGGGGGCAAATTTGCTGAGGGGTGAATATGCACTGATATTTCAGTCAAAGCTCATGTGACATACCATGCTTGTTGGGAATCAGATAATAGTTGGGAGGGTGCATGTTTAGAAGAGGTCAATAACCAGAACACCCCGGGACCCAGGGATATACATAATTGTGAATGGGAACAGGTGTAAACCCATTCAGGTGTAGGCAGGAACTATCAGTGGTATGAAGACTCCTATTGGTGCAGAAATGTCAGTGGTATTTCCCTGGTGGCATTCAAGGTATGGCGGAAGTCATTCATGCCTCTTGGATTCTTCTTGTGGAGATGTGGGAATGTTGCCAGGAACCTGGAATCTAGAAGTTCCTACTGAAGAATATCCTAAAGTGGCAAACATGAACCCTATAAATAAAAACTTTGGAAGGTCATTTCCTACATTTAGGGGTTTATTTACCAAACTCCGAATGCAAAAATCTGACTTTTATAAATTCACAAATTTTTCGGAATTTATTAAACCCTGAGGGTGGAAAAGTCTGAGTTAGAAAATCTGGCATCTCAGACCTGTCAAAGTTGCACATAAGTCAATGGGAGAAGTCCCAATGATTTCTTGATGTGCGCTGGATTTCATGCAATAAAAGCATAAAAAATACGTTTTCTGGTAAAAAATTCGAAAAAATCTTGAAACTCTGATTTTTTCCTACAAAGCAAATTTTCGGATGAAAGTAATAATAAATAAGCGTAAAAAAAAAACAGAATGAGTTTGTAGCAGAAAATGTTGAGATAAAATCAGATTTTGATAAATAACCCCCTTAGTAATTTTTGGAACAAGGACAGACACAGATATCTGAGAGAAATCTGATTCAGAATGCTCCACAGACTGTGACTAGAACCTCAGAATGAGTCGCATTTCAGCCTGTATCTAAACTCCAGGCCTGCTCTCAAACACTGACCCTTGAATTAGTATTGGGAATCTCATTGCTTAATAAGAGTCTTACCCAAAGGGGCCAAACCTTCTTAGATCACTCACCGATAACAAGCATTAGATAAACAGGAATCCACCTGCTGAAACAGACTCAAGCCAGTGAATTCAGCTCAATGGTAATGGACGATACAGAAAAACAAGTGGTTTTGCCGAGTTATCAAGAATGTGCCCATATTAACAGTAATCAGAAAATCCCCGGAGCGCTCTCCAAAGAACCGCCAATATGAAGAAAATATCTCTCTTTGCCTAAAATGTCATGTATTATTAGTCAGTGATTTCATTTTCTAGGGAGCACAGCCAGTATTTCCCAACTCATTTCAGAGCAACAGGTGTTATTCTCCCATGAGGATTTGTTCCTTGCATTTATAATGTGAAGGTAAATTTGGAATTCCAATTGATGATATATAGTTCAATATCCTTATTTCTGATGCCAACCCCTTTGGTCCCATGTGAAGTTTTCAAATCAAAAACTAGTTTACATTTATTACAAATCAACTCTCAGCAGTTTAACTGTGGCTGAATCAGAGACATTGAGAGTAACACTTATTAACCTTTTGCCTGATTGCCTGGCCCAGCTGTTGACTCACTTCTCTACTATTATTTGTATTACAAACAATGCTGCCATGTTGATTGTACAAAAAGAAAGGAAGTCAGCTTTAAAACGAACAAAACACTATGTATAAAACAATGTCTAATGAAAGTAGGGATGTACTGAATCCACTGTTTTGGATTCGGCCGAATCCCCGAATCCTTCGCGAAAGATTTGGCTGAATACCAAACCGAATCCTAATTTGCATATGCAAATACGGGGTGGGATGGGGAAAACTTTTTTTACTTCCTTGTTTTGTGACAAAAAGTCAAGTGATTTCCCTCCCCACCCTAATTTGCATATGTAAATTAGGATTCCGTACGGCCGGGCGGAAGGATTCGAACTCCGAATTCGTAGTCCGAATCCTGCTGGAAAAGGCTGAATCCTGGATTCATGCATCCCTAATTGAAAGCAAATAGAAAATAATCTTTTTTTTTCATTAAAAAAAAAAAAAGTATTTTGGGATATACAACCCCACGCGTTCATGGAGCTATTGATTGAGCATTTTTTAAATACTCAAGATAATGAAAATTTTGAAAACTTCCTTGTTTATATTTTAGTTGTACAGTATATAATTTAAGGATGGGCCGATTCCATGATTTTTGGGTTCAACTGAATACCTAAATAATCCACAGACTAAAATTTGAAGGCAAACCAAATAAAAATCCAAACCCTAATTTATCTATTCAATTTTGAAGAAAATTTTAAACAATTCCATTGACATTAAAGGGGTTGTTCACCTTTAAATTAACTGTTAGTATGATGTAGAGAGGGATATTCTGAGACATTTTGCCATTGGTTTTCATTTTTTATTATTTGTGGTTTTTGTGTTTTTTAGCTTTTTATTCAGCAGCTCTCCAGTTTGCAAGTTCAGCATTACCCAAATTCCCCTAGCAACCATGCTTTGATTTAAATAAGAGACTTGAATATGAATAGGAGAGCCCTGAATAGAAAGACAAGTAATAAAAAGTAGCAATAACAATAAATGTGTAGCCTTACAGAGCATTTGTTTTTTTTAGATGGGGTCAGTGATCCCTATTTCAAAGCTGCAAAGGGTCAGAAGAAGAAGGCAAATAATTTAAAAACTATGCAAAACAAATAATGAAGACCAATTGAAAAGTTGCTTAGTATTAGCCATTCTATAACATACTAAAAGTTATCATAATGGTGAACCAACCCTTTAAAGCTTTGCTCTTTAACGTCACATGACTTTAAGATGCCAATTTATTAAAGGTTAGCATTTAAGTGGTATTTATTTTTTTTCTCTTAAACCACAAATGGCATAAAAGTTATTAAAAGATACAAATATAAAAAGTAAAAACAGAAAAAAACGCATTTTTTACTAACTAACAAAAAAATCCAAAAACCTCTAAAAGTCTGAATGGTTAAAAATTAGCTCCAATCCCCGTTAACTTCTATGGGACCTCAACTTCTTTTACTTGGCAAAGTTTTGTATTAGAGTTCTTCATGGTTTTTACACTAAGGGGCCGATTCACTTACTTCGAGTGAAGGATTTGACGTAAAAAAACTTTGAATTTCGAAGGTTTTTTTGGGCTACTTCGACCATCGAATGGGCTACTTCGACCTTCGACTACGACTACGACTTCGAATCGAAGGATTCATAGTAAAAATCTTTGACTATTCGACCATTCGATAGTCGAAGTACTGTCTCTTTAAAAAAAACTTCGACCCCCTAGTTCGGCATCTAAAAGCTACCGAAGTCAATGTTAGCCTATGGGGAAGGTCCCCATAGGTTTGGCTAACTTTTTTTGATCGAAGGATATTCCTTCGATCGTTGGATTTAAATCCTTCGAATCGTTCGATTCGAAGGATTTAATCGTTCGATCAAAGGAATAGTACTACGATAGTACGATCGAACTTCGATATTCGAAGTTGAAGGATTTCAATTCCTAGTCGAATATCGAGGGTTAATTAACCCTCGATATTCGACCCTTAGTGAATCAGCCCCATAATAAATAAATCGCAATACGAATTTATAGAGTTAAAATGGTTCATGAAAAAAATAGAGATACGAATTTTAGTAAATAAGCCCTAAGTAGTGATGGCCAATCAGTGCCGTGAAACGTACAGCGAAATTCGTGAAATGGTGAAATTTGTCAACGAGCATCAAGATAATTTTGACGCCAGTCAATTTTGTCCAAATGTCAATGGGCGTCTGATTAATTTTGACAATTTTTATTTTTGACGAGGAGGATTTTTCACCGGTGAATTGTCGCCTCAGTTTCACAAGTTCATTTACTTGCGGCGAAATGCGCAAATTCGCGTCTGGCGAATTTATTTGCCCATCCCTAGCTCTAAGGTTTCCAGTGCAGTTAAGATGTAGAATTAGAATTTAAAGAATGGTCAGGCCCGGATTTGTGGCAAGGCCACATAGGCCTGGGCCTAGGGCGGCGCAATTTCAGGGGCGGCCCAGCCGCATCAGTAACTAGCACTGGAGACTCACGTCAGTCTCCAGTGCTGTTCCCAAGTGTTAAGATGTGCGCATGCGCGGGCACACACTGAGGGGGAAGAGGACGGCACCTATTGGAAGGGGAGGGACATCGCTGGACAGGGGGAAGCGGAAGTGGAGGCGACAGTGCTGGACAGGGGGAAGCGAAGGGGACGGCACAGTGCTATTCCCGAGTGTTAAGCTATGCGCATGTGCACACACAGAAAGCGGAAGGCCCTGGAAGGCAAGGGGACATCGCTGGACAGGGGGAAACCGGAAGTGGAGGTAACAGTGCTGGACAGGGGAAGCGAAGGGGACGGCACCGGCAGGGGAGCGGGGACGATGAGTAGAGCCGGCCTAGGGGCGGCAAGTTTGTAAATCCGGGCCTGAAAATGGTCAGGTATTGCTGTTAATCGTCAGTTTACCACTGAATCATGGATCACTGATCGATCTTAAATTTTTCAGTCAATTAATGGCTTCCACAAGTAATGATTCTGAACCTCTGCGATGTACCAAATCTGGAATTTGGTTTGCAGTATTCAAATTCAACCAAATTGCAAGGAAAAATCTTGATTTGTTGCATCTCATTGGTCCATTATTGGGTTGGTAAAAGCTACTGATTGGCTGAATGTAATGCGAGACCCATCAGTGACCAATGCCAGGTCCCTAGTTCTTCCTCTAGTTAAGAAGAAAACGATTTATTGTTCAAAGGGTGGTTGCAGAATCGCTTCCGAGATCTTTCCTATTTCTACAAAAGAACGTCATAATTATACTGGCCCTCTTTATATCTTACAAAATGAAAAAAGAAGAGGATGAGCCTCCAGATTTTTGCAATTAATACCCCTCTGCCCAAGTAATTGGCAATGGACATAAAGGAAAAAAACAGCAAGAGTTCTAAACAGAGAGGTTTTTCATCATTCTTTCAACTCAACTTGGTTCAACAGGGGAAAAACAGTGAGGACATATGGAATAGAGGCAAAGAAAAAAAAAAAGAATCTTATGACAAAATTGTGTGTTTATCAGAAATCTGATTAAAGTCACCTGCACCAAAGTGTCCCTGGAGAAGCCATAGCAGCAAGAACCAGCACATATATAAATAACAAAATAATTACAAATATGTTCCATGACATGAAATCAGACTTTATGATTTGTTCTGGATTTTTCTCTATTTCCTAAACTATTCTTTGGAAAATACGAACAGACGGAGAAAGGGCTGGCTATTCTGCCCAGCCTAATGAGATATTAACTTGTCTCCACTCTCCCTACACCAGTTATCATTTTATTCTCCAGGTGGGGAAAGTGAGAAGCTTATTATATTGCAAAATACCTTCTGAATTATGACTATTGCCCTTTAGGACTGGCAGTACTATGTTACAGGGTGACCCGTTTCCTTAAGGGGTTTCGAATATTTATAACAAATATGTTTCTGAGACAATGGGTTGGGATTCTGTAAGGAGAAATAAATCGTCCAAATTCAAATATTCTCCCTTAAATTGCCAATATATCATGATGCCATATTCCTATTTGTTCTAGCGCTGCTGTAGATGCAACATTCAAAGAAACGTGTACTTACAGAACCTCAGTTTGTTATACACTAACAGAAAGGGGGATAATAATTTAACATTAATTTCCATGATGTAGAGGCTATTTTTTATTAAACTACATTAAATTTGATATACAGTAAGCATTGATACGGCCACAGTATTTGATTCAGCACCACACAGAAAGTTTCTCAATGCAGGAATATTGAGCTCATACATTATATTTGTACGTGGAATGGAGAATTGGCTGATATATGGATCACAAAGAATAGTGATAAATGCAATTGGACCAGTGGGTTTAATGGAACACTTCGGGGCACAGTTACCTAGGGTCGAATATCGAGGGTTAATTAACCCTCGATATTCGACCGTCGAAGTAAAATCCTTCGACTTCGAATATCAAAGTCGAAGGATTTTGCGCTATTCCTACGATCGAAGGAATAATAGTTCGATCGAACGATTAAATCCTTTGAATCAAACGAAATTGTTAGGAAGCCTATGGGGACCTTCCCCATAGGCTAACATTGGCCTCGGTAGGTTTTAGGTGGCGAACTAGAGGGTCGAATACATTTTTAAAGAGACAGTACTTAGACTATCGAATGGTCGAATAGTCGAACGATTTTTAGTTTGAATCGTTCGATTTGAAGTCGAAGGTCGAAGTAGCCCATTCGATGGTCGAAGTAGCCATATTCGACCATTTTATAATTCGAACTATTTTTCCTCTATTCCTTTACTCAAACTAAGTAAATGGCCCCTTCATGTATCCTTGCTGCTTTGATTATTAAAGGATAAGGAAAGGTAAACACTCGTGCCAAATGATAACACCTACCTTGGACTTTACAAGAGCTAAAGACCTTTAAGGGGAACTATTGTGAAAATTCAAATTTAAAGGACCAGTAACAGCAATTTTTTTTAAAAATAAAATTTGTTTCTTTTTAACGAAAAAAAAAAAAACACCAACACAGTTTAAACTTTTAATTTGCAAAGCTTTTATTAAGAAATTACTTACCGATTCTCTGCATGCGCTTCTCTTCAGAAACGGAGCCAGGGTGACAATCCATCGTGCAGCGCTCAATTTCTCCTCCCTGGATATCTCCTATTGAAGGCAGGGAGGAGAAATTGAGCGCCACATGATGGATCACCGTTTCAGAAGAGGAGCGCATGCAGAGAATCGGTAAGTAATTTCTTAAAGAAAGCTTTGTGAATTAAAAGAAACAATCTTTTTTAAAAAAAAAAAAAAAAAATTACTGTTACAGACGTCAAGCTGGTCTTTCAGGTATTTCTTAGGTATCAACTAGACATTTTCCCCAAATCTCAACCTAACTAGCCTTTATGCTGCACCCTATAGCCACTTCTCAAAGCCCCCAATGTGAGGAGCACCTCACCAAAGTGCTAGTAATGTCATTTCTAGTGATAGGCGAATAAATTAGCCAGGCACGAATTCCCTGTGAATTTGCACATTTGCTGCCGGCGAATTAATTCGCAAAACCGCAACAAAAATTTGTCGGCAAAAAATCCGCATTGTCAAAAAAATATGGGCGAGCGTCAGAATAGTTGCGCACATGAAAATTGGGGCACGTCAATTTCAGATGCCTATTGACTTTAATGTATTTGGACAAAATAGGCACCTGTATGAAAATTGTCGCGGGCGTCGAAATTGACACACATCAAAATAATTTTGACACCCATTGACTTTAATGCATTTCGCAAATTTTTCACAGTTTTGCGTGAAATTAGCAAATTTCAGGGGAAATTCGCTAGTTTACGGTGAAGCGAAACAGGACAAATTTGCCCATTACTAGTAATTTCCAGTAGAGGGGAGCTATCTCTAGTTTACAATCTCTACGGGTTAATACTGTCTGTTTTGGTCAACAAATTTGTACAGTTTGAACAAAGAGTGCTGAAACCAGTCCCAGAACTGGACTGAAACATCAGCCTAAACATGTTATTTTAATAATATAATTATTATAATAATATAATAAAGATTTCAAGATTTTATACAAATCCTGTTATGATCTTAGAGATAATTTTTATGGATAGTAATACAGAGATACAAGTCAGCTGGCTTTATTTCACAATAGTCTTGATTTAAAGGGGAACTGTCATTGTGACAGTTGTTTAAATGATACCCATCCATCTATTGGCTTGTTGGCTGAATGCAAACGTTCAGAGTAATTTTGTGGCCCACAGACCACTCATGTATCCACAGACTTTTATATCTATAATTGTTATTTCAAGGGCACCCTATATGGGATGCACCTACACACAACTGATTTCCACCTAATGGATTGCATAGTAATACTTATTGGTGCCTTGTAGTGGGGAGCCAATCAAATCATTTTGAACCCCAACCCCCTGCTTCCCAACTTGTACCCATTCCAGTAAGAAGTCATCTTCTAAGGGGAGATGGTTGTGCAATTGCATCACCAAAGAGCTCTGCCAGTCCTCAAATCATGAACCTGGGACTTACTTTCTTGTCCAGAACCAATGGATTTTGAGTCAACCTACTTAGGACTAGTGCCTTGTGAGTCAGGGTATTGGACATTTTACAATATACATGTAGCGCTATAGTAAACTGACTTTACTGTAGTCAGTTTAAGCTACTATCAGTGTGTGGTTATACCAGATATGAGGCCCTCTCTCTCAGGGGTAAGCCCTCGCAGCGGGGTGGAGGCAGGGTGTAGTGCAACTGTAACCAGGTACAATAGCACAATGATGGGCGCCAGTAGTTCTTTAACGCTTAAACAATGAACTGTCTTTATTAAACATAGCACATAGCACATAGCACATATCCACAATGGAGTTTAGAACAATCAGACAGCATAAAGGAAGCATTTACTCACAGAACCAGTATAGGCTGAATCCCTGCAGGACAGGGAATATACAGCAGAGAGAGTTGCAGCTTGTGAGGGGTATTGCCCAGTTTTCAGGATATCTTCCAGTGGCAGTCTAGGGGAATTCCTACCATCCCTAGTCTCAACACTTTAGTCACTACTCCGGGTCAGTAATACCCTGGGATCTTAATCCCACTAATATCCTCGGTGGAGCCTTGAGGTGCTCAACTATATAACCTCTCTATCACTCCTAGAGTGATCTATAAAAGCCTATGCTATCTAATTACTAGGGCCAATGCACCTAGGGTTGACATGTACCAATTCCCTTCCAGCCTGTTTGGTTGGGCTAAAGTAATGGACCCAGACCTCATGGTTTCCAAGACCTTTATACTCTGACACAGTGCCATCCGGTGTACACTGTGAGAACTACAGGGGTTACATAAGCACAATGTCCCCATCAGGACCCACTTAGGTGTCCATATTACTAGGTATGTGCCTGTCAGTAATGTGTATGGGTGTCGAAATTTTCACATCCCTACATACACACCATAGTTGCTTGGAAAACATGAACTCACATTTTGACCCATTTACCAATGCATAAACAAAACATTGTCTGTATTGGCAAATCATTACTATTGTGTCCTTTATGCTGGAAAATAATGCTGCATTGTAGGTAAAAACATGGTAATCCAAACAGTTTGTAAACACAGCATTGTGCTATGAAACAATCTCTTTTATTAATACATTTTTTCTAGCATGCCTACATTATACATAACGTGGAGCCAAATGCACTGAATAATAAAGCAGGTATTGTGTCTAAAAGGAGAGAGTAGCAGGCTATTTCTCTAAAGCTTTCTGTAATATAGGTCCTTCTGGTGGTTTTGTAAGGAAGTTTAACTATGGCACCTCTATGGCTCATATAATCCATAAAAAAAAATTACATCTATTTGAACAAGCGATCACCATTAGCTTGACTACCAATAAAATCTTCCGGCAGTCTGGACCCACTCAAAGGTACTTCACAGGTGCCAAATGTTAAACAGCTGCGGTTTTCTGATGAGAAATTTTAGGGGAATGGTGGGATGCCCAAACGAGGTTTTACAGGGCATGTATTATATGTTAAATTGGGAATGTTTTATGGGGGGGGATATCTTTAGAATTCCCACTGGGTATTTAACTACTTGTGACCAATAATTGAATGTTCTAATGACCGGAATATTTCTGCTAGGTTTTAATGTTGAATAGGTGCATTATAATGGAACTGGAGGAATAACATGACATTTTTTTAGATAAAAACAAAGATTTCTTTGTTTCATGTGGAATTATAACTACAACGAGGAAATTTAAAAATAGTTAAGAAATATCAGTTTTGCTGAACCAGGATCATAACAATCAGTCCACCCTTAGTAATCACCCTACAAACCTATGAGCGTATTGATGATATAATCTAAAAAGTCATCACTAGAGAAGATCATGCATTTCCCACCAGTGATCCAATCAGATTGCATGATGTTAATTTTAAAAAGCCCACCTACTCATAGATAATCCAGTGGCCCAAAAGTAAGGTCATAATACGCCAAGTAGCACAACCATGGATACCATGGACACACTGAACTTAAAATGCACCAGTTTTGGTTTTTGAAGACCCCACACAGCCTCGCAAAGAGGCTCCTCCAACTACACAGCAATAAGCTGCATAGTGCCTTAATTCCCCATAAATTATATTCAAAAGTAAATAAAGGTAATGAGATAGGGAAGGATCCTACTGTTCCTTGTCAGAAGAACCATGTAGTCATGTAGTATTAAGTCTTCAAAGCATGTAGATGGCAATGCCCATTCACAAATACCCAATATCTTACAAACTGTCCGGGCCTAGCGACTTTAGCAAGGTTGGAGTCGTGACTAAGGAGAAACTGGAATACAGAAAATTAAATTCACTGTACTGAAGGGTTAAGAACGTTTTTAGTCATATCCAGGCAAAAGATCAGGCAGGCAACGAATATCAAAGTCAAGACAGGAAGTTAGGAACTGAAGAATCAAGTCAAAATAGCAATTTAGGAGCACCCAGGAACCAATAAAGACCTATGAGTGTACAGTTGAACCCAGGTCATTGACATTCTTTTATTTTCAAATTTGGCTCCAAATCGTGGCATGATGATGGTGACATGGTGGTATGATGATGTCACTACACCGCACAGTGACCCAAGTGCAATGTAACGCTGAAGAGGAGAGCCATAAGGGGCTTTCTACACAAACACTTATATAGGCAATAGAAAAAAATAGAATTAAGCTATGGGCACACAGGCTCTGGTTGTTGGCAACCATCATATCTTTGCAGGTTGAGAGAAGCAGATCTTCTCAGTGCCCCTGCTCCATTGATTTGAATCCAATCAGCCTGTGTGCGCACATTGGAGCTGAATCTGAGGTCAGCCCGGAGATGCTTCCTTTTGTGTATTTGGGCTGTCCTCAACTTCAGCTCTAATGCTTGGATTAAAATCAATGGAACAGGGGCACTGAGCAGATCTGCTTCTCTCAACCTTCAAAGACATGATGGCTGACAAGAACCAGAGCCTTCAGCCTGTGTGCTCATAGCCTTAGGAAAGGAGGATGGGTTTATTTTCATTGTTGAAGGAGGTGACCGATTGACGTTTTTCAATTGGAGAACCTAAAATTACAAGCTAGAATGGACACATATTGCACCTTATAAAAGGTACCTGTGTTCAAACACACTCCTGGAACTTTCATATACTATCAGCAAGTGCCAATGCACCTGTCCTGCCTCTTCTGTTGAAAAAGCTGAAGCTTTCAATCAGTAAGTTAATGAAGAATCACTTCATGTCCAATGCTCATAAATAATAGTGTAGGAGGGGCAGGTTTGGTCCATGGTTTTCTCTAAATCGTTCATGCCAACATTGTAGCCATTGCAACTCCTGAAACATCAGCAAGCTGACTCTTTGTTGCTGCAACTCATGTCTCTCACTGCTGTCCCTTTTCTAAGTACAGTAGACAAAATATCTGTCAATTTGGCCTGCTCAGCACTTGGCATTCCTGGATGTTAATAATAAATGTTCTTTTGTTACACGTTATGATATCATTTTATAGACCCTAATTCTCTGTCATAAGATAATTTCACGGATCTTTTTATTGCATCTTATATTCAAGCATTTTTATATATTTATCGCCAGTATGTAAAAACCAGGTTTTTGATGGAAACACATGAGGCATGAGGTCAATTACAGTATGTTCCAAGATGTCTTGATTTTAATAGACATCTGAATAGGTTCTGAAGAACATTAAGAAAACAAAGAACACACCACGCAACCATAAAATATTAGAATTCCCAGGTACCAATCGGAGACTAAGGACTCGCCATCACTTAAAGTGCTAACGGTAGAAGCTGATGAAAGGTTTTGCAGATGGAAAACAGCTGAAGACGACTGAATGGAAAGTATCAAGCCATCTTTATGCACATGATTTTATAGCCTTCCATCCTAATGGAACAGATCTGCCCATGAAAAAAGTCAGTTATTCAAAGTATTGCAACACACACTCACTCAATAAAACTCACAAGGTTTTCTCCACTCCTCTGCTCTTTGTTTTATCATCGTACAATTAAAGACATGTTTTTAATAAAAACTGTGAATATTGTTATGGTTTAATTGATATAGCACTGGTAAGGATGGGGGATATCCTAGACATGCTTAGGAGCAAACCTGTCCAAATATTCCAATAACAAAATTCACATGAGTCTTCTGTATGAAAGAGGGATAAATGAGGAGCAATCAGATGGATTTCTTTAATTTAGCCTTAACTAATATTATGACAGTTATTTTGGCCTGTCCAGCTCGAAGTCCATGGGTTGAATACAGCTCTCTAGTAGTAGTATATGGCAACATTATTTTATCTCATGTATCCCCTGGTTGCAGATATGGGATCTACTATCCAGAATTAGTGGGACCTGGGGTGTTTCAGATAAGGAATCTTTCTGTTATTTGGATCATCATACCTTAAGCCTGGTAAAAAGCATTTGAACATTATATAAACACAGTAGAATTGTTTTGCCATTATGGATTGGTGCAGTTTAGTTTACATCAATTAAACTAAGTAAGCTCTATCAGAAGGGTCTTTATGAATACATCATTATTGCTCTGAGTCCTCAAATGAAACACAGCATTTCTTTCCTTCTATTGTGTAAATATGTACTTCTGTATCAGACTTCCTTTAAACCTCCAGGGCACGGGCTTGAGCATGCTCAGTTTGCTCCTCTCTCCCTCTCCCCCTTCCTTCTGAACCTCCCCTCCCTGTTGTAATCTGAGCCCTACGCCATGAACGAGCAGGGAGAGACAGGCTGGAAGTGATATCACACCAAGCTAATATGGCAGCTGCTATCCTAAATAAACAGAGAGAGAGAGAGCTTCTAGACCTGTTTACTCAGGTATGGTAAAGCATTTTACAGAATATAGCTTTCACTATTGTGGCTAATCTATTGGTAATAAACTTTCCTTCTCCTTTCTTCCTGCCTAGGTCTATGGGTTTGGGCCGTCCCGTAATTCAAAGAGAATTCTGGAGAATTCTGCATAATGGGTTTCCAGAAAAGGGGTTATCATACCATATAGTCAAACCTTATCAGCCCTGAAAACATGAAAACCTGCGTATATCATACAGTATAAAGCACTCAATAAGCCAAATATGAGCTAAATAAAATGCCAGGAGATATGTTCAGTTACACGAATCCAACAAAACTTAATTTAGCAAGCCTAAAGTTAAAAAGTAGGAGTGTCTCAAATTTAAGACATAAGAAAGAAAAAAAGCCACTCAAGACTCACTGCCATTCGCCTTTTTTTTTTTTTTGTCAAATTTATGGTCCATACATAAACAGTTCCTTGGTGCATGTTCTTTGGCATCCCACAATGCAAGTTTGCTTGTCGCCAGGTTCCTGAAAGGTCAATCATAGTTTTACTGGTTTAATGCCTTTTTGTTGTAACTTGAAGTGTTCCTGACTTTGACTGTGTAACGCTATAGTAAAGAGCAATTTTCACCAGAGGAGGGACCTGTTTGGTCCGAAACATGTAGGGCTATCCATTTTCAATAAACCTAAAACTATTTTTCTATACTTCGCTCTCCAGTGGATCCTTCATGTATATCTTCAGCATTTTCCACTGCATGATTGTCCTATCTCAATCCAGGGGTGCAAGTGTAAACTGCTTGTAAGCCCACAATCTGTACTTGAGCCATGTCATGTATGGGTGGCAGCTCCAGATTCTGTTAAAACCAAGAGTTTATTCGTTTATAATTAAAATTCAAGAGTTCCCACGCCTACACATTTGGGTGTGCCCAACCTTAACCACAGGCTATTCATAATAAATTACCTAATGCATGATCTGCTGCCTATACATGATAAACCATGACAAATTACAGTATATATGACCCTTACTGGTTGACTTTGCAGGAATACTAATGTGATTTTTTTTTCTCTAGAGGGCAGGGGAGGTGGGTGGAGGCAGAAAAGCTAAACTTGCAGCAAGACTAAAACATGAATGAATGGATATAAGCCTTAAAGACATTAAAAAACCCTTCAAATATCCATTATGATCTAAAAGAAAAAACACCCCAAGGGATGTGCTCAGTCACACTTGATAATTTATCAAATCAAATAAAAATATTTTTATCAGGCATAAAGGTAGAAAAAACATGGGTGTGTATCACATTTAAACAATTAACAAGGCTTACTGTATACAAAGGGAGAAATATTTTGATGGGTTAACGTGCCAGAGGAATATAATTAGACCTTGTTTTTATATTTACTTCCTTTATGTTTCTTTGACGGGAAATGAAATAAAATGTCAAGGATTTTGCACAGCAGATGGTTTCTAGCTCAGTATTTGTCTTGGTCACTCTGTTTACGTCAAATAAAGGAATGAATAAACCCTTTAAGAAATATGAGTCATGTATACCTACAGCATGATGTAAACCTCTTGGGGACGTGGACAGGAAACAGAGGAGAAAGGTATCATATCATTAGCTTTTATTATGAACCTAATTAGGTCTCATTAATTAATCTAGCCAATACTGTTATGACGTCTCAGTCTCTGCTTACAGGAAAAAATTATTGTGCATTGCCAAGTTGAAAAGACAATTGCAGGAAGAGTAAATTATGCATGCAGAGAATTCCCCCAGGGCCTCAGGCCAAGTTCATGTCAAATCAATAATAAGCTGAATGTCTTCACTAAAAAACATCTTCTGAAGACCCACGTCACAGTCCCTCTCAAAGCTCTTCAGAGGATGTATCAATAGATCTTGGGTTTCCTTTCTCAGATGCTCACAGGAACCCAACATTAGTGCCTTCTGGAGAACCCTACTGAGTCAACATGAATCAGGCCGGCTAGCGACTGGAGCGATGAAAAAGCAGACATCAAAGTTGATATTGCTGTAAATGTGATTAGAATAAAGGAAAAGCCATACTTATCTGAACCTTCAATTCAGTCAATGGTGAAACAATTAAGGAAGGACTTCATGGGACTTGAATTTTTATGTGTATGATTGCTAGCATGCTGAATTAATGTATCGTATTGTCAGGCTTGTATTTAGGTCTGGTGCTGCCAGATTTGACAAAATGAGAAAACTGGGAAGCAAACTGGAAAATGAGGTTCAATGTCAATAAATGCAGGTTATGAACTTTTGTAGAAATAATATAAATGCAAGTTATACACTAAATGACAGTGTGTTGGGGGTTTCCTTTATTAAGAAGAAGGATTTGGGGATTTTTGTAGATAACAAGTTGTCTGATTCCAGGCAGCGCCATTCCGTGGCTACAAACCAGATACTGTCTTGCATAAAAAAAGGACATTAACTCAAGGGATGAAAACATAATTTTGCCTTTTTAAAGGTCCCTGGTAAGGCCTCACCTTGAGTATGCAGTGCAGTTTTGGACTCCAGTCCTTAAAGGGATACTGTCATGGGAAAAAAAATAATTTCAAAATGAATCAGTTAATAGAGCTGCGCCAGCAGAATTCTGCACTGAAATCCATTTCTCGAAAGAGCAAACAGATTTTTTTTATATTCAATTTTGAAATCTGACATGGGGCTAGACATTTTGTCAATTTCCCAGCTGCCCCAGTCATGTGACTTGTGCCTGCACTTTAGGAGAGAAATGCTTTCTGGCAGGCTGCTCTTTTTCCTTCTCAATGTAACTGAATGTGTCTCAGTGGGACATGGGTTTTTACTATTGAGTGTTGTTCTTAGATCTACCAGGCAGCTGTTATCTTGTGTTAGGGAGCTGTTATCTGGTTACTTTCCCATTGTTCTTTTGTTTGGCTGCTGGGGGGGAAAGGGAGGGGGGTGATATCACTCCAACTTGCAGTACAGCAGTAAAGAGTGATTGAAGTTTATCAGAGCACAAGTCACATGACCTGGGGCAGCTGGGAAATTGACAATATGTCTAGCCCCATGTCAAATTTCAAAACTGAATATGAAAAAATCTGTTTGCTCTTTTGAGAAATGGATTTCAGTGCAGAATTCTGCTGGAGCAGCACTATTAACTGATTCATTTTGGAAAACAAAATTTTTTCCCATGACAGTATCCCTTTAAGAAGGATATAAATAAGCTGGAAAGACGTGCAGCTAAACTGAGGGTAGACTGGTTGGAGTTGTTTCTCTGGAAAAAAGACAATTGCAAGAGGACATGATTAACCTTTACAAGTTCATTAGAAGGCATTATAGACAGATAGCGTGGGATTTTCTTTCCCATTGTATAGACAATATTAAACATATTTAAGAAAAAAGATTGTGTATGGAATGGTGTAAATAATACAATCTCAACTTTAAATAAGTGGGTCCCTTAAGCTTCTGTCAAATCAAAATCCTTCGAAAACTGCAAGGATTCAGCCAAATACCACACCAAGTCCTGGATTCGGTACATCCCTACTAATAATTACAGGCTGAGGCAACAAAATTTCATTTTGCAGTGAAAATGTTCAAGTTTTAAAGTCATTCTCACAGTGTCCCTTATTATCCAACGTCAGTGGCTCCCAATATTCTGCACCCACTCGATGATCCAATAAAAATCATTGAGTCATCCAATCATTCTGTGTTGCAGAAAACATCTATAATTCTCTGGACGTGAACTAAAGGTATGTTCAAAGCCCATTTAATAAAAAAAAATCATAGAATCTGCATAAGAACCTGCATTGTCCATTTTGCAATAGATTGTTGGAAGCGTTTTACTCGGAAAGGGGTTTTTAAGAGTTTAATAGTGTCAATGACATTGATGAATCACGTGAGACAGAGAAATTGGGTTCATTTAATGTTTGTTAGATTTATCTAAGTGTAAGAGGAAATAAACTGTTTAAACAATGTTTATTCAATCCGCATGTCTCTGCTATAATTCCTGATCAATATGGTGCTAACCGGAATGTTTGGAAATTCTATCACATCTGAACATATACAAAGAAAGAGAGAGTTCTGTCTTCATCGCTGTAAATATTTGTTATTGGTATCACAGTTCAGCTGGAAGCACGAGTATGTTTAACTGGAAGCAGTGGAGTTTGGATTTTATTAGGATAAAAGGTAGAGAAATGTATGTACAGGCAGGTCTGGTTGTCGGCTTGAGCAGAGTGTGAGTCTTAGGTTGTATAAATATATGAGAAGTGCGCCTTTTGATTAAACTGGACTTAGCATGCATATTTATTTGGAAGAGAAATTGGATTGTAAGCTCTGGTGGGGCTGGGAATAATATGGGAATGGGAATAATGTGCAAACTCATGTAAATTATAAAGTGGATAATGTAATGTAGATCCTACTGGAATTCTGAAAGATAAGTAAGTGAGGAGTTTTGGAATGGGATCTATTATCTGAAATTTTTGGGCCTGTAGGACACCCAGGAAGAAACTTTGTGGGCCCTGACCTTCATGGACCCTGTTGACCCAGTTCTGTTCCCCATGACACTGAGGACACTACCCCCATCACTCCATTTAACTGCAGGTTCAGGTATACCTTATGTGATGCGGAACAATGGTTGGGTTGGATGGAGGGCTGATGTCAAGAGAGGGGGCCTTGATGTCGCAAGGGCTGCAGATCTGGTGGACACTGGACAGCCAGTCCAATGCTGCTCATGGGTTTTCCAAATAAAGGTTTCTTTATGTTATTTGGATCTCCATATCATAAGGCTGCTAAAAACATTTAAAGATAAAATAAACCTAATAGGACTGAGTCGCTACAAATATGGACTTGTGCAGTTTTGTAGTCATAGTTGACTCCGTGGTGATGACCTTTCCATAATCTGGAGCTTTCTGGATATCAAGTTTTCAGATAAATGATCCTATACCTGTAATATTAATGGAAAAGACCACAGAACAAGTGCTTTTATCGAGGTCATGGAACAATGAGGAAAATAGTATTGTAGCCGTTGAAAAATGGAAAGGGATCTGTCTGCTCTGTCTGTTCCCTCTGGTTTTCTTTACTGGTCCTCAAGGTGGTACAGGGACTGCAAAAGTTCCATGAACCTGTTGTGAGGTATATTGCCTGGACTGGTATACAGACGTTATATCAAAGGTGGCCATATTATAATAGGGTTTGCAAGAGTCAACAGGGGGCAGTGTCCCAAAGAGTAATGGCAAGGGGCAGGTAACAACTAACAGCTTTTCAAGACTAATTCTTCTAAGTCATATTTCCTATACAGTAGTGACATTACTACTAATTATAATGATGACATCACTGAGCACTTTTCAAAATAAATTTCAATTGGATATGCCCTAGTGGATGAACATCTTACAGAAAAGGGTAAATTAATAAATTGACCCAATAAATGCAAAGTGGATGACCAAACCCTGCTAATATCTTAAAATGTAGTGGTTTTCAACAGTTTTATCAGCCGTTTCCCCTAGACTGTAATATAATTGATACATTATATATATATATATATATATATATATATACAGTATATATATATCTATGCAAATACGCCCAGCGCTGTTTCTACCACATAGCCACCTGTGAGCTTGTGACTACAAAGGCAACTTAGGGGGGTGCCCACATATACCTATATGGTAAATACAAAAATGTATTTGAAAAAAATCCCCCAGTCTGCCGTCTGGGGGACCCCGGGTACACCAGTGGGGCCCATGAGGGCCAGGGCTCATCGGATTTATTCCGGTGTCCTGTCGTCCCAGTCCGACCTTGGATACTTTCTTTAAATCTTATGGCAGATCTGAGGCTAAGGGGCGTTTGTGATTCTCTAGTGATTGCCACATGCTCCTCTCCAGGAGAAGACAGACAGCTGAGGTCTAATGCCAGTACCCAACCTACATAGTTTTATCGACATATATTAAAACAGTTATTTAAAAATCTTGTTGTTTACCAATAAAATTAATTATAACTTTAACTTGGGCTGAAAATACAAGCAAGTAAAACGTATATACAGTAACTTAAAGTAAATTAATAAATATATATTTAAACATGATTTCCCCTAACAATATGGAGAAAGAAACAGAAAAAGGACGAAAGCTCAAGTTCTGCTAAATCAAAAGAAAAGGATGCCAACAAGAATCAAGGTCACTTCCCATGTACAATAAAGTATGTTTTTGTATTTTGTGGAAGCGACAGAACTGTAATGCAGAAGAGTATGGAAACTAAAAACCAACCGTATTTCCCGGAGGAGCAATAGAGAAGAATCCAACAGCAATTCATAACAATAAGTTCTATTTTCCAAAACTCTTCTCCAGAAAACGTCTAGCTCATGGATTTCATAAACAGTTTACCCCAAACATGAACCCAATCAAAACATTAGGATTTTGGGAGGTCCCGCCATTAGATGCAATGTGCTAAACAGTTGGCGAGCCCCTTTACGGACATATTTTGATTTAATGACACAACTGAAGAATTCTGTTTCTTGTGGGATCAAAACCAGAAATGAGTAATGAGTTTAAATTAAGACTAATTTCTCCCTGGAACAAATCACTGTGAATGAATGGATTTAAAACAAGGGAGGCACTCGGATTTTGCACAGGGATTAGTAATTGTGTAGTGAGAGACATCTGTTGGTCAGTGGGTAGAACTACCGGGCAGACAATCTCAAGACCTTTCCCTCCATTGTTTGCAGGGATTCCATTCGACAGGAGATGCAGAACAGCTGTTACTAGAATTATTCCCACATTTAAATCTCTGGACATCCAAGACATCTATATCAGCTCTAGGAAAGCCCAGGGCTAGGAGATCTGTAAATTATTTAGAAATCAGAACAAAGTAACTTGCAAACAATTTTTACAAGTCATTAAAAGCTCTTAGCTTAAAAAGGAGATAAAAACAATGGAAACTAATAGCTCTTACTAAAGAACATTGATGTCATCATTTTTATTAGTGATATTATTACTGATGAGTAGTGATGAGCGATTTTTTTTCACCAGCCATGGATTCACAGCAAAATTCTGCATTTCGACATCATTTTTTTCCGGGGAAACTGTGTCAAAAATTTGCCTCGACAATAAAAAGAAATATGGCAATAAGAAAAAAGGCCTATTGACTTTAATGCATTTGGACAAAAAAGTTGGCATAAGAAAAAACTACAAATTGTTGCGTGTAAAAAAATGTTGATGTCCACTGACATTGCAAATTTTTTTGCAGTTTTGCAAATTTTTCGGAGAAGCAAAATGGGAAACTGACACTTTTTTTTTTGCTTCACTGGAAAATTTGCAAAATCACAAAAAAAATCAGATGCATTAATTATGATGCAATTTTCTTTCAACCAAATGATGAAATTCTAGCACAGATTTGCAAAACAATCACCACTGGCAAAAACGCAAATTTTGCCATAAAACTGTACCAAGCCAAAAAGTTTGTTCATCCCTAATATTATTTTTAGACCAAACCAGTATACTATTTTAAAAGCATGCTTTTTTTTAAAAAAAAAAAAATATTAACAAAATTTACAAATATTTCTGGTAATGATGAAAATGATAAAAAATATAAATTCTTGGATATTTAAAGGGATACTGTCATGGGAAAAAAAAAATTCAAAATGAATCAGTTAATAGTGCTGTTCCAGCAGAATTCTGCACTGAAATCCATTTCTCAAAAGAGCAAACAGATTTTTTTATATTCAATTTTGAAATCTGGCATGGGGCTAGACATTTTGTCAATTTCCCAGCTGCCCCAAGTCATGTGACTTGTGCTCTGATAAACTTTAATCACTCTTTACTGCTGTACTGCAAATTGGAGTGATATCACCCCCTCCCTTTTCCCCCCCAGCAGCCAAACAAAAGAACAATGGGAAGGTAACCAGATAACCGCTCCCTAACACAAGATAACAGCTGCCTGGTAGATCTAAGAACAACACTCAATAGTAAAAACCCATGTCTCACTGAGACACATTCAGTTACATTGAGAAGGAAAAACAGCAGCCTGCCAGAAAGCATTTCTCTAAAGTCACATGACTTGGGGCAGCTGGGAAACTGACAATATGTCTAGGCCCATGTCAGATTTCAAAATTGAATATAAAAAAATCTATTTGCTCTTTTGAGAAATGGATTTCAGTGCAGAATTCTGCTGGAGCAGCACTATTAACTGATTCATTTTGAAAAAAAAAAATTTCCCATGACAGTATCCCTTTAACAATCTCTTTTCCATGCTGGGATACTTTGTTCCAGTGTTCAAAAGAGTTGTTCAAATCCTTATTCAGAAGAGTGTTAGAGCTCAGCTCTGTAAATAAGCTCTAGGACACACCAGTGTTCAACTTCCCAAAGAAGAATTGGAAACATTTTGACTGACAAACTGATATATTGATGATGTGGCAGTTTGCTGACTGTTGAGAAAAAAAACATGGATTCCCAAAAACTGTGGATGACCCCAATTGAATATTTAATACATCTGTTCCTCTAATTGATCCATATGCACTCACATTGACATGTTTTGATGCCTGGGATCTAGAGGTTTAGACGGTCATCCAAGATAGCACCTCGTGGATACAAATCAATCGAACTTGGAACAATTTTCCAGTTTTTCAAATTTGTTCCAAAACTTGGAAAGGTGGAGAATGATGCAGAGCTTGGCACATTTAGCTCTCAAAAACAGAGAATACCTACTATATATTTATATATAATTGGAAGTTCTCCAACAGAAAGCCTTCTACTGGTAGCCTCTTTAAAGACAAATGCCACCCTCCTCCACTGAATGCCTGTGTAGATGAATACATGGCTTTCCTTTGGGTGCTCAGGTGCGTTGACATCAAGGCAACTTGCACCTTATGAACACGAGTTTTAAAAATAATATTTCATCTGCAAAAAACACCCACTTGCCTCAATAGAATCTGAGATGCTTGAAGGCTGGACACATGTACTGCTACTGTATTTATTTCTCCAGAACCATGAGAAGAAGAATACAATGAGTCATTTACTATTTCTAAGGAATGCTATATTAATTTATGTATATTTCCCATAAAATGGATAATGTGTCCCACTATCCTGTCCTGGCCAAATGCTCTTTCTGTCTCACATTTGCCAGAAGGCTTTGGCATGCTTAGTAAAAATCCTAATGATTTCCCCCAATTTATGGATATAGTGCCAATTGCATTGAGAAATATGATTTTCTGTGTAACTCCACAATTAGTTGCCACCTTTTCTGGAAAAAAATACCGGCCTTATATATATATCTTTTTTCCCAATTAATAACATTGGGAACAGCCTTCATTTTTACCAGCCAGGCCAGTAAAATACTGGCCAGGTGGCAACCCTATCCCCAATATGAACACAGGAGCACCAAGTTATAAGAAGCTTTATGTGTTTATGGCTGCTGCCACAAAGGTTGAGGCTGCAACAAAGAGACAAAGCACATTTCCCCCAAGAGCCAGGATAAAAATAGAGTTGCAAGATGTATATCTAACAAGACTTGGACACAAACAGTAAGAGGCCCTTCAACAATATGGCAATGTTTGCAGGGAACATAAACACTGTGATGTACTGTTTATTTTTGCACACGGCTTTGTCATTGCTGAAAGAGACTGGAGCTTTGTTATAGTTTACTTGGCTGTTAGGCTGTGCCTACTTGATTGGAGCATTGGAAGCTGGCTATGTACCTATATAAGCCACTTGAATTGGATGCTAAAAGGGCCTTAAATCAGTACATGGCTCCAAATAGAGGAAAATTGTTAAGTAAATGCTGTTTAGCCTTCCTCTTCAATTGTTGCACTGGAAAACCCATAACTAAATCAAAGATGATAGAATTCAATAGCATGCGTATCAGGTCCATGAAAGGAGTGCTTCACCTTTAAGCTAACTTGTTATATTGTTGAATGTTATCCAGTGGACAATTCTAAGCACTTTTCAATTGGCCTCCATTATTTCTTTTATAGTTTTTAAACAATTGGCTTTCTTCTTCTTACTTTTCCCAGCTTTCAAAGGGGGGTCACTGACCCCCATCCAAAACCAAATGTTCTGTATGGCTACAAATGTATTGTTATTGCTACTTTTTATTACTTTTTTTTGTATTCAGGCCTCTCCTATTCATATTCCATATTGAATGCATGGTTGCGAGGGTACTTTGGACCCTAGCAACCAGATTGCAAATATTGCAAACCGGAGAGCTGCTGAATAAAAAGCTAAATAACTCAAAAACCCCAAATAATAAAAAATGAAAACCCAATTATAAATTGTCTGAGAATATCATTCTCTATGTCATACTTAAAGTTAATTTAAAGGTGAACAACCCCTTTAAGAATGGATCTTGGGTTGCCCCCCTCTAGGTATATTTCTAGAAAACACTGCACACTAATGCATTTATTATTATAAATATAAAATAAATAAATATAAAATGTTGGCCTGTGACATTAATCGAATCAGGTGGAATTAAAAAAAATATTATGGGAAGATTATGCCAAAAAAATGCCTTAACCATTTTGAGTCTGGTAGGGGCTCTTAGCCATGGGCTGATCGGGACACGACGAGCCATATTGTGGCGCTTGGAGAGGTGTATGAGCCACATTGTTTAGATAAAGTTTTGCCCATTTGGACTCCGTAAAGCTTGACGTTACAAAAGTTAGCACAAAGGCTGATGGTGGTTGCCTTATTCTGGTGGACCCTAGTAAAATATTTTTGCCTATTTATTAAAACATCCTTGTTCTAAGCTGAACTGAACTCAGGAAAACAAACCATGCTCTGCAAAGCATGAAATGCGATGAGCGCAGTTTTCATCCATCTTTTGTGCCCATCTGCTTAAGTCCAGACCTGTGCGCCTAATTCTCTTTGCCACTATTGGTCAGTTGTGATAACATTCTTTCTTTTTTCAATAAGTAAGCAGGATTGACTTTTGTTTTGATTGGTTAAACTATTTTTAAGCATATTTTGAATATTTTTGAAACAACTGATAAACACTAGTATATTTCATGTCCAGCATTAAAAGCACACAAGGAACAGCAGTTGAGATCCATTGCTTAATTGGACCAATCATGGCATTTTTTAGCCCTAAGTCTGCCTCTGTAGATGTCTCTGTATGACATAAAATTTGGAATTGAATCCATACCAGTTGCATGTAGTTTTTCTGATTCGTGGCACACCATGATGATGTCCATATGCCAGATCCTCAAAAAAGGATCTGGAATGAGCAAGAAAGGCAATCATTAAGCCTAGTATAGGACAGAGGACTATTTATTCTGGGAAGTAGAATAGTACAAGTCACTTCTTTGCATGCCAGATCCTATTGAAACACTAATGTCCAACAAAAGAAACTAATGGAACTTTCATGAAGGCCGCGTCTATTGCAGGACCACATGCCAACCCCAAGTGTTGAGTGTTGAATTCTTGACTTAGACAATATATAAATAGTATAGAATTAGCAGCCATTGGGGCCCCTTATATGATCACTATTTAAATTCCTGGGGAAGCTGGAAACACTACCTAACAGGATTCAAAAAGATGTTTTAAAAGGATTTTATTTTGACAGGTTGTCTGACCGCAGAAGCATGCAAACAGTCTACTAATCTCCTGTAGAACATAATGCCTGTTGTAACTGAGAGATGCACAACCATTTGTATTTCAGAGGCTGGAGGTATTGTGTTGCAATATTTATTCTCTTGTTCTTCATAAACATACAGTACATATTTGTTACCATACAGCAATGCAATGCATGCCAGGGGCTTTGTTCAGTATTCTGTACTGTTGTTGTCGCAACATTTTTATGTGGTGTATCATTAAACAGTGGCAGGTAAGTATCTCCTTGTATTCACCATGATAGATTTGTATGTGTAATCATGAAAGGAGAGCTAATTAATTATTATACCCAGCCATGCCAAGTAACACGTTTTAGAAAGTTAGGAGAGATAGATGATAGATAGATAGATGATAAATAGATAACTAGAGAGATGATAGATAGATGATAGATGATAGATAGATGATAGAATAGATTGATGATAGATCAGAAATATACACAGATTATAGATAGATAGATAGATAGATAGATAGATAGATAGATAGATAGATTATAGATAGATAGATAGAAGGTAGGTAGGTAGATAGATAGATAGATAGATAGATAGATTATAGATAGATAGATAGATAGATAGATAGATAGATAGATTGATAGATAATAGATTAGATAGATAGATTGATAATAGATGTATGATAGGTAGATGATAGATGACAAACAGATATGTGATGATAGATGATAGATAGATGATAAATATATATATGATGATTATATTTATGTATTTAATAGCTGAAATATAGATATGTAGAAAGATAGATAGATAGATAGATAGATAATAAATAGGTAATAGATTGATGATAGATTAGATAGATAGATTGGTGATTAATAGATAGATTGATGATCACCAGATAGATAATAGATTGATGAAAGGTAGATGATAGATAAGACGTATTTATCATTTTCTGCTTTGTAGACAAAACCTAGTTTGTGTAGGATATTTAAGCGGTAGGAAAACTTTCTAAAGACTTACACTTCTGCCTGCCCATCCTCTCTTCTTTCTCTCTCACTTTAGAGGATTTATGGGTGCCTGCGGTAAGTGGAATTAAGAGAAAGGATCGTATGAAGTGTGGTTCTTGGAAGATGGATTCATGTGAGTAGGAGATTTGGAAGTGGAACTATACCACAAGCAGATTGGGAATACAATGCTAAAGTATACTTCCACCTCTCCTGTTGTTTACGTGTTTATATCTTATTTACAGTAAATCAATAGTAGGTTGGTTTTGTTTCAAGTTAGGACTAATTACAGCAAAGTCTGGATGTAGTACAAGGTACTGTTTTATTGAGAAAAAGGAAATTTCTGGATAATAGGTTTCCGGATAACGGATTCCATACCTGTATAAGAATGGCATTCAAGGTGGCACATGCATTAATGTTCCCCCAGCTCCCCTTCAAGTTTAGGTTCCTTTACCCAACCCAAACACAAGCACAAATAGGCCAGAGCTGTAAGGTGAGCTTTTGGGCACTGGGTACATGGGTTGCATCTTGGAAATGTTACTGCAGACTTACATTAGGTATTAATATTGTCTGAATTTTTTTCTACAATGAGATGTGGACTCTACAGCTCCCTATTAAGTTGCATTGAAACGTGGCAGGGGCATTTTTATGAAAATGTAAACTCCCCTACCACCCTTTGACAATATGCCCCTAAAACTCTGATACAATTGAACAGAGAACAGTGGAGTTCCCCTTTGACACCATTTAATTAACTTTATTTTCACCCTGAAACAAAGGTCCCCCTAAGTAACTCAAGACATGCCTTTGTCATGGATATTAATCGACCATGACCCATTATACTTATACTTATTACTTATATACTGTACCTAGAAGGGGCTTATTCTTGTTGTTATGTTCAATAAGTAATGAAAACAGGAAACCTAATGGGTTGCCATAGCCAAAAACACACCACAAAAGTGTAATCTAAGCTACAGACTTAACTATGATATTTAGGGAGGTGTCGCCACCATAATGATGAATTACAGGTCATGGTCGATTAATATCCATGACAAAGACAGTAGCTTTTAGAGATGACAAGCGACTATCTGTACAATTTCTAAAGCATGGGCAAATGAGCTTTATGTCTGGACCTCAGGCACCAACAATCACAGCTGGGTATGAAGGGCAAGGGCAAGTTCATGGTTCCCCACTATGACCTATATCTGCATACTAGCAGTAAATAACAAGCCAAATGGAAACAGCATATACCCAGTGGTCCAGGACAGATATAAAATAATACTCCATAATAGGGTGTTGGATGAGAGTGAAACCTTAGCTCGGTTCCTCTTGACCCTCCTAGAAATAGTCTGCATGGAGGCCAACAAGAAGCTTTCTATTGCGTGTGTGGTCCATTCCAGCTTTCAGTCTCATAACTGCTCCATTTTCATACCTACAAAGGTCAGTCTCCGGTTAATGAATCACCAACACTGAGTTATCCCTCAAACTAATGAGTGATAATAAAGCGAGTGACCTGGTTAATGCAACATAAAACTGGGGCCGGTTTCAGCGCAACTGCTTAATAAGAACCTCGGCCTGGGATCCAATTACAATCTGCTCAGCTAAAACTCTTATACTTGCAGTAACCGAAAGCAAGTTGGGAGTATCAGATATTGTAATATGGAAATTCCTTACAAATATAATCTGCAGTATTATATGATTACCTAATTCATTTAGCTGTGCAAATATGATCGCCCTGCCAACTGGTTCATAAACTGCACTGCGTTGCCTGGCGACCAGCCCCACACAAAGGCTAAAAGGACAGTATCGGTTTTCCCGGGGCCCGAGCTATTAACAGTTGCTTTGGGGGCTTAAAGGATGGAAAGATAAAGTTACAAAAAGAAGAGAACTCTCTTTGTCGCTGAATGGTGGATGCAAATGTTAATCCATCTCTTCTCTGAGTATGGGCATGTTGACATCTCATGCGCCTCATCATTAACGTGGAAGGAAAACAGTAAGAATCGTCCTTTGCCGGGTCTCCACTTACACGCCAGAAAGAGGGAATATCTCCTGGAAATAACAGTGATCGAAACATATCTGTTTTATTTTCTTCAGATGGGAAAAACATTAGCACGAGGTACTCAACGTGTATAGTGGTTTTATATTAAGTGCAAAATCAGCCCCCGGAATCCTAGACCTCGGTGAGTCAACTCACTGACAATTTATACCATAAAGGTTGTTTCAGGTTATTTATTTGTCATGTAATAGCCTATTAAAGGGGAATTAAAACCTTAAGTTTTTAGTCTGCAGCTAATAAAAACAAATTAGGTTAGTGTTGTTGGGTGTAAAACGGCACTGTTTACAGAAGTGAAAGCTCATAACCGCTACCCCATTGAAGAAGAACTAAAGTCTTAAAGTTAACATGGGTAAAAATGTTGTATTTCATATTAAAAAAAACTAATTGTACAATCCGGAGGTTCAGCAGCCCTATAACAGTAATAGTTCAGGCTGTCAAAGTTCTCCCCAGCAGTTTCCCATCTTGGATCTTGTTAGGCAATCTTTGGTGAGTCAGTGGCACTGCACATGCTCAGTGGGCTCTGGGCTGCTTTTGAGAAGCTAAGATTAGGAGGTTTGGGAACTCATCAAGCAGAAAAACAGGCTTGTCTTTGGCAGAAGCCATGGTTGGTCTGGTCCGGGCCAGACCCGCTTCCTCCACCTGCCTGAAACTACACGCTCCCTGACCTCAACCTTTCCACAATTGATAGAAGAAAACCAGGTATATGCTGATGGGGTAGGCAGGCAACGGAGGAGCTGTGGAGCTGGTGGAGGGGGCCCAGGGCAGGTGTGTGCACCAGCTCTGTTGGACCTGGACCCCCCAGTCCAACATTGGCAGAAGCTGATGCTGGCTATTAAACAATGCAGTGGCAGGTTGCACTGGTTTCTATGCTGCCATGCAATGTGAATTGGAATTAGCCTTGTATGGGGACTTTTATATTGTGCATATATACTGTATATTGTGAGTGGGTCCCTAAACTCAGGTAAGTGACAGCAGCCCAGAGCATGTGTTGGGAATCAGCAGAAAAAAATATTGAGGAGCTACTGGGATATTTAGATATTCCCTCTGATATTGCAGGGAATCTGATCTAAATGTAAGCAACATATCTATTCATGTAGATCAAAATCCTTGCAAAATTTTGCAGGAATTGGTGAGATTATCCCAGATAAAGCATTGTCTTTTATATCACAAATATGCCCACCGTGTTGAGTTGGCCTGGGCAATAGCATAGCTCCTTGTAACTTGAAAATCTTCTCCTTATTACTATCCTTCATGTACTGGAGCCCTAATATATTGAACTTTGCAGAATGATTGTTGAGTATATATATTCCCAACCATAAAATATGCTGCAGACATTTAACCCAGTGTTTGGATTGTGGGAGGAAACCTACACAAAGGGGAACATAAGGTAGAGACTCCATATAGATGACAGCAGTGTCACTGATTATACACTGGGACAAAATGATTGTTTCATTATTAACCAGTAGCACTTTGCCAATTTCACATTTGTTGAAGAAGTCTAGTTATACGGGTATGGGATCCATTATCTGGAAACCCATTATCTAAAATGCTCTGGATGAGGGAAAGGCCGTCTCCCATAGACTCCATTTTGTTCAAATAATCCAATTTTTTCAAAAATAAAACAGAATCTTGTAAAACCATCCAATTGGGTTTATTAAATGGGATACTGTCATGGGAAAACATTTTTTTTTCAATACACACCAGTTAATAGTGCTGCTCCAGTAGAATCCTGCCCCGAAATCCGTTTTTTAAAAGAGCAAATAGATTTTTTTATGTTTCATTTTGAAATTTGGCATGGGGCTGGACATGTTGTCAGTTTTCCAGGAGCCCTCAGGTCATGTGACATGTGCTCTGATAAACTTCAGTCATTCTTTACTGCTGTACTGCAAGTTGGCATAATATCACCCCCCTCATTTCCCTCCCCTGCAGCCTATCAACAGAACAAAGGGCAGCTAACCAGACAGCAGCTACCTGACACCTCTGCTCAAGGATTAGTTTACATTGCTAAAATTGCTCCCCACCTAGTGGTTGACATGAGTATAGCAGTTACATCCTGAAGCTCAGAAGCTCAGAATCAGGCACAACGCACCAAGATGGCTGCCTCCACACCAATATAACAGATAAAAATAAATACATTTGTTGGTTCAAGAATAAAATTTGAAATAGTAGAGAGGTTTATTTGCTAAGTAAAGAGTGTAATTTAGAAATAAAAAGCAAACCATAAAAATCATGACAGAATATGGGATTTTCTAGTAGACTAAAGGTATGAAGATCCAAATTATGGAAAGATCTGTTATCTGGAAAACCCCAGGTCCTGAGCATTCTGGATAACAGGTCCCAATACCTGTACTCCCACAACTGTGCTATACCTAGGCCAGGTACTTATCTGGAAAAGATTCTACTCTGTGGATCCACCTTGGCACATTAGTAATTCTATTAGAGCACAACACAGGGCAGTGCAACATTTCCATCCAGCCATCTCTCCATAAAATCCTATTCACCATCTGTGCTCTAAAAAACCTTTTAGCAACTTCAGGCTGCAGCATTGTGCTGGCTGATACATATGGTGGGAACGCCTGTCATGATAGAAAGCCAGATAATTACTCGGTACTGTATCTTCATTCTAGGCCGTTTCATAGCATTTATTCCAAATGGCATTTTAGTTTTAAGCAGTGGAATTCAATTTCCCCCTGAATTCTTAGTTACATTTTATTTTCATTTATTTGCCATGGTCAGGAACATATTTTGGTGATAATAGCAAGATTTAAATTCTGTCTGAGTAACTGTGAAGAAAACTGTTCTTAGTGCTCCTGGGCCCATTATTCTCATGAAAAATGATTTGACTTGTGGCTGAAGTTCAATTCCTTGCCCTTACCCTACTCCACAAGCCAACCCTTACTTGAAATGTATCATTTTAACCAATTAAAGGACTGCAGAGGGTTAATATATGGTGCCAGCATCTTACACTGGTGTGGCCACCTTTATTTAAATAGACATTGGAGATTCCTTGATCTCAATATTTTTCTTTGAATTTGCATGAAAACATTGATTAAAGACAAATACGGAGAAGCATTTCACCCACTTTGCTGGACTGCAATGGGGACCAGTTTTGCACCAAGTACACAAATTTGTTTATAGGATCCTTTAAACACCTGTTTTGGGAATGGTCTTATGTGTTCTGTCTGGTTCTCTTTCACAATTTTCTAGATGACATTCTTGTTCATTTCCATTATTCGGTTACGTTATTTGTGGAGTATTAGCAACCAGGAGTCTCAAATTTGCTGCCTCCATTAGTGATGGTGATATATTAGGGAATATTAGCAGTGAGGAATCTCAAATTCACTGACTCCATTAGGCATAGTGATATATTTAGTAGTATATTTAGATGTTTTATTGTCTGGTTGAGTAGGCTGTTGGTGTCGCTCCTAGGGTCTCCCAAAGGCCACAGGAGATTCTTCAAAACTTTATTTTGACTCCATTTGCCAAGTTTGCTTTATGCCTTAGGTAGGGGGGCTTACCTAGCAGTATATATTGTCCTGTTTTACCTTGATATAACCTGCAGACTAAGAAACACCTGCAGATTTCAACAATTAATTTTATATACAAATTCCTAATTTTTTTTTTGCTTCACGGCAGCGCTGGTGTTACGTACTCGTCAAACTGGAACCGTTGAAGGCAGTGGGTACATTCTGACGCACAAGGGAAACCTCTGTGGATTCCGGTGTTCACCGACGTCCTTTTGGGACCCAGGGCTTTCTGCTGCGGAACCAACCAGGAATTGGTGTGTTTAGGTAGTAACAAGTCCGTAATGAGGTACCACCAAAGATTAGGCAAAACGTAGTCACAAACAGGCAAAAGGGTTAAGGTAGGCAGCAGGAATCAAAGTAAAAAAACAGGCAGGAGTCTAAAACCAGAATTTTCCAAAAGAATATAATATAAAACCTTGAATAAAAAAACGTCCTTGAATGTTGAAAATACATTTCCCGTTGACCTCTGTGGTATCTATAAAGGTTTTAGTTGAGGAGAGTGTCAAAGGTTTTGAGGCTGAACACTCCCTGTTGACTTCAGTGGAATCTTGGTGGGTGTTCCTGTTTCCTGTCTATGGCATCTCAAAAAGTTTTAGTTGAGGGGAACTTAAAAGTATTAAAGGGGACATATATCATACTTTTGAACTCTATCTTGATCCACTCTTTTTGCAATAAAATTGAATAAAACTTTGTTTTATATACCTTTTGGGTCCACTTTCTTTGCAATCTTTGTATTTCTTATCTTGTTTCTCCCTTTCTCTTGATTTCCTGTCCTGTTATCTCTACAGCCAGCCAGGGCAGCCGCCGACTGTTTTTGGTTTTTTTTTTACATAGAACAGCAGCCACTGAGAAGGACTGGGCATGCAAAGGTGGGAGGCGCTGGTTATTGACGTCATCTTGTCGCCACGTTAATTCGCCTATGCACGACCAAACGCCCACTGTGCACCTGCAGACAGCAATGGGTGAGCGAGGTAGAAGGTCTGCACCCCCAAGCCCGGATTTGTGGCGAGGCCACAAAGGCCCAGGCCTAGGGCGGCAAATAATTTTGGGTGGCATGCCGCCCAGCTGCTTGCTAAGGAGCACTGGGGACGCGCAGTTCCCCAGGGCTCCGGCATGTGCGATCACGCAGCGGCTGGCGCTAGGACTGCACCGCCGATGGGCGATAGGACCGTTTGGCCTAGGGGTGCCCGTGATCCAAATCCGGCCCTGTGCATCCCTCGTCCTCACCCAGCATCCTCCTTCATATAGAAATTTCCTAGAGCAGAAACATTATACGTGCGCTCAACTGCTGCAAGTGAGGGAAGCCGGGAATGAGCATTTTCTAGATCGCTTCATTCTTACCTGCATTTTTAAATTTTCCATCAACAATGATCTATGCTGCAGGTGAAAATATATGTCAATGCTCTAAAAAAAAAAGAATGATTTGTCTTAAGGTCAGACAGGTGCAGAGTAGATAATAAAGCTCCATTCTTTTTCAAGTTTTGCTGAAGGATTGCGAATGTCATTTGGATACATTTTGGATGACATTTCGGTACATGGTGCCTAGGGTTGCCACCTTTACATAAAATTGGGGGCGGGGACAAAAGGGTGGACTGTGATGTAAAAGGGGCAGGCCGTAACATATACAGGGGAGGAGTCAGTGTGTGATGGCCAGAAGGCGGAGAAAAGGTATGTTTTAAGCGGATTGGGGGCGTGCCAATGGCTTTTGTTAGGGGTATTGCAAATTTACCGGTAAATTTGTAATACTGGCCCCGGACTTGGCAGGTGTTTTACCGCCTAGGCCAGTAAAATACCTGCCAAGTGGCCAGTAAAATACCTGCCAAGTGGCAGCCCGAATGGTGCTGAATCCCCTACATTATTACAGCCCATGGTAAAGGGTAAAGGACCAGTAAGAACAGGAAATGCATCTTTTTTTGGGGGAGGGGGAAGCTTAATTGTTTGTTTGGTTGTTACTTTAACCCCATAGCTAACAGTATTGGTAGCCATATTGAAAAATATTAAAAACCAGTTGAAAATACATTTTCCATCTTCCTTTTAACGATATGATCCCCCAGTAATCTTTCTCTCAGCCTCATAATGTTATAGCTCCCAAATTTAGATTAAAAATAAATATCTCTTTAACAGCTGATCAATGAGTAAAATATAGGTTGAAATAAATGAATAATGGGCTAGTAAAACTTCAAGAGGTTTTTATTTGCAGCTGATAGGCAGCGTGATTATTTCCACGTGCTGGGTCGAGGGAAACCTTACACATTAATAGTTTTTCCATTTGTGAACAATGCGGTCATTCGCAACTTTGAAGCAAAAGATTATTGTGACTTTTCCTGTTACATATCTCATGTTTATTTAGCGCCAATAATACACTTGGCAAGGACAAAAGAACACTGTATCATAAAACCTCGAGCCGCAGCTTAAAATGTAATATCGTTAGCGTGTTACCCTCGTACAAAGCAGCGTATTGAGATTGCTTCAATATATTAAAAAGCCAAAAAGGTAAATCTGAGATTATGATCCATAGAATGAGAATTTCTGGTTTTTCAAAACCAATCACTCACTCCTTTTAGCTATAACTCTTTCCGAGTCTGAATGGAAATACGACGTGCTTTGTTGGGGTATGTACAGTGGCGAGATCATGTATAAAACTATTTATCCCATCAATAAATGCAGTTCTAGGAGCGTCATGTTAACTTCACAGGAAAAAGCGGTGGCAGAAATTCCAGTGATTAGCCATGCAAAGGTGATAATGACCAGTGAGCTCCCGTACAATGCCGCATATATAGCAACGAATGGGATTAAAGAAAGTGCCGAAATTGTTTCAGATGATATGGGCTAAATTTACGGGTAGTGATGGGCAAATTTGCGCCATTTCGCTTCGCCGAAAAATTTGCGAAATTCGCGAAACGGCGAAAAATCCGCGATACGGCGCCGGCATCTCGTTTTTGATGCCGGTGCCCGTTTTTGACGCCGGCGAATTTTTTTCGGTAATTTATTCGCTGGCGGCGAATCGCACAAATAAATTCGCCCATCACTATTTACGGGGACTGAATTATCAAAATACTTATCAAGTCTGTGTAATGTTAGAGCTTTTTTCCTACTTCAAATAAACACTAATTATTTTTTTTTTTAAATTATTTATTTAAAGGGAAAGTAAAGTCTAAAATAGAATAAGACTATACATGCTGTATTTTGTGTACTAAACATTAACATGAATTTACTGCACCACAAGCCTAATAAAACAAATGATTTATGCTTTCAAAGTTGGCCACAGGGGGTCACCATCTTGTAACTTTGTTATACATCTTTGCAAGACCAAGACTGTGCACATGCTCAGTGTGGTCTGGGCTGCTTAGGGATCGTCATAAATTATCAAAACAGCACAAGTCAAATAATATTTGCCAGAAGACTGATTAATAATCAGAATATACAGACTCCACTGGGTCCTGTGTTGTCATGTAATCTAATGTGGATTTTATAGTTTTTGTATTGTTTAATACAAACAGAACCAGTGGCTGCAGCAAAACAATCATCCATATAGAATCCCAGTTTATCTGTTTAAATCTGGCTCTGTGATCTTTGTCCCTGCAGCTGGAGTTGGAAACAGTAAAGGGGATGTAAAGGCAAAAATAAAATCCAATACAAATCTCTACACAGTCGCCGACTGCTCTACAGGGAAACAAACAAAGCTCCTTGAGTTCTGCATGGCTGGGAAGTTCATAAGTATGATTGTTTGTTATAAGCAGTTAGGGACCGTCTGACAATTCCTATCCATAGCAGTAAATGAAGGGAGAATTTCACTGCATACAGTCAGGTTTCTTAAAAAAAATGCTACACATTTTTTAATTAAAGTATATTGGAGATAGGTTTCTTCTCATTAAAGAAAATAAAAATGGGATTTTATTTTTTTGCCTTTACATGCCCTTTGGGAAATGTATATAAATACATTTTGTGGACAAAATTCAAATAGCTTTTTATTTATCATTTTACATGGGTCTAAAAATTTGAAAAATTTGCACTGAAAAACGCTTTAAAATTGTCACGGCAGCTTTTAGATGGCAACATTTTACATTTGATCTTTATGAATTTTATTTGTACTTGCTAAATATAGTATATAGGAGTTTAATTCGAATTCGCAAGTTTTAGTGCAACAAATGTTGATTGGTTTTCAAAAAAACTGGAATTCGAGTGTTGACAAATCACCCCTTTATAGTTTGTTGCCCCCTCCAAAAAAATCAGTGCAATATTAAATACATCACTGTCATAAAACAAGTAATTAAATAGAGAATAAAATCTATGGTTCTCTGTTTTCCTCTACACTCACCCCATTGACCCCCTGTCTCCACCTTGTCCTGCCATTGTCATCTTGACCTACTGTCTTTATCTTGTTCCACTGTCACTACCTGGCACTACTGTCTCTATCTTGATGCTATCCTTATCCTGACCTACTGTCTCATTCTTGTCCTACCTTCACCATCTTGTCCTACTGTTCTCATCTTGACTTCCTATCTCTGTCTTGTCCTAATGTTGCCATCTTGTCCTACAGTCACCACCTTGAACTACTATCTCAGTATTGACCTACTATCCTCATCTTGACCTCCTGTCTCTTTGTCCTACATTGGCATCTTAATCTACAGCCTCTATCTTGCCTCACTGTCACCGTCTTGCACTACTGTTTTCATCTTGATGCTCTACTCATCTTGACCTACTCTCTACTGTGTCTTGTTCTATAAGCACCATCCGGCCCTACTGTACCCATCTTGACCTACAGTTCTCATCTTGTCCCTCACCACTTTGCACTGTTGGTTTAATTTTCCTGTACAGTCACTGTCCTTCACTACTTGACATGCTATCCTCATCCTGACCTATTGTCTCATTGCCATTGGCATCATGTCCTAGAGTTAATATCTTCACCTACTGTCTCTATCTTGTCCCACTGTCACCACCTTGCCCCACTGTCTCCATGTTCCATACTGTCACCAGATTTCATTACTGTCCTTATCTTGCCCTGCTGTCTCAATCTTGTTCTAAGGTCTCAGCCTTGTTCTACTGTCACATGTCTAACTGGTATACTTATTACCCCTCTTTCTCTTCCTACTTTCATCTGCTTCTATATGTCTCCTCCTCCCGCATCACAGATTTAACTTTTAACATTTAGCATTTTTTTTTAAATTGTTCTATTTACATTTTTACTAAATTTTAATAAAATATTTTCATCTCAATAAATGCCAACAGGGGTGAAAATAATGACATTTTGTTGAAATGTTCTGATTTCCTACTATGTACCAGTTGCCCTTCCTGTCAATGCATTGACGACAGCCCTGCTAAAGGTAATTGGGTGACCTTCCCTGAGATCTCAAGGTCATTCCAAAATGTTGTGGGTGGTGCTTCTGTCTCCTGCAAGTGAAAGAAGAAATTGTTTAGTTTGGAAATGACTTTATCTTTAGGCAAATGGCAAACGCAGTGACCTTAAATGTCTCGTTTAACGTATCCCTTGCAGAGGGCAAAACCCTTCTCTTTTTAAAATGCCTTTGTAAAACTTTAAAATAACATTGTTGTAACCAGATGAAAGAATTTGACCTTTTAGTGTATATAAAGTGCAGTGTGTGTCTGCTAAATGTTCCTCTTGCTGCAAACATGAACCAAGCCATTTGCAGGGAGGAAAAATGCTATAAAATAACCACCAGCATATTTACATTTGCCTCTTTTATAGTAAACTCTCGCACATTTGAAAGGCCGAGTGTTCCAGTTTGCTCCAATTCCCCTTTTTTATTTATGTTTTTTCTAGTCTATTGAATTTTTATAAGGAAGCTGTCCATTTGGTGCCTGCTGTGTATTAGGGTCACCTCTGCAAATTAAAGAAAGGTGGCGCCACCTAGTGGATTTTACTTGTTCTTTTCTTGCAAATTCTGCCTTTTCTGTATCAATTGAATTATGACTCTAAGGGGCACATTTACTATGGATCGAATATTAATTAATTAATTAATTAATTAATTAATTAACCCTCGATATTCGGCCATCGAAGTAAAATCCTTCGACTTCGAAGTCGAAGGATTTACCGCATTTAGTTCGATCGAATGATCGAAGGAAAAATCGTTCGATCGAACGATTAAATCCTTTGAATCGAACGATTCGAAGGATTTTAATCCATCGATCTAACGATTTTCCTTCGATCAGAAATTGCTAGGAAACCCTATGGGGAAGGTCCCCATAGGCTAACATTGGTGCTCGGTAGGTTTTAGGTGGCGAAGTAGGTAGTTGAAGTTTTTTTTAAAGAGACAGTACTTGGACTATCGAATGGTCGAATAGTCAACCGATTTTTAGTTCGAATCTTTAGATTCGAAGTCGTAGTCGAAGGTCAAAGTAGCCAATTCGATGGTCGAAGTAGCCAAAAAAACCTCCGAAATTCAAAGTATTTTTCATTCTAATCCTTCACTCGAGCTAAGTAAATGTGCCCCTAGTATGTGTGACCATATTGTATTGTATTAATTGAATGATGATTCTTGATGTATGTGTGACCATATCAAAACCCTTTCGGGGCCCAAGTAGAACTCTGTGCCACATCCCTCTGGTTCTAGAACACCCGCTGTCATTCAGAGTAAGGGGCAGACAGAGATCAACTAACACAGGAAGGTAAAAAAGAGACAAGGAGCTCTTACTGATAGTTTATTGGATTTGAGCAATAATAATAATACATGGTGATGGACACAATTTACCCTACACTTGCGTTAATATGTTAGAATCATTTAAAGGAAATATAAACCTTCAAAACAAACTTGTAAATTGCTCTTTTGCACTGCACATTCTTATGCTTTCTGGATTTCAAGATACAGGTATGGGATCCGTTATCCGGAAATACTTTATCCAGAAAGCAACAAATTACGGAAAGGCCATCTCCCATACTACTACTACATTTTAAACAAATAATCCAAATTTTTAAAAATGGTTTCCTTTTTCTCTGTAATAATAAAACAGTAGCTTGTACTTGATCCAAACTAAGATATAATTAATCCTTTTTTGGAAGCAAAACCAGCCTATTGGGTTTATTTTTTTTTCAGGCAAGTTTTATTGTTATATTAAATGTAAATGGTGATGAGCAAATCTGTCCTGTTTCGCTTCACCAAAAAATTTGCAAAACTGCAAAAAAATTTGTGAAACAGCTAAAAATTCGTTATTTTGAAAAATAAATGTTTACACATTATGCAAGCGAAAAGATTTTTTTGCTCCAAATGCATTAAAGTCAATGGGTATTTTTCCTTATGGCAGCAAGTTTATTGTCTCTGCAACATTTATGTCTTGGAGACTTTTTTGACGCTGCAAATTTTTCTGCGGCAAACTTTTGTCAAATTGTGAAATCTGGAATTTCACCGTGAATCTATGGCTGGTGAAAAAATTCTTTCATCACTAGTACATACGATATACAGAGACAGATGTACAGATGAGTGAACATCCTTTGCCAGGGGAACAAAGCTATTGGGTTTATTTAATGTGTACATGATTTTCTAGTAGACTTAAGGTATGAAGATCCAAACTACGGAAAGATCTCTGATCCAGAAGGAGGACTAACATGTCTCTGCTCTTTCCTACATGGCCCCTAGCAAAGTTCCAACTCTGGTTACATGAATTTATAGGGCTCATTTACAGATATTAAGAGCAGATCCCTGGATCATCATACGTCCCCTGGCACTCCTTCCTGGGACACCATGTCCATTGCTCCTGTATACAGGCAATGCAGGTAAAACCAGCCTATTTGCAAAAAGTTTATTTAATGTTTACATGATTTTTAGTAGGCTTAAGGTATAGAGATCCAAATTATGGAAAGATCTCTTATCCAGAAAACCCCAGGTCCCGAGCATTCTGGATAACAGGTCCCATACCTGTACAACTTTCTGTGCTCCTTTCCGGAAGTTGCCAGTAGGTGCTTTGAAGGCAAAAAATGTGGACATTATGTTCATCTTTTGGCAAAACAATAGAGGCATCAGAAGCAGCTAGAACTGGGCTGCAGAAACACAAAAAGTCTGATGTGGCTTCAGTTGAGCTGCTATGGGCGGCAGAATGGCCCAGACCAACTGGTATCTTTTTTCAAATTATTTTGTTTTGGGGGCAGGGAAACCCCTAGAAAGACTTTGCACCTTGCTCTGCACCCACCAGTAGTAAATGAGTTCCTTTGTCTCTTCCTAACACTTTGGAGGCTAATTGAATAAATGTAAAGAAAGGGAAAGGTATACCAACAGCATCCAATTTGCATGCAATCGATCATTTCATAGTAAAGATCTCAGGCCTATGAAGTCTGGAGGGTGCAAAAAATGTGCTGCCCTGTTTCTTTGCACTTTGCATCTTGCCCCACACTTAGAACATTGACACTGCTCTTTCTGCAGTGCAGGGACCTGAGCTTCTCCCATGAATGAATATAGCTCTGCCTGTGTTCAGCACTGTGTTCCCAAGGGGAGCTTTGGGGACAAAAAGCAGGTATTCCCTTCTCACTCCCAGTGGCCTGGACAACAGCACAGAAATGTTATGGAGGAATCAGGCTCTGGTGGACTGGCCTGGCGGGACACCGGGTATAAACCTGGTGGGCCCTGCCGACCCACAACCACACCCTTCTGAAACCCTGTGCTGACCACCGATCTCCCTCCCCAGAACTTGTACGCCCTGGAGGGGGGATTGTGGCTGGGCACGGGCTCAAGGGAGGGGGTGGGGCCCCTGTGGCAGAAGCCCCGGGGGGGTCTCAGACCCTCCATCCAATGCTGGACACACACAGCTATGGGGTCTGCTTCCTTTATAGAAACAATCTGCTTTGTTACTAGACCTGGTGCAAACTTGGCAACATTGTATTAGCCCCAATTTACCAGTCAACTTAGTTAGTGGTAACAACTATACAGTTCCCAAATTCACTCACAAGGGCAGAATCCCTATGGGGTTCTTTAAAAAAAACAAGTGCAATTTCAGATGCAAATAACCATGGTTTTTATCCATAATGCAGTTTCTTCCCCATAATTCCTGCATTTCGGTGGCTGCAACAATTATATCTCATGCATTAATATGGGTACAGTTGTGCTTGTGATTTGATGCAAATTGGGTGCCAGTCAGGAGCCTAGCTTCCATCACTTAGTATGTTATAGAATGGTTTATTCTACGCAACTTTTCAATTGGCCTTTATTTATTTTTTTATAGTTTTTGCATTATTTGCTCATCTAAACAACAAATGCTCTCTAAAGCTACAATGTATTGTTATTGCTACTTTTTATTACTCATCTTTCTTTTCCAGTCTCTATTATTCATATTCCAGTCTCTTATTCCAATCAGTGCATGGTTGCTAGGGTAATTTGGACCTTAGCAACCACATTGCTGAAATTGCAAACTGGAGAGCTGCTGAATAAAAAGCTAAATAACACAAAAATCACAAATAATAAAAAATGAAAACCAATTACAAATTGTCTCAGAATATTAAAAGGTGAACAACTCCTTTAAAGGGCATGTAAAGTCTAAATTAGAATAATGCTAGAAAAGCTGTATTTTGTATACTAAATATAAACATGAACTTACTGTACCTCAAGCCTAATCAAACAAATAATTTATGCTTTCAAAGTTGGCCACAGGGGGTCACCATCTTGTAACTTTGTTAAACATCTTTGCAAGACTAAGACTGTGCACATGCTCAGTGTGGTCTGGGCTGCTTAGGGATTGTCATAAACAAAGCTGCTTGAGTTCTGCATGGCTGGGAAGTAAGGCGGGGGCTCCCCTGCTGTACATAAGTATGATTGTTTCCCTGCTCAGCAGGGACCGTCTGACAATTCCTATCCACAGCAGTAAATGAAGGGAGAATTTCACTGCATACAGTCAGGTTTCTTATAAAAACGGTAAACATTTTTTAATTAGAGTATATTGGAGATAGGTTTCTTTTTCATTAAAAGTAAAAATGGGATTTTATTTTTTTGCCTTTACATGCCCTTTAAGGGGGCAGTCAATCCCAAAATAAAACTTTGCCTAATGAAAATAAATGTAATTCTAAGGAACTGCCTGATATACATTTTTTACACATTTTCACTGCTTTACAAGTTATATGTAAATGATACTAAAAGCAATGTCTGCCTGTCCTGTTCTCTAGTGGTGGCTCTGACTTTTGTAACTGGAAGAGAAGCAGCTGATTAACAGACCTGTTTTTGCTGATTATTGCTCTCAGTAGCAATTCCACTTACACATACTGTAACTTTAAAACCAATGAAAATGTGGAATGAATATAGATGTACAATGTTACCCAGAAATGTTGTTTATGGGTTAACATTCCCTTTAAATGCCCGAAATGCAAGATGTTGGAATTTCAAGCCTGGTAAATATAGTAAAGTCTAGACACAACTTACTTTTACTTTTTTTTTACTACAAATTCCAGTAAACCTCTGCTACCTGTGTTAGCAATGGGATTAAAAACTGCATAAGCAAAACAAAGGCAAATGTTTTACTAGATTAAATGTATTTGCTTTTTGTCCACAAGCTGGAGCTGTTGTATAAGATTGCACTTTGCTTATGGCACAGCTGCTTTGTAAAGCAAGAAAGAGACCAACCAAAAAGTAAAGTGAAATAATACAGCAGAACACTAAACACATGTGCAAAGAGTAATTTATTTGTTCCACAACATAAGCAACATTTCCAGCTTAACACCAGGACCAGCCCAGACTTGGCAGTAAATCCAGGGTTATTGTCATTGTATTGCATCAATAACCACAACTATTTGTGGGCAGTGGATAGGATGGCGCACAAAATAAGATGCACCATTCAAATGTAATTTTTGGGGAAATAGATGTGCCGCACAATTTACCATAGGATAGGTTGCATTGTGTGCGAATTGCAGCCCCGCTATGATGCTGGAATTCTGGGAAGAAACGGTGCATTGGGGGTTAAAACCATAGCGTTTTTCCTCCAAATATGTCTGTGAACGTTCTCATTCATCCAAGTCATGGTATATCTATAGTAATAAGTCAAACCAACTGGACTTGCTGTCAGTGTCGGACTGGGCTGTCGAGACACCGGAATAAACCTGGTGGTCCTCGGCCTTCATGGACCCTACTGGCCCAGGCCCAATTCCCGCAGAACCCCAAGCACATGCCCCCTCCCAGACCCCAAGTTCGCTCCCCCACCTGGACCCTCAGACATAAAGTTAAGGTGGAAGGAGGAAAAGTAGGGCCGGAACTGGAGGTAGGCAGAAGTGGCAAGTGCCTAGGGCGCAACGAAGTGGGGGTGCCAAGCACGTACCTCTTCTTTCAGTCTTCCCCTGGTCTGAACCCTTTCTCTCCCACCAGCTCTCTCCAGAGCAAATTGAACGCGCAGTTCCTGATGTGCGTGAATGCCCACTTGAGGTGGTGCCTGTGGTGTGTTTACCTCCAGCCACTAGAGGGCTTCAGTCGATAATAATAAGTGTTTATGTGGTTCTTAGCATGGGACTCTTGTGGGTTCAGAAACTGATATACAGCCATGTGTACTATCACTACTCTGAATAAAAGTCTGAAGTTCTAACCAGTGTGAGTTTACAAAATAACACAGTGCCGGCAAGGGAGCGAAGAGGCCAGCTTGATTGCCTTGGGCGCCCGGCTGCCTTGGCCCGGGCCTGAGGAAAAGGTATGGGTGGAATGCATGGGGGCGAAAACCAGGAGGAGGACCCTTGGGTTCAGCTCCGTGGGCCCCAGATGGGCCACCTTGCTTGCTGTATTTTTTCCCTCTTGAAGACATTTCACTAGTCATTCTCAAATGAGAAACTGAAATTTTCAAATCACAATTTCTTATTTATCAAATCACAATTCAGAAAGCCAGTCAGATGGCTAGCGAAATGTCTTTAAAAGAGAAGGAAAGGCTAGGAGCACTTGGGAGTGCCAAACTAACCTGAAATCCCAGGCCGGTGCTCCTATCAGCAGAAAACTGCACCTGCCCAGGGTAATACCAATGAGCACCACAGATCGATCTACTTCCGTCTTCCTCCTTCGCACATGCGCAGTATAGAGAAAAGCCAAACTTTAACTTAAAAGTTGGCTTTTTCGTTCTACTGCACATGCGATTTCCCTGGGAAATTCAAAGGAAGAAGAAGACGGAGGTGGATCGCTCAGATGGGTTTTAGACTGATTGGGGGAGAATCAAATCACTGTCAAAATCATGATGTCACTTTTCCTTTAATTATATCACTATCCATGACAATCTGTATTGGGTTAAACATGTTATATGTATAACTGCACGTTGCTTTTACTGTACTTAATAAAAACACCATGATGGTACAAAATGCCAAATATCACAATGTATATCTGAGAAGAACAATGTTATGTTTCAGTTTGTAAGTCTGAGGGCTCAGGGAAACATGAGTATTAATGCACAGAAAGCTCAGCAAATCTATGGAAAAGCCATCACTGGCAAGTAATAAGGGCTGACAGGGAGCAGAAATCAATAGAGCTTGGGACAGGGGAAAAGACTAAACTGAGCATGATGCTGAACTATTATATGCAGAAGATTAAAAGCAGCAGGAGAAAAACAAGCTTAAATGGAATGTCATTTGGATTTGCGTCACAATGGTTCTGCTGGCTGGACTTCTCTATTGTAGCATCACTGGCAATAAGTATACGGCACGCATTACTGAACTAACATGTTGTAACTGGGGAGGAGCTTAAATCATGTCCTTTTGGCTCAGCCCTGAAAATGATTCTGGAGAGACTTCAGTCTGCTCTTTGTTTCTCCACCATGGTTGCAGCTGCTGCTACTTCTTCATAGGGCCAAAATGTTGCATTTGAATACTGAATTCTCTGTGTAGCTTACAGTAATATATATATTACATGTCTGTAGACATCTGGAACCTTCATTGAACAGGCATTTTGGATTTTGAGGGGTAAGAACTGTATTGACTGCCACATTTGGTCTAGGGAAAAAGGTTGACTTTCAAATGATGACCCAGCATCATGGTCAAGGCTTGAGAGTCATCTAGGGGTTTGAATTGATTTATAGGAAGAGTAGTCAATGATGGGCTCAGTTCTACCATTCTCATTAATTCATGGACTTTCTGTATAGGTAAAGTTACCAGATTAGTTGCTAAAAGTTATAACTGCATTTTATGCATGCTGTCCACACTGACGAACTGACGATGGCTATGAAAATCAGCGATGTAGGCTGGACACCTTACTCTGCAGATGAACTAATGCCACTTCCCACGTAACACTCGTATCTATAGGATCTTCAGCACCACTGGCAAAGCTAGAAAGACCTTTCATCAGCAGAACTTGGTCGATGAACCTTCCCGCCTTTTGAAAAAGAATTTATGAAGTCCCATCCTGGCATTTATTATCAAAGGGTAATTGCCTGCATCTATATTGATAATGTCCCTGTGCAAATAAGAAAGGAATAGGACCAGCTCAGATATTACAGCAGGACAAAGCATCTGGCTAACAAAGCAAATCACCTGGACATTCTGTACCAATCACCTTAAATAATAGATCAAGGGGACAGCTTGTGGCATGAGAACTGCAAAGGACTCCCAATGAAACCAATTACCGGAAGGTGAACAAAACCCAAGCTATACTTTTACCAGACACGATGCTGTGAAAAAAGGTGTTTAGCAAAATGTGAAATATTTTCACTCATATGAGGCTTTTGGGAATCCTGTGCAAGAAGCTTGTTGCACCAAGGACTGGACTGCAATTGAGACTCGGTTTCCATACTTGTACTCATACACTGGCATTGTAACATTGCACTTATATATCTACAAAAGAGCTAAAACCTCTACACCCCTGTCCTCCGCACAAACCAAGCTAAGCAAAACATCTGGAGAATCCTTTAAAAATTCTCAGAACATTTACAGGATCTAGAAGCCCATAGCAGCCAATCACCAGGTAGCATTTATCAAGTAGGGATTAGATGTATGACCCGCAAATTAAAAGAGTGGCAAAAAAGTGACATTCAGAATGCAACAAATACGGTATATGGTCTATCGGCCACATGAGCATCTACATCGCTGGGAGAGAGGCCCTCTACTCAACTGAGGGATTTATACATCAGGGAGTAGAGCTGATGTGCTTCAAGAGAGAGCCCCTATGACATCACAGATGACTTCACTGTACTTTACACTTCTTCCCATCTTCAGATCTGGAATTCAGGTTATACACTTTAGTGAACCTTCCCTGTGTAGATGATTTGCCGCCTGCCAAAGGGATATCACTAATTCACGTTTCCTCTGTCTTTGATCCAATTCATCATATTCTTCATGATTCCATTCTTCCCTCCCTAGGCATTTCTAATTAAGCAACTTCTTGTTAGGCCACTTAAACCTCCAAGCAATCTTCCACTGGATATATTTGAGATCAATATTAATCTAGAATGTTTTTTTCCCCCAAATCTGATGAAAACTAAGATCTTAATGTGCAGATAGGAAAGAGAATGGCAATTGAACTTTGCCAAATGCCAAGTGAAATGCTGATATTGATTGACTGGGGACAGAATAAAAGTACATTTATTCCCACCAGGGTACATTATTCATTTGAAGAGTATATTGATTTTGTTAAAGTGGATATGGAAATTCTGAAAGAAAAGGAACAGTAGGGAGGCAGACATATATATAAAGGTAGGCAATTTTGCACTAATGAATTTGAGCCAATTTACAAAGGCAGGAGAATGATGGTGGAAGACTCCTTTAAATGAGAAGACAATGAATGGACATTGAGGAATGGACCAGATTCTGGGAAAAATCAATGTTCACGTGGGTGATGCCCTGAGAGATGGCAGCATGGAGTCCTGGAACAGGAATGAGCACAATGGTTTCTTTCTTTATTCCTGGACAAATATGAGCGGCAGCAGAAATCATTCAAATTAAAGGAGAAGGAAAGGTTTAAACCAAGTAAGCTTTATCGGAAAAGTCTATATAAATAAAACCAGCAAACCCTCAATTAATGCTGCTCTGAGTCCTCTGTCAAAAGAAAAATCACATTTCTTTCCTTCTATTGTGTACTCATGGGCTTCTGTATCAGACTTCCTGCCTTCAGCTTAAACCTCCTTGCCCCGGGCGTGAGCATGCTCAGTTTTCTCCTCTCCCAATCCCTTCTCCCTCCTCCCTTCCCTGCTGTAATCGGAGCCCAGAGCTATGAGTGAGCAGGGAGAGACGCAGGAAGTGATGTCACACCAAGCTAAAATGGCAGCTGCTATCCTAAACAAGCAGAGAGAGCTTCTAGAGATGTTTACTCAGATGTTATCCAATTAAAATAAAATCCCATTTCTTTAATGAAAAAGAAACCAATCTCCAATATACTTTAATTAAAAAATGTTTACCTGACTGTATGCAGTGAAATTTTCCATTCATTTACTGCAGTCGATAGGAATTGTCAGACGGTCCCTAACTGCTCTGCAGGGAAACAATCATACTTATGTACTTTCCAGCCATGCAGAACTCAAATAGCTTTGTTTGTTTCCCTGTAGAGCAGTCGGCGACTGTGTAGAGATTTGTATTGGATTTTATTTTTGCCTTTACATCCCCTTTACTGTTTCCAACTCCAGCTGCAGGGACAAATATCATGGAGCCAGATCTATACAGATAGACTGGTTTTGCAGAGTTAGAGAAAATGTGTATTAAATAATACAAAAACTATAAAATCCACATTAGATCACATGACAACACAGGACCCAGTGAAGTCTGTATATTCTGATTATTAATCAGTCTTGCTGTATCCGCTTCTGGCAGATATTATTTGACTTGTGCTGTTTTGATCATTTATTATGATTCCTAAGCAGCCCAGACCACACTGAGCATGTGCACAGTCTTGGTCTTGCAAAGATGTTTAAAAAAGTTTCAAAATGGCAACCCCCTGTGGCCAGCTTTGAAAACATAAATCATTTGTTTGATTCGGCTTGTGGTGCAGATAATTCACATGTTTAGTCTTCAAAATACTGCATTTCAAGCCTTATTTTATCTATTTTAGACTTTAGTTGCCCTTTAAGCCCTTTTTAATCAACCATTGCGAGTAATTTACTAAGTGCAGGGCACAAAGTGCAAAGAAACAGGTGTAATTCTCCATTTTTCTTGCACTTGTACATTGTACCACTGAATACAGCACTTTGGGAGGCGACATGTATGTATCATTAGATGAGGAGGGTAAGGAGCACCAGGCTTGAGAAAGGGCAATACTAAGCCTGATACTTTGCCTGGTTGTTTGACCTAATAAATTCAAGTTTTCACTTTTTCCAACAAAGAGGTGCTGCAGAGTTGTTATTTTTTTTGTATGTCTATGCAAACCCCTGGCAAGGGTTCCCAGACCTACCTACAAAGTTAAATAAGGTGGTTAAAGCACGCAAAATATTGTCTATAAAGGAGCACCAGTGCAGGCCTCAATGACACCCTGGATTTACCTCCTGCCCTATGGCAGAGTGTGACATTCATTTAACAAATTAAGATGCATAACTTGAAAGGAGAGAAGGATAAACAAGGATTACTAAATTGATTTAATACGTTTTTCTTATTTGATAGAAACAATAAACACGAGACGTGCCCCAGAAAGAGATCCATAAGTTGCTTCAATACTATGTGTGTTCAGTGGTCCATTAAAAGAATAAAAGATGGTTTCTTTAGGCCGTCCATCACTCTGGTAAGTTTTTAAAGCACTCTGGTCTCAAGTGATAACAAATGGATTCAAATGGATTTGATTGTATTTGCAGCCACTGGGGCGACACATAAAATGATTGAATTCATATGGCGTTTACCTGTAAAATATGATAGATGATTTTTTTTGCAAGAGCTGCTCCCAAGGAAATGGCATAAGCGCACTAAATAGGATTCTCAGCTGAGCAGCCACACACAGCATGGCCGGCATTACAGGCAGGAGCCCCGCAGAGTAAAATAATATTTATCCGTGGAAGTTAACAGGAAAACTAGTCTTTGGAGCTGAACATTCGGAATAAGCCCTTGTTTGTTTTCTATATTTCCCAAGGGCGGGGGGCTGGGAGAAGTTTCATTATTTAAAATATGTTTGGATAAAAAATGTTTATGTTACCTTTAAAGTTTCAAGGACACTGATAATGGCAGTATGTATCCCCGGCTATGGGGCAGCAGTGCCTGGTGCTTGTATTGTTCCCAAAGGGGAATTGTTTCACCTTCTGTGACTTTATAATACCCGCAAGCTGCTTGTAATGATATGGCAGCAAACCTTTTATTTACATCCATCCATAATGTCAAGTACATTGCCGATGCCAAGAAACCTGCTCTCTGATGGAACTTCCCGTCCAATTGCTGTTTAATTCATCGACACATTGCTGCGCCCGTATATTAAAGCAATTAGACATTAAGACCGCCATGAAAATAGACAAGGAAGGCTAATTTTATTTGCAAAGACGTTGCCATAGCTTGAGTTTATAGCATGGAAAGTAAAGTGGGAATGAAATATTGAACTGCTGATTTTCTAGAGTAGGGTGGCTCAGAGTCGGAGGCCTGTATCACTTGGAAATCTGATGGGGCCCAAATCGACTAACCATGCATGACAGTAGGTTTTGCCACCATAGAGTCTATCTATATCTCTGGGGTCACTCATTAACACAATTCCACTTCATTATGATCTTTGGGGGATTTGTGTCTGATCTAATTGTGTTGTAATGCATCAAAAGACTCAATTTGGACATGAGTCAGAATGGGCAGGGTCAGACTGGGGGGCTTGGGACCCCCCGAGGCTAATGCCCCAGGGCCCCCCTCCAGCCCCTCCCTGCCGCTCCGGGGGGCCGCGTTGCGTTTGTGCATACGCGCACGGTGCCAGGTTTGTACATTTTTATTTTACCACGACCCCGACAAAGAGGGGTCGCACCACTAAGAAGTGGATCTGGGCCGGCGGGGCCCACAAGAGCCCAGGGCCCATCGTTTTTTCCCAGTGTCCCACTGGCCCAGTCTGACACTTTGCTAGGGTTGCCAACTGTCTGGTTATGGCCCAGGTGAAAATTGCCTGGCAAAGTAGGAAAACCAGGCAGGACTCCCCTAGACTTACGTGAAAACCAATGGGAATCCTTAGGAGCAAGTCATCTGTGCATAATAATGTAGCCCATTAGTCCAATAGGAGCACCTGTGTGATTTGTAACAGGAGGCGAGATGGGCACACTGTTGTTGATCTCAACTATGGGGAAGGGGACACAAGCAACTTTAATATTGTGTATATTATATATATTTCAGACCTAAGGCCTGTAAGGGCCTAATTAAGTTGCGGAATCATGGCCCAAAATTGTTACAGAACCAGTTATGCTCCTGTCTTGTAAGGGATCAAGAAGACCCTCCTACCGATAGATTAAGCATCCCATACTACCAGAGGGAAAAGCAGTTGTTTTATTTCTTTTTATTTATTTTTATAATTTCCTCTCCCAAGCTGTCGATGGAGGACCCAGTTTATAAACCATGGAACATTTCCTCCTCAAACTAATGATGGTGTGTTCCAAGTAGGAACAGTGTGTTTATAAAATATTGAAATTCGGCAAAGTAGTAAAATGAGAGCCCACAGCTTATAGAACTTTAAAATCAATAAAGAGAGTCCAACAGGAGTGAAATTTACAAAATGATGTCACAATGATGTCAAAGGTCCAGCAGAACTGAGAGAAGCAGGTCCAAGAGAGAAATGTTGAAAATATGGCAAAATACATTAAAGGGGGGTTCACCTTCATGGTAACTTTTCAAGTGAAGTTAATTTTTTATATTTTTTTATTATTTGCCTTCTTCTGGCTCTTTCCAACTTTCAAATGGGGGTCACTGACCCCGGCAGCCCAAAGATTTTGCTCTGTGAGGCTACAATTTTATTGTTATTGCTACTTTTTATTACTTATCTTTCTATTCATATTCCAGAATAGCAATCTCAGAATGTCTCCGAATACCAATCTTTACATCACACTAAAAATTTTAAAAAAATGAAGGTGAGCCATTACTTAATATTTTCCTTTTTATAAATATAACATTTCCGGTGGTGGGTGGTGCAGATCAGCAGCAGAGACTGGGATTCATGGATACAGATAGTTTTGAGGCATAAACCACTTCATGCTGTAGAGCAGTGCAGTCAGATTGTGTTTCTTCATAATGGGCTGAATAAACACTACATGTTTGAGGGCCAGATTATAATAAACTGACAGTTTCATCCAAAGAAGGCATAAGGGCTCTTGAGCGGTCTAGTGGGGGCATAAAAACCTTTTGAAGGATCACATTTAGCCCATGGGCCACATTTGGGTTTCCCTGTTGCAGCAGACTTCTGGGAACTGGCTAATTCCAATGTTTCCTCTTAAGAAGCTTGATCCTCTTAAAGTGAAAACACCCTGCTGGGCATAAACCCAGAGTTTTCCAACCACCAAACTTTTGATTTGGTAAATATTGTCTCGGCTGGAACTAGGGATAGGCAGAAGAGGCATGTTTCTAGGGTGCAATGCTAGCTGAGTGCTTGGCACATATAGTACTTCTTCTGCCTATATACCCCTAGTTCAGGGTTTCCTGCATCTGTATGGAGTTATCACGAGGCCCAGATTTCTGTCTTGGGCACCCGAGGCCGCAGGGTCCTAGTGCCCACCAACTTCGCTCTGCAGGGTCCAAGCATCAACCAACTTCACACCGCAGGGTTCTAGCGCCCGGCAACTCGGCACGCAAACCCCTGCCCCCCACAGGAGTGTGCGCGGGCATGCGCCAGAGCGCTGGTGATTAGCGCTTTTCAAAATGTGGCTTGGGGGTATGCCGCCCCTACAGTATTCTTGCCTCATTAGGCCTGGGGCTTGTGGCCTCGGCGCATATCCGGGCCTGGCTATCATGCTTCATGTTCACTGCCCCTTCTTCTTCAGTTTGTGGGGGGGGGTCTGGTGGCATGGAGGCAAATGTGGGCTCAGGGGCTTCCATGGGAAAATGAAAATATTACCCTTCTGGTGCACACATCAGTAATGAGCGGTTTGGCCTGAAACCCGCTGTGACTCGTGTATTGACCACCAGGTTTGGGTTGAAATTTGAGTTATGGTTGGGTGCTGGTCAGACTGGGGAAGTACACTCTTCCTCTGCTCCCAAAAATTCCCTGTCTTGGAACCAGAGGCGCACACAGAAATAGTGCACAGAGCAAAACAACTAATAATCTTGAAAATGGCACGTTGCATCCGATTCTTTGCACTTTTTACCCTGCCCTACACTTCATAAATGACCCCCGCTATCTTCTAGTTACCCCACTGTTTGAGTTGCTGTGCTGCAATGGCACCTACAGTATAATGTCCTCATGGGGTCACCGCCTGATGCCTCATAGACACAACTCCAGTAACTGTCACCCTTCCTCCAGTGCCAACCTATTCCAACTCATGCAGTGATTGTCCCCATTTTTTTCCAGGTATTTTTTAGCACTTTTTTGTTACATATTAATTTTTCTCACACCAGTTTTGGCACATAACCGCGTATAGACCTTTGTACGGATGGATGAACCTGGCTCTTTCATTTAAGCCCATCTGACATTTCTCAGATACAAGCTCCTATTGTAGATTCCTCCTGAAATGCTTCATTACTCACAACAACAAACCCAAAAAGTCGATAATTGATGATTTACAACAATATTCGTGCTCTGGACAAAGCCATGTAAATATGTAGCGATTCTGTGCAGTCTCTTAATTGCTAAAGGATTTCTGAGCCCACTGGACTTATTACATCTGAGTCCTTTTTCTCTCGCTTGCAGGAATGAGTCCCCAAGGAATAAATTAGCTGAGCAACTTTTTTCTCTGCCTGTTTTCTCTTTCTCAAGGTATTGGATTTTTCTAGCGGCCGGCACAGTATAATGATACAGGCGGCAGAAACATTACTGAGAGGTGGGATATTATACAGGGAGCAAACGCAATAACAAACCAATGATTCAGAGCAAGTCCCAAATTGTCTTGACTTGAAAACTGAAAAAGACAGTTCTACAGATTCTCATGAAGGGGATGTAAACCCAGAAACACAGTTGTGCCTAATGAAGTAAAACATATAACCACATTGCCAATATACATTCAAAACAGATTTGTTATGATTTTAAGGTTATGTGTAAATAAAGCTGCTACTGAAAGCAATATCTGTTTATCCCTAGATTTCCTCTGCACTGCTGGTTCTGTATATTAAAAAATGTAGCACTAGAAAGCTGATTAATGAACCAGTGATTAACTATGCAAAGTATTCTGGTAACTGAAGCCTTGGCTGAATTTCTTCTTCGTGGGTCAAAACCAACAGTACAAAAGGGACCTACATACCAATACAGCTTTCAACATCAATAACAGTTACATATAACCTTAATTAAAACCATGAATAAATGTATATTAAAGGACACGTAAAGCCTGCATTTCCTACAATGTATATATGTTGGGCATATCTTCCCCACTCAAGTCACATCATTTGTATTGCATATACCCCTTACATTTGCCAGCGCCATCCCATTTTCCTAAAACAAATAGCAGCTTTCTCCTGGCGGCCATTTTCCCTCTGACACATCATCAGTAACATTGAGACATTTATGCTGTAAAGTTTATGTAATGCAGAATGCAGGTTAAACAGACACAACATACTTTGATAAAAAGTTCTGCTGGGGTTGAGCACTGTAATGGTTAAGCTGAGCTCAGGAGAGGTGGTTAGGAGAAAACAAATAGGATCAGACAGCTATGGAGACCAGCAATGCTGTCTCTTCATTGGCGGTTAGACAGCAAAAGTAAATTCCCTACGGAGGGGGCAGAGTGGGTTAGAGGAGGAGAAAGAATTCTAAGTGATTTAGGGTATGCTGCAGCCGTACTGTTAACCTTTTAACAACCGTAGTGGCAGTTATCTAAAGCCAATGAGGCTGTTCATTGATTACTTTTTTGTGTGGGGGGCTTACATGTCCTTTAATTGACCTGTGTCTTTTCTTTTGATTAGGGAAAAGTTTATTATATTCTTAACATAAATTATAAGGATATTAGTCACTGAGGGGTCTGTGACCATATAAAGGCACAAGGCTGCAGGCTGAGTTATACTTGGAACTCTGAGAATCACTCATGTATTATAAGGGATAATGTACCCCCTACTGTAAATTATAAGGATATTAGAAGTCACTGAGGGGTTGTTCTGTGACCATATAAAGGCACAAGGCTGCAGGCTGAGTTATACAGGGAACTCTGAGTATCACTCATGTATTATAAGGGATCATGTACCCCCTACTGTAAATGATAAGGATATTAGAAGTCACTGAGGGATTGTTCTGTGACCATTTAAAGACACAAGGCTGCAGGCTGAGTTATACAGGGAACTCTGAGTATCACTCATGTATTATAAGGGATAATGTACCCCCTACTGTAAATGATAAGGATATTAGAAGTCACTGAGGGGTTCTGTGACCATATAAAGGCACAAGGCTGCAGGCTGAGTTATACAGGGAACTCTGAGTATCACTCATGTATTATAAGGGATAATGTACCCCCTACTGTAAATGATAAGGATATTAGAACTGAGGAGGGCTGTAAAAATGTATCCCCTACTGTTATACGGATATTATAAGTTGCCAAGGAGTTTTGTGAATAATATAAAATTTAAATTAATTAAAAGTTAAGATAGCAAATTCTGCAGAAACTCAATTTGCTTATATCTTGCAAAAATACTACATTTGTGCTTTTATATATTTTTGTATTATGTTTTTTTATTCCTGTTTACAATCCCTATGGAGTGAGAATGCAATTGAGCCGGGCTTCCCAGTAACACAATTATGTTTTCTAGTAACACAGACATTCTATTCCAATTCATTTAGAACTTACAGGAGAACCTCTGGACCGTTGCCCAGCCTGTATACAGAATCAATTAAATTACTGCAGAAATGGGTTGCATCTGAAAAAAAAAATGAGTTCACTGTGACAAATTGTTCACTCACTTACAAGACCTCTAAATTTGTAGATTTAATGTACTTCCCTCTTGTCATACCCGGACCCAGGCCAATGCTGTGATCCTGTTAGAGGACTCAGTGACATGCTTTCTGTTGAATGGAGCAATGTCATGTCGCTAATAGACATTCACAAGTGCCTATGAATGAATCAGACTGCATGTAGTCATTGAAGTACAGGTATAGCATCCGTTATGCGGAATGCTTGGGACGTGATGTTTCTGCAGATAAGGGATCTTTCTGTAAATTGGATTGCTATTTAAACATTAAATAAACCCAGCAGGGTTGTTTTGCCACCACTATAGATTCATGCAGCTTAGTTACCATCAAGTACAAGTATGGGATCTGTTATTTAGGAAGCTCTGAATCAGTGGTGTAGCAAATAATTTTATAGGCCCCAAAAATGTCTAGAGATTTGTATATGAATTAGAGCCTCGTGGGGCCCCTATACCTTCTGGGCCCCCCTGCAGCCGCAGGGTCTGCTTCCTCTATAGTTACGCCCCTGCTCTGAATTATGGAAAGGCTGTCTCCCAAAGCAGTGTTGTAACCATAGAGGAAGCAGACCCCACAGTTGCAGGGGGGGCCGGACTGCAGGGTCTGCATCCTTTATAGCTAATAAAAAAAACCTCTTCCCCAGCTGCTCTCTCTTACCGGCGAGGAAGGAGGAAGCAAGTAGGGTGGGATTGGGCAGAGTCAATGCAGGATGTGGGTGGGGTGGAGGCTGGATGTGGGCGGGCAGAGGCGGGATGGGAAGTGGCAGGAGGATGAGGATTGGAGTGCACCAGCCCCTCTGAAGATTTTTTTGCATGGGGGCCTGGCGTACTCTAGTTACGCCACTGTCCCATAGGCTCCATTTTATCCAAATGTAGGGATGTGACATTCTTAGACACCCTTACACATTACAGACAGGCACATCCCTAGTTATATGGACGCCTAAAAGGTCCTTATGGGGACCTTGTGCTTATGTAACCCCTGTAGTTCTCACACTGTACACCAGATGGCACTGTGCCAGAGTATAAAAGGTTTAGGAACCATGAGGTCTGGGTCCATTGCTTTAGTCCAACCAAGCAGGCTGGAAGGGAATGGGTAGTGTCGACCCTAGGCTCCTTGGCCTAGTAATTAGACAGCTATACTCAATTATAGATCACTCTAGGAGTGATAGAGAGGCTAGATAGTTGAGCAGCTCAAGGCTCCGCCGAGGAGATTAGAGGGATTAAGATCCCAGGGTATTACTGACCCGGAGTAAGGACTAAAGTGTTGAGATAGGGATGATAGGAATTCCCCTAGTCTGCCACTGGAAGATATCCTGAAAACTGGGCAATACCCCTCACACGCTGCCAACTGACTTTCTGCTGTGTATTCCCTAGCCTGTAAGGATTCAGCCTATACGTGCTATGAGTATATGCTTCCTTTATGCTGCTGTGTTATTCTATGCTCCATTGTGGATCAATGTGCTGAATGATCTATGTGCTATTGTTTAATAAATACAGTTCTATATTCAACCGTTAAGGAATAACTGGCACCCATCATTATTATAGTTACACTTCACCCTGCCTCCACCCCGTTGCGAGGGCTTACCCCTGAGAAAGAGAGCTCATCTGTGGTGTCAGCCCACAAAGGAATGTAGCTATAACTGCTAAACATTAAAGCAGTTTACTATAGCGCTACACAAATAATCCAAATTTTTAAAAATTAAGAATTTATTTTTTCTCTGTAATAATAAAACAGTAACTTGTACTTGATCCCAACTAAGATATAATTAATCCTTATTGGAAATAAAACAACCCTATTGGGCTTATTTAATGTTCACATGATTTTCTGGTAGATTAAGGTCAAATATAAATTTTCTATAAAACTTAAGATCCAAAATAGGGAAAGATATGTGATCCTGAAAACCCCAGATCCTGAGCATTCTGGATAACAGATCCCATACCTGTACAAGGTATTGTTTTATTAATATAGTAAAGAAAATAGGATTGGAAAAATAGGGAAAGAATTTTTACTTAAACTTAAAGGTGGAAAATATAAGAAGCAAACCTATCGAATATATAAATAAATATTTATTTTTTAATTATGGAGGTCCAAGTACTATACATAAATCACTCTACAGGGGATACAATAATGTTTAGTCAACAGAGATATTGTAGAAGTGTGTGAGCAGGTGGACAATTTTGGAGAAAGAGCTGTCATCCTAGCAGTTGAGTTTAAAATGGATGTTCAAGATAAAAGTTGGTAACATCAGTGGTTGGTACTGGTAGACCAGGCAGTTCAGAATGTTAAACTTGAGGCTTTTGACTTAAGAGATAGGGGTAGATTTTGGAACTTTTAAGAAGGACCAATAGGGGAGTTATTTCTAAAAGGTCGAATTGTAGAGCTTTGTGAGCTTTTTTAGACCTTGAATGAACTCAAATGAACTCTCGAATGGTTTCTAATTTAAGAAAAAACTTGAATGTAAAAAACTCAAATCAGTGTAGTTGGGGTGAAAAATTCGAATAGTCTAATTGTTCAAGTTTTTGAGCGAAATCCACCAAAAAAGAACTTGAACATTATGGAGGCTACAAACATCTTCAAATGGTTCAAGGGACCTCATTTACTCCTACATGACCTGGACAGGTTTTAGATGGTGTATTTTGGGATTCAAACTATTTCCAGGTTCAGGGTATAATAAATATTGAAATATTTGATTTTGATTTTTAACCCGACAAATTGGGTTTTGACTGAAAAATACCCTCAAACACTTGCATTTGTTTGAAAAAAACAACTCAACCTTTGATGAATAAACCCCTAGGTATTTGTCCTAGACTTACTGGAGTAAGAAGAAGAGAAGAGCAACTGCCATATATCTGTTCCATCAGAATTCAACTGCAGTCAATATATATGTTTCCATAGCACAAAATTACTTGGGTATCAGTAGAAATGCATTGATGCCCTGCAAGAAAAGTCTCCTTAAAACACTAGGCTGCACCCTTTATCCATTCATGATGCCCCTCTCATTTTTTTGGCAGTCTCGTAGGGAACTAAAGCCGTATCTTCTCAGTGCAAGTGCTGATGGAACCCACAGACATTGTTAGATACCGGCCTCAGTTAATCTAAATGAAGTCCTTTCCCATAATTCATTTCATTCTAACAGTAAATTGCACAGCATGAAGTGGTTGCAATTTCCAAGGCACTAATCCATCACAAGCTGCTTCATTTCTTATCAAATTGGAAGAGAATGAATTACAACTGATTATGGCATTTAACATTGACCTTTATTTTCACTTTCCATCTTTGTCTGAAACCCCACCCATTTTAGATAAGCCCCACCCTTTATCAGATCTACAATTGCGGGTAAGGCTTAATATCTTTGCTGGAATAGATTTATTGCAGTTAATGAGCAAATCAAGGGAGTTGTTCCTGTTAAATTGTGCTAAGCAATTGGAAATATTTATCCTGACATTTACATGTGCCATCTATCTATTAGTGAGCAAACTTTACTGCCAAATGTTTATGCTGGTATAGCTTTATGGTATCTCTCTGTACAGGCTATAAACAAATAAAGGGCACTGTTCCTGCTGAATTGTGCTTAATACAGGGGAATATCTATGCTGCCATAGTTTTATGGTATCTCTCTGTACAGACTATGAGCAAACTTGGGGCTGTTCCTGCTGAATTGTACTTAGTACAGGGGAAAACATATGCTGTCATAGTTTTATGGGATCTCTCTGTACAGACTATGAGCAAACTTAGGGGCTGTTCCTGCTGAATTGTGCTTAGTACAGGGGAATACCTATGCTCCCATAGTTTTATGGTATCTCTCTGTACAGGCTATGAACAAACTTGGGGGGCTGTTTCTGCTGAATTGTGCTTAGTACATTCGAATACTTCTGCTGGTATGGATTTATGGGATCTCTCTGTACAGGCTATGAGCAAACTTAGGGACTGTTCCTGCTGAATTGTGCTTAGTAAATACATATACTGCCATAGTTTTATGGCATCTCTCTGTACAGGCTATGAGCAAACTTAGGAGGCTGTTCCAGCTGAATTGTGCTTAGTAGAGAGGGAATACTTCTGCTGGTATAGCTTTATGGTATCTCTCTTTACAGGCTATGATCAAACTTGGGGAGCTGTTCCTACTGAATTGTGCTTAGTATGGGACCATACATATACTGGCATAGATTTCTGACATATCTTTCCAGGCATAGTTTTTATGATATCCTTTTTTACAGGCTTTGAGCAAGATTAGTTGGGTGTTCCTGCTGAATTGTGCTTAGGGAAGAGGAAAACTTATATTGGCTTTTGTTTATGGTAAATTTGTGTGAAGCAAATGTGTATTTAATTTTTTTTCTGTTTTTGATTGAACACATCCTGAATGAAGTCATGCTTGCGACCCTATATACGTCAATCCTTCATAGCAATAGGGATCATATGCTGTGATATTTATTCTTTACAATTCCTAGCTTGTCATGCTGGTATGTATTTGTCAATATTCCGATTTCATTTAATGTTCCTTTTTGCAGGGGCCATGAAGAAACTGCTTGTCCATACTGCACCTGTTGATTCTAAAAAGTGATAGAGGAAATCCTATAAGATATAAAGGGGTCGCATTTCAACTCATCTGGTATGTGTGAAAGAGTTATATTAATATCCCCAATGACACACGGCTTGAGTTATAAATATGTGTCAGGGTTACAGCCCAGCTTTCTCCCCAAGGGGAGGGCATAGGGCACGGAGCTTTCTGGATAATGGGTTTCCGGAAAACAGATCCCATACCTGTACCTGGTTTCTATGGTCCCTTAATGACTTGGGACTGTAAGGTGAATAGGAGAGACTCTGAAATACAGAAAAAAGTAATACAAATAAATATTAGAAAGTCCTAAATCAAAATAAATCTGGTTTTTGATTGCTAGACACTGTTGACCCCAGCAACCAGCAAGAACAATATTTTTAGTTTCAGATTAAAGTTGCAGCTCACAATCTGTGGGACAGGTCCCCATAGGGACATTTGATAAGTACCTGGAGGTACCCAATTAGGGTGAGATTTAGGTAGAATGAATATTTGGTTTCCTAAATAGTCCTGGAAGTCCAACTTGTAGGCCAGTTTGGGGTACGTCTGGGCCCAAGTTGTTTTTGAAGCTAAGGTTTGATGGCAAAAAATGCTTTCATATATCTGAAACCTTGTTATAAACAAGTGGGGGGAGGCTCTTACCAATGCCGGACCTCAAAGCAGAGCTTGAACCTGAAAGAGGGATGAAACAGAAGGGCAAGTGAACCCGTCCTACCCCTAATCCTAAAATAAGGCCCCTGTGTGAAATTGTCTACGTTAACATGTTTTACTTGGTGTAGAAGAATATAAATTGAATGTAAACTCTTATCGGAAACAGGCTGAAAATCTGACAATACCACCATTATCCGGTTACCCTACAAGCTCTGTAGAAGTTAAATGGATTGTATCATGTTTATGATGTATTTTGGTGATAGTGTCCCCAAATAGCATTCCCAGCAGTGACTGCAAGGCTCACATAGAAAAAGCACGTTCACTAATAACGACTCTTCCAAGAATATCATTATTGCAAGAGGGATTAATTGCGGTTCTTTTAATAGAAACACAAACGGCAACTGCTCATTTGGGAAAACAAAAATATGAAGAATTCTAAAGCAATTATCCAACGTGAACTCTGTTCCCTTTGGAGCAAGTAAATATCAGTACTGGGATTCATCACAGAGGAGCTCTAGAGCCTTGCGTGCATATAACATTAAAAAGCAAAATAATAATTCTAAGTAACTGTAAATTGTAAAGGTTATAGAAGCCACCAAGATCAGCACTGTGTAATCTTCCAGGAACAGGAATGTTCTCTATAATGCGACTCTGTCAGTATACTGTATGTGTGGGCCCTTAAAGCACCACCGACGTATTTTGTTTTCATTGACTCATAATGTTCAGCTACGGGAAACCTTAAAGGGATACTGTCATGGGAAAAGAAAAAAAAAGTCACATGACCAGGGGCAGCTGGGAAATTGACAAAATGTCTAGCCCCATGTGAGATTTCAAAATTGAATATAAAAAAATCTATTTGCTCTTTTGAGAAATGGATTTCAGTACAGAATTCTGCTGGAGCAGCACTATTAACTGATTCATTTTGAAAATACATTTTTTTCCCATGACAGTATCCCTTTAAATCTCTTCTATTTTCATACTGTTTGCGTTTATGCCCCAAAAAACAGGATTTAATTGTGAAGGGAAGGTCACCAGTAATATAATAGTAAGTATTCTATTATACCTTTCACTAGAGGAGCTTCTTGTTGCTTGTGTGTTACTGTACAACACAAGCCAACTGTCAGCACATTAAAGAACTTTAGTAATTGAATAGTCTACCCAAACATACTGCACAGGGCTTTGCCAAATATTCATGGGACATTACCCTACTATCCCTACGATCTTTATATGCACACAAAGGCTGGTCATGCATAAAAAGAGAAGCTCTGCATGTGGACAGATCACCTGAAGTAGAATATGTTGGGTAGATTTGGCTCATATCTGGCTCCTATAACCAGCTGGATGTTCTACCGGGATCATTCGATATCTCTATAACTGCAAGCAAATATCATTTTAAAAAAAGGTCTCATTTGCCAATTAAGGGAAAAAGCCTGGAATGGCCAGTGTATGGACCTCTGAAAATACCAAAATCTATTTAGACACGGGGAGGCCGAATTTATCTCAATATTATCTGGAAAAAACTCCGACCAAATCCGTACGGGTTTTTTCTCAGTATTTATCAATGCACTTTCCCATAAATGTTGTTTGTGGGAAAAGAATCAGAATTTTACGATTTGTGCCCTAAAAGCCCAAAAACTTTGGATTATTGCACAAAACCCAGCGCAGATCAAAAAATCTTTGGGACTTCTCTCATTGGGGCTAATTTACCAACCTCCGAAAATTTGCATCTAGGGCGCCGAATGCTGGCGAAGTTGCGCTATCGTTACTGCTACAAGCAAAGCGAAATTGCGCTAGCATTGGATAATTTGCATCCAGCAGGAAGTGAAAGTTGAATGGACGTATATGTTGCAGCAAATAAATTACACTAAACAAGCCCGGGAAACCTTAATAAAATAAAATAAAGTTGTTATATTGCCCTACACGTGAGCCCAGTGTATAGTTTATGTGCCATATGTTAGGAAATATAGGGGGGAAGCCGGTTACTCCAAAAAAAATTCACTCTATTTTTGAGCTTATCACCCTGAAAAAGGAAAAAAAAAAATTCAACTATTTTTTGAGGAACTCCTATCTACTCGATTGCACTTCGCCTGGTCTGAGGTGGTGATGGCAAATCTTGCGCAAGAGGTAACATTCAGTAAAATCCGCATCTTAGTGAATTTGCGAAGTTACGTCCATTCGCCAGATCGCAAATTCGGCAGGCGTTAGGGAACGATGTACTGGTAGAGTCTATCTCCTTCGCTAGCGAAGTTACGCAGGCGACCGAAGTACCGAAATGACGTCACGCAAAGTCTGAATACCAAAAAATTGGGGGAAAAAAGTTTTTTTTTATTATGAAATCTGATTTTTTTTTTTGTGAAAAAAACCCTCAAATTTTTCTGGATTTATTATACCCAGAGGATGGAAAAAGTCGGAATCCGAAAATCAAGCATCTCAGACCTACCGAGGTTTTACATAAGTCAATGGAGAAGTCCCAAAGATATCCCAATCTGCGTTGGGTTTCATGCAATAATCCGAAGATTTTATGGTTTTTGGACAAAGATCAAAAAAATCTGGGTTTTTGGCTGAAAAATCTGAAAAAAACATGCAATGTGAATTTTTCACCATTTTTGAGTCTTTTCACCAAACAGGAAATTTTCGGGAAAATGTATTGATAAATAAATGGAAATAACCGAAGCGGATTTGGTTGGAGTATATTTCAGAAATAAATTCGATATTTTCGAATTTTGATAAATAACCAGAAAAATTTTAATTTCAGCAGCTTCAATGAACCTATTGAATCGTGCACATGAAAAGGTGAAATTAATCTTGATGTTGGATTTTATTGTCAGAATTTTGCTGTTGATATCCACAGTGCAAGGCAACAGGGCACATTATGATAAGTAAGCATGAAATGCGTCAGGCATGGTGTGTTTTTACAGATGGACATACCTGTGTAAAGCTTTGTATTTTATGCCCCTACCTGCAAAACAATTCAATTCTTGTTGCTAAGTCTAATTTATAGGTATGGGATCTGTTATCCAGAAAGCTCTGAATTATGTGAACGCTATCTTCCATAGACTCCATTTTAATCAAATAATTCAGATTTTTTTAAAAAAAATTTCCCTGTAATAATAAAACAGTACCTTGTACTTGATCCCAACTAAAATAGAATATATATATAAATATGTAATATAATATCCTTATTGGAGGCAAACAATCCTGTTGAGTTTATTTAATGTTTAAATGATTTTTTAGTAGACTTAAGGTATGGAGATCCAAACAGCAGAAAGACCCATTGTTCGGAATACCCCTGGTCCTGAGCATTGAGGATAACAGTACTTTTCCAACAGAATTCCCCCTAGACAGTATATTCGTCACTTATCTTTATGGTTTATTACTTATTGTGCACCACTATTTGCAGTTCTCCCAATAAACAAAAAGGCCCCAGACATGGTGTATCACCCTGCAGAGCAGCACTGCTTCTTGAATTAATGTACAAGAAACCTTTTCACTCTTCCCCCCTCTATCCAACTTCCTATCCTTGTAGAGATTCTGTTACCAAGGTCATATTTCTGTAGTCAATGATCTACCTTGGGGAACATTATTGCTTTGCTCAAGTCGAAATTCTCACTGACACCCTCAGAGAAACCCATGAGATCATTTATACTTATAACCCCTGCCGTTTTTATCTCTGACGACTGTATTGATTAGGAGATAGTCCAGAATGCAGCCTCTTCATGTGTCTTTCAATGAGTTGCTCCCTTTAGATGTCATGCATTTTGTTCAATCAATCCCCAGGATTCATTTAATACCTTTTTCAACATTAAAGGGTGTTGTCTATGAAGCTTTTCATTCATCCAGGCCATGGTATATCTAGTAGCAGTAAACCTAGTGTAAATGAGCTGCTCTATAACCTTGGGGCCATTCATGTGTGTGCGCATGTAATAAATAACTAGCAGAAAAAAAAGAAATAAAAAATGAAATATGTGCCCAAAATAAATGTTATGCAAACCTGGAGAAAAATTAGGTGTTGTGATTTTTAAATTTAAAGGGATACTGCCATGGGAAAACATGTTTTTTTATAAAACACGTCAGTTAATAGTGCTGCTCCAGCAGAATTCTGAATTGAAATCTATTTTTCAAAAGAGCAAACAGATTTTTTTATATTTAATTTTGAAATCTGACATGGGGCTAGACATATTGTCAGTTTCCCAGCTGCCCCCAATAATGTGACTTGTGCTCTGATAAACTTCAGTCACTCTTTACTGCTGTACTGCAAGTTGGAGTGATATCACCCCCCCCCCAGTAGCCTAACAAAAGAACAATGGGAAGGTAACCAGATAGCAGCTCCCTAACACAATATAACAGCTGCCTGGTAGATCTAGGAACAGCACTCAATAGTAAAATCCAGGTCCCACTGAGACACATTCAGTTACATTAAGTAGGAAAAATAACAGCCTGCCAGAAAGTAGTTCCATCCTAAAGTGCAGGCACAAGTCACATGACTGGGGGCAGCTGGGAAATTGACAATATGTCTAGCCCCATGTCAGATTTCAAAATTGAATATAAAAAAAATCAGTTTGCTCTTTTGAGAACTGAATTTCAGTGCAGAATTCTGCTGGAGCAGCTCTATTAACTGATGCATTTTGAAAAAACATGTTTTTCCATGACAGTATCCCTTTAAGGCCCAATAAAAATTTGGAAAAATAAATAAAATGGCTAAATTTTCATTTAAATATACTGAATTGTTTACAAAACTTGTATTTCATTTAGCAACTCTAATAGTGTCTAATAAAGAAACCAGCTACTTTCTAGCCATGGAAGCAACTACCCCGGGTCCAGTGCAGCGGTAGGGCCCATTTTACTTTTCTTTATAGTTTCTCATTATTATTGGTCCTTTCATTATTCACAGGGGCTGATGGAAGCTTCCTGATGATGGACCTGCTCCAAAGTAATCAGGGTATAAAGTCTGCTCTGTTCCTTTAAGCTTCTAAGAAAATTTCAGCATTTTACATTCGTTTTTTGCTCCAGTGGACCCTTATGCTGCATGAAATTTGCTACAGTCAGCATTATATAAAAATTATATAAAAGCATAAAAGTGAAGGCTTACAGTTAACCAGTTTTTGCTGCAGGGTCAGTGATCTTGAATTTTATTAATTCAAAAGAAAGAAAGAAAAATAAAACCCCGTATGTCAGTGATCTTGACAACATTTGCACAATAAAAAAGGCAGAAAAGTAAGGCTTATAGATTGTAAATGAAGATAACTGTACAATACACTATTTAATTGAATATTTCACACTGTAAATGAAATTATATTCAATATCATTTTTGAATAAAGATGAAAAAAAACACATACCCAGAAATATCCACTTTGATATTCAATATATGCCAGAAAGTTTTTATTAAACGTCATCTTGCTTATTCCATGTAGAGTTTTTCATTTCTTTTTTGGTAAAAGCTCAGATTTAAATTAAAGTACGTTATTGCTTCATCCTTATTTATTTATTGCTTCTGAATCCAACAGCCCTATTGCATCTCAAAGCTGAAATGTAAGTTTTCAGGAAGATGCTTTAATATCTTTTTCCAGGTGCTTTAAACATATTTGCTGTAGATAATCTTTCTTAGTGACTTGGAAGTGACAGAACATTTGTCACTACACTCGCTTTGCTACTGGAACTTTACTGAGGGTTTTCTCTGGCTAAAGAGTAATTTATCGTTTTTTTAGGATGGGACCATTCTGGCAAAAAACTGTATTTTTTTTTTTTGTTAATACAGCTGTTAATCCATAAACCGCAAGTTTTGTTTTTTTCCTTGTAATCTATTCTATTGCGACCATGAAACTGTGCTAATGCAAAAAAAGGAGAAGGTTCTGCTCACAAGAGCTTACAATCTGATGCAGAGAGAGTAATATTAGAGGAAGAGCCATTTTGGCCACTAAAACTGCGGGACATTAGTTACAATACGTCTCCTTGGACTCTGTAGGGAACAGTGCCAAACAGATGTAAGAAGGGGATAACTGTGCACTTAACACATCATACACAAATATTGGGCCCCAGTGGTTTTCATATATTCCTTCTATTTAACAGCCAGTCAAATCAATCTGTCAACAATATTTAATATAAAAGTCAACAGAGCCTTGGCTCTCTGCAACAGTCCTGGGACTTGGCTGGCAGGACACCAGGAAAAAATCCGGTGGTCCCCAGACTTCATGGGCCTCCGCCAACCCAGATCCACTCCCTGGGGGATGCTGTGGACAATCCACCGCTCGCCTGCAGTTGACCAATCAAAAACGGTATGTGGCGCAGGGCAGTCAGGGGAGTCAGGGGAAGCCCTTGAGGTTGCAAAAGGGGCCGTTGACGTTGTAAACTCGGTGGGCCCAGCAAACCCCAATCTGGTGCTGCTTGTAGGTGGGTTTAAAGCATGGGAGAGGGAAGCCTGAAGGACAGGAAGAATAAATATTTTGACTCCTAGATTTTGGTTGAACACTTTTATGATGTCCTAGATATTTTTGGAACTACGGCTATAGGGTTCATACTACAATATTTCCATATATCTGTAACCCTGTTGTGAGCTAAGGGTGGCCCTGGACAAATGTCTTGAACTAAGTAAGTTCTTTAACCACTGCATTAAGGGGAGTTACACTACCTCTAAACTTTGGGTATTTGTACTGGTGATAATCACTAGAGCTGGGGTCCCCAACCTTTTTTACATTCAAATGTAAAAAGAGTTGGGAAGCAACACAACCATGAAAAAGTCCCTTGGGGTGCCAGATAAGGGCAGTGTTTGGCTATTTGGTAGCCCCTGTGTGGACTGGCAGCCTACAAGAGGCCCTACTTGGCACTATACTTAGTTTCAATGCAATTAAAACTTGCTTTCAAGCTTGAAATTCAAAAATAAGGACCCTGAGAGCAACATCCAAGGGGATGGAGAGCAACATGTTGCTCATGAGCTACTGGTTGGGGATCACTGCACTAGAATATGGGAGAGATGCTTGGGAATCACTGAAGCTTGGGAATGTAGAAGTAGGAATACCACAATATCACAATATTTGTACTAATGCAAATGAACAAATGTTGTGCTGAAAGTTGTGATGAAATTCCAGATAAATTGCTTACTAAGATACATTATACCTTACAATAATAACATTTGGTTTTCTCATTATATAACCTCCATGTAAATAGAAAAACCAAAGAGTGTTTTAATGTAAGTGAGGGTAACACCAAAATGAAACAAGAGAGGGCTTGTAAACACATTACAAAAGCCATGACCTTCACTCAAGCCTTAGACTTCCAACTAAAATGTAGAGCTGACAATGTGTCAAAGTCAGGATGTTGAAGACAGATCTTCTGATGACAGATGTACGTACGTGATCCCTAAAATAGAACGAATGCAGGAGGTGACTAAAACTCCATTTGGCTCTTTTACTAGATAGTTTGCCAGTTAAAGAAAACCAATAAAATGGCATCCCAACACTGCTGGTAACAATTAACATGCAATATTTTAAGACAACCTATGAACTAGGGATCATGCAGTTGAAGATCCACCTGTGTCTCGTATATCTTTCACCAAGGGAGACTTCTGTAAATTGAGGAAAGGTTATTCATTTAATCCCTATGTTAGATTATCACTTTGGGATTGAATCTCATAACTGATACATATGGTATGAAATATAAGCAATGTTTTCTGGTGATGGAGTAACACAACTGAACACTACTGATATGTTACATCAGGCTCTCTCTCAGGTGGAGCCTTGGTGGGCCCCCTCTGGTGGGTTTCCATGCTGAACTCTCATATATTTTGCATAACTTCAATACCTGGAACACAAGTGGTTCTTAAAAGCAAGAGTAAACTGCCTAATTGGTGTAACCTGCGATAGATCTTTTTGCAGACAGCGGGCAGTACAGTCAATAAATGTACCTACACAAGTGCCTTGTCCCAGAGTAACATGCCCTTGAAGTAAGAGATAAGAGAACATTTTCTCTACCCTGTTAGTTTGAATCCATGCACTGGAAAGTGATATCTGGGGTACTAACCCTTCTGTTTTCTTTGGTGTAGCCTTTGATTTCTCTACTTCCTTCCCTAAATCTGAATCCTAGCGTGAGCTATGACAGGAGCTAGTCCTCAAACTAATACTAGCTTTATATTTTTCTTTCACTAGGGCCTCCTCATGCCTCAGGCTCCTGGCACCATCCACCATCCTTCATCAGGTGGACTTCAAAGAGGACTAATCAAGGCCACCCCCTACCTTTTATAGATTATGTAAGGCCACCTAACCAATAGGGGAATGCCAACTGCCACAAGGCACATACCTCTATAGACTCAGCCCAAATGCTGGAAGAAAGTAATCCATAATCTAGAGAGGGAGGGAATACACAAACAAAGAAGAGTAAAAAAAGATACAGTATCTTAACATTTTTAATGAAAAACACAAAATAAAATAATTCTCAATATAATTTAAACTCTCTATATATCAACAATGCAACAGGCTTTGAAAAGAGATAACCAAATAAAAGCCAAAATTCATAATATTTGGATATGGATAAATACTGAATCATCAGCAAATATATTTGGTCAAATACCATGCTGAATCTGAAAACGTGTAACCATAACAGTGCCAGCTTTTGTGAACCACACTTTACAGTTGTTTTTTTCTGCAGAAAAGTAGCACGAAATTTTAATTTTAAACAGTGTAAGGGGCAGATTTATCAAAGGTCGAGGTGAATTTTTGAATTGAAAAAATTTGAATTTCAAGTTATTTTTGTGTACTTCAACTAGGGAATAGTCCAAATTCGACTAGAATTTGCAAAAAATTAGAATATCTGAATTTATCATGTATTGTCTCTTTAAAAATTCGACTTTGACTATTCACCATCTAAAACCTGTCGAATTGCTGTTCTAGGGGATTATTTATCAAAGTCCGAATTTATTTAAATATTTTCTGCTACAAATTCAAAGGTGTTATTACATTTTCCCGAAAATTTGCTTTGAGGGAAAAAAATCAGATTTTCATGATTTTTCCATCATTTTCACCCAAAACTTTGGGATATTGCCCGAAACCCAGCGCACATCAAAAAATCATTGGGACTTCTCCCATTGACTTATATGCAACCTCGACAGGTCTGAAATGCCGGATTTTCAGATTTGGACTTTTCCATCCTCGGGGTTTAATAAATATTGAAAAATTTGTGATTTTTAAAAGTCAGATTTCATTTTAAAAAATCACGCATTTTTCGTGATTTTTGCATTCAGAGTTTAGTAAATAACCCCCTAAGCCTATGGGTGACCTCCTAGAACATATTTGGAGTCAATTGGTGCACTTTGAAAAATCAAACTTTTTGTTTGAAAAAACTGCAAATGGAATTCGATCCAATGCGCTATTCCTTCGTTTCGAACTATTCCAATTTGAAAACGGACTGTTCGACCCAAAAAAATCTTCAACTTAATTGCGGTTGGTCTTTTTGAATTCTAATTTCAAGGTTTTTTCAATTAGAAATTCGACCCTTGATAAATATGCCCCTTATTGTTAATACAGTTTAGTTTATTATTATTATTAGTGACCACTAATCCACATCTGTGATGTTTTTAAACTATGGACCGATGTATAATTTAAGCTTTATATCAATAAGCCAATCAGAATATACCACGTTACAAGGCATCCAATAGTTTTCAAGGAAAATTTCATTGAAAAGTAGGTTTGAATAGTATAAACATACGTCCAAGTTTGCATTACTGGTCTGAACAAACTGTGTGTAATAAATGATGATAGCATGCTGGGTAATAAAACAGCGTCAGTTTTATGGATGGACTTGTGCTCCAAGAGACGTATAAATGCTATAGATTTGGAGATCCATCGGTTTATTTTCCACTACGGTCTCACGGAACATGTCTGCTCATTGTAACCTGACTTTATATACAATGGAAAAAAGGTCCAGGCATGTGAGCTCCACTGAGCAAAGCTACAAACAGCCAAGGAAAGCATGACTATTATTATCTACAACATCTTCCCCCATGCTCTTAAATGTACAAATATATCAGGTTGTATCCAAGGACAAACTTTGGTTTCCCCACAGTTCAGCACTTGCAGGTCCTCCTCCACCTGTTTGAGACGATCTCCAAGTACAGAAAATAAAGTGCTAGAATCCTCAAAAATTCATTGAGGAGGGGGATTTAACAGAAAGAATAAAATATAGTATAGTATTTTTTTTAAAAAATTTTTTTGTTTTTTGTTTTTTAAAAAATTGTTAAGACCCACCGTGATTATTAACAGTGATAATAGTGTTCTTTTATTTAACTTAGAAGAAGAGAGCCCAAAAAAATGAAAGTGGTGAATTTTAAATGAAAAATAACAAAAAAAAAAAAGAATAAAAAATAAAAATAAGATATGAAAAATAAAATTAAAAAATTAAAAAGTGAACAAGTGAATAATTTAGTGAATTAATAAATGCCAACGATTTCTCTCCGAGTGATAGTGAATTCAGTGTTATTTATTACTTAAAACACATTCAATTGTGCAATAGGTGAATATTAATGTAATTAAGGAATATTTGATGTGGGTTCAACTTCCCCTTAGATTTTTCCCGTTTAAGATCCACACTCTATGGATTAGAGGAAAGGTAACATAGAATACTTTGCCACAATTCCGGTACAACCGGTTGTGCAGCTCACTCACCAAATGTGAGTTAAGGGAGAGCGTCTGATAGGTCCTGTTCGCGCTGTTTCCACTCTTTTTCTACTATCCAGGTTGTTGTAGGAGGGATAAAAATAGAGAGGGGCATGTGCAGGGATCACTTTAAAACAGTTTAATAGAATAAAAATACACTCACAAACACGATCGGTAAAACTGCAAAAGGATTGGTAAAAGTCCCGCGAAAGTCGCTGTGTCTCCTTGGCGTCCCTCGGAAGATACAGACGTCTCTCTGGATCGGGTACTCCTGCAAAAGGTTAGCGTGGTCCTTTTCGCTTACGCGTTTCGCCTGGCTGGCTTCTTCCTGAGCGATGACGTCCACATACTTTCTTGCCCCTTTATTCTCTGTGCGCTCTCAACCAAACTTACAACAACTTTATTTACAAGTGTTTCAGTGCATTTAGGCACTGTTCTTTATACAGCTAGTGCGTATCATAACTTCAAAAAAATTCCTGCCCTATTGTTTCTACACCCAGAAGGGATTTAGTGCACTAATTTATACATATAAAAAGATGTATTCAACAATTCTACAGCATTAAACATCCATAATTTTAAAAAACTTTTTTTTAAAAACAATTTAGAAAAACAATTTAAAAACAATTTAAACACTTGGACTCCAACATTAATTTAAGCGATAATTGTCACATTCAGTGTTTGTCACACTCTTGAGTATAACCTGTATGGCACCACTCTGTATTTTTTTAAAATTACAATTCAAAGTGTCTATTTCTGTCTTCTGATAAGACCTGAAAAGAGTAGCCATTTTCTTATCTAGAATTGTCTAAGGGAAGTGTCAATTATCATTACGAAAGTAACAGTTTCAATCCCCATAGTGTTATCAGTAGAATATAGTTACATTCAGGATTCTTGTGACTATATTACTTGTTTATTTGTCTAAAAACGCTTTAAGGTTAAAATCTATATTTAACCCCAAAGGAGTAAGGGATTTTATCCTATGTATCCACCAGCTTTCTCTTTGTAGGGTTTTGGTCACCAGGTTTCCTCCTCTCCAATTATTTTTAACTTGTTCTATACCCCACCATTTCAAGCCTGACGGATTTTTGTTATGTTTCTCTGTAAAGTGTTTAGATACGGAATGCTTCATATTTCCTTTTTTTATATTATTTATGTGTTCTCCAATCCTTTCCTTTATCTTTCTATAGATAAAGATAAAGGAAAGGATTGGAGAACACATAAATAATATAAAAAAAGGAAATATGAAGCATTCCGTATCTAAACACTTTACAGAGAAACATAACAAAAATCCGTCAGGCTTGAAATGGTGGGGTATAGAACAAGTTAAAAATAATTGGAGAGGAGGAAACCTGGTGACCAAAACCCTACAAAGAGAAAGCTGGTGGATACATAGGATAAAATCCCTTACTCCTTTGGGGTTAAATATAGATTTTAACCTTAAAGCGTTTTTAGACAAATAAACAAGTAATATAGTCACAAGAATCCTGAATGTAACTATATTCTACTGATAACACTATGGGGATTGAAACTGTTACTTTCGTAATGATAATTGACACTTCCCTTAGACAATTCTAGATAAGAAAATGGCTACTCTTTTCAGGTCTTATCAGAAGACAGAAATAGACACTTTGAATTGTAATTTTAAAAAAATACAGAGTGGTGCCATACAGGTTATACTCAAGAGTGTGACAAACACTGAATGTGACAATTATCGCTTAAATTAATGTTGGAGTCCAAGTGTTTAAATTGTTTTTAAATTGTTTTTCTAAATTGTTTTTTAAAAAAAGTTTTTTAAAATTATGGATGTTTAATGCTGTAGAATTGTTGAATACATCTTTTTATATGTATAAATTAGTGCACTAAATCCCTTCTGGGTGTAGAAACAATAGGGCAGGAATTTTTTTGAAGTTATGATACGCACTAGCTGTATAAAGAACAGTGCCTAAATGCACTGAAACACTTGTAAATAAAGTTGTTGTAAGTTTGGTTGAGAGCGCACAGAGAATAAAGGGGCAAGAAAGTATGTGGACGTCATCGCTCAGGAAGAAGCCAGCCAGGCGAAACGCGTAAGCGAAAAGGACCACGCTAACCTTTTGCAGGAGTACCCGATCCAGAGAGACGTCTGTATCTTCCGAGGGACGCCAAGGAGACACAGCGACTTTCGCGGGACTTTTACCAATCCTTTTGCAGTTTTACCGATCGTGTTTGTGAGTGTATTTTTATTCTATTAAACTGTTTTAAAGTGATCCCTGCACATGCCCCTCTCTATTTTTATCCCTCCTACAACAACCTGGATAGTAGAAAAAGAGTGGAAACAGCGCGAACAGGACCTATCAGACGCTCTCCCTTAACTCACATTTGGTGAGTGAGCTGCACAACCGGTTGTACCGGAATTGTGGCAAAGTATTCTATGTTACCTTTCCTCTAATCCATAGAGTGTGGATCTTAAACGGGAAAAATCTAAGGGGAAGTTGAACCCACATCAAATATTCCTTAATTACATTAATATTCACCTATTGCACAATTGAATGTGTTTTAAGTAATAAATAACACTGAATTCACTATCACTCGGAGAGAAATCGTTGGCATTTATTAATTCACTAAATTATTCACTTGTTCACTTTTTAATTTTTTAATTTTATTTTTCATATCTTATTTTTATTTTTTATTCTTTTTTTTTTTTTTTGTTATTTTTCATTTAAAATTCACCACTTTCATTTTTTTGGGCTCTCTTCTTCTAAGTTAAATAAAAGAACACTATTATCACTGTTAATAATCACGGTGGGTCTTAACAATTTTTTAAAAAACAAAAAACAAAAAAATTTTTTAAAAAAAATACTATACTATATTTTATTCTTTCTCTTAAATGTACAAGCCTTTTTGGGCATAAAAAGGATTTATTTGAACTTTTTGCTTGTCGTATACGTTTTCTGACAAATGAAAAGCACGAAAACATTAATTGGAAATTATAATTAATGAATAAGCAGGGGTTGTTCTTTCTGTAGGATATTTTAATATTCATAGAGCATTACACTGTTCTGCAGATTTGTACTTACACACAAACGAGGCTGCCATATATCTTGCATTGGCTCAGTGCATACACTACATACACTACATACACTGTTTGTGACTTTTATGGGTATGTTTGTAATAGGGACTAGCACAGTCGATATAAACAAAGCCATGGCTCCCACTCTTGTGTATGAAGGCAAATATGCCTAAAGAAGTGAACTATGGCTACACCTAAAGCTATGAGAACAGGTTCTAGATTCCAGGCTCTATATATAAATTTTGCTATGACACTCACTCATGATGGACAGCAATACTATCAAAGGGCTCCAGGCACTCTAGCAAATCCACAGGGCCACAAGTATAAAGTAAAAATCTCCTTATGCCATTTTAAAGGGTAAATATTGCAAAAAATGGCAATTTAATATAAGCCTCCTCATACTGAAATAAGAAACTTTCTAAATGCAATCAATTACAAATTCGGCACTGTTTCTGAAATAATCAAGTTTATATTCACTATCCCTCTCTCAGCATCTGTTTTTCTTCATTCTTTCTTCATTCAGGAGTTAGGTGTCAGATATTCATTGACAGTTAGATCCAATATATCTTATAGGGGGGCTCCCTTTCCTAGCAGATGTATTAGAGCTCACTCAAATAACCGATTCTGTGATGATTTTAAACTATAGGTCTATATATAATTCAAGCTTTAATGAATGAGCCAATCAAAATATACCATGTTACAAGGCACCCAATGTATTTAAAGGAAGTTGTCATTGAAAAGTAGATTTGAATAGTATAAACATATGTCCAAGTTTGCATTACTGGTCTGAACAAACTGTGTGCAATAAATGATGATAGCATGCTGGGTAATAAAACAACAACAGTGTCAGTTTTATGGATGGACTTAGTGTTCCAAGACTCATTCCAGTACAAAGAAAATGTAACAAAATAACTGCTTTAACACAACTTCTGCATGTAGAGAGACAGGATTTCTGGTGAGTTTAATAGAGTGAGCTCTAATACATCTTCTAGGAAAAAGGAGCCCCCTATAAGATATATTGGATCATTCATCTGACACCCAACTCCTAAATGAAGACACAATGAAGAGAAACAGATGCTGAGAGATGAATAGTGAAAATTAACTTGATTATTTCAGAATTTTTTAATTGATTGTATAAGAAAGTTTCTTATTTCAGTATGCTGAAGCTTATATAAAATGTTCATTTTCGCAATAGTTCCCCTTTAAATTAAAAAGTTTACTTCTCTAATGGCCCCACGCATTTCATGCACTATAGACACTTAGGGGCAGATTTATCAAGGGTCGAATTTTGAGGGTTAAAAAACCCTCAAATTCGACCCTCAAGGTTAAATCCTTCGAAGTCGAATATCGAATTCGAAGGATTTAGCACAAATACTTTGATCGAACGATCGAATAAAAATCGTTCGATCGAATGATATAATCCTTCGACCGATTTTATGTGATTGATCGAAGGATTTTTATTTGATCAAAAAAAGCTTAGAAAAGTGCTGGGGAAGGTCCCCATAGGCTAACATTACAGCTCGGTAGGTTTAAAGTGGCGAAGTATGAAGTCAAAGTATTTTTTTAAAGAGACAGTACTTCGATTATCGAATGGTCAAAAAGATTTTGACTTCGAATTGTTCGAATCATTCGATTCGATCAAATGGTCGAAGTACCCACAATAATACTTCGAAATTCAAATTTTTTTTCATTCAAATTCTTCACTCGAGCTTAGTAAATCTGCCCCCTAGTCATGGTCTCAATATTAGTTATTTGTGGTACCTTCTCTGTTGTCACTCACACATGATTGGACATTCTCAGAACCACTGCCCATTCAGCTATCTCTGTTCTCTGCTTTGTTTTCAGGGCCCCTATGCTTTACACATCCATGTCAGCCTACAGCCCCCAAGCTTTCATTGCTTCATCAGTCTCAATATATTTACTTGTTTTGCCTTATTTAATGACACATTCTCTCTGCCTCCAATTCTTTCAGTTCATTAGCTTCCTTGCAATTTTGGGGGAATCTCCTGAAACAGACTTGTACTACAAATATCTTTTGTTCTTTTCTATTTAACTGTCCACAATGATTTTCATCAAATCAGAGCTGATTGTGGGAAAGCAGGGGTCGGTTCATTCCTTATCATTCCCTGCTGTTATTTTCCAATTGCTGGATGGGTTCAGGCCTGGATTTTGTGCTGCAGCGACCCAAGGCCACAGGGTCCTAGTGCCGGCACCTGCGCTCGCACCGCCCCTGCGTGCGAGCGTGCACATGCGTCGGAGCACTGGGGATGATGCGTATAGGAGTATGTGTCCCCAGTGCTCCCTTGGATTGCGGCTGGGAGGCATGCCGCCCCTAATATCGTGCCGCCCTAGGCCCGGGCCTTTATAGCCTCGCCACAAATCCAGGCCTGGATGGGTTAATGACCAAACTGCTTTCTAAAATAGTCGGGTGGAGGTCCTTCAGTCTATCGTTGTAACACTGCATGAACTCAATGATTTGAATGAATAATTTTCAATCCACTTCCAAGAGAAAAATGAAATGGATATTAGCTACTGTACTGCCAAAGCATTACCGGTAAGTTAAAAATGCCTCCAGCACAAATTTCGTGAAGAATGAGCGGTTATTTTCATCTAATGCTTGTTTAATATTTAGAATAATAATAGTATTTGGGTTTTAGATGCATTTGTACATTCACAAAAGATTAAGTCAGTGTAGACAAAACATATCAATCTTTATTAAGAAAAACCTGACAATGCAGCTTGTTCCCGTACTTTTATTGTACAGTCTTTTCAACTGACTAAAGCTGCAACGACGACTAGAACAACTTCAATTATTCAGGAAATATATCTATTTTTAGTCTTTCGCATGGAGGTTGCATTGAAATCGCTGACTTCAGATAGAATTCTACTCTTTTAAGAATGTGGAGCTTTTGTCTCTATGTATAAAATACAAACTGTTAACTAAAGGAAGATTTCATTGAGGCATCACAAAAATGGCCTTTGTTGCTGCTGGAAAAGCTGGTTACATGTTCCATGAATGAATCTAATCTAACTGCTAATCACAGAAGTAATAGAGAGAAAGAAAGAAAGAAAGAAAGAAAGAAAGAAAGAAAGAAAGAAAGAAAGAAAGAAAGAAAAGAATGAAGGAAGGATCCTGTGCTTTCAGAAAGATCCAGCACTGGATTCAGATAAGCAATTGTTTCTACTACTCAATGTAACTGAAGGAGTTGCAGTGGGACTTGGATTTTTACTATTGAGTGCTATTCTCATATTTACCAGGGAGCTTATGTCAGGGAGCTGTGATCTTGTCGCATTACCATTGCTCTGCTGAAGGGCTGCTGGGGCGGGGGGGAAGGCAGGGGTGATATCACTACAACTTGCAGTACAGCAGTAAAGAGTGACTGAAGTTTATCAGAGCACAAGTCACATGACTGAGGGCAGCTGGGAAACTGAAATGTTTAGCCCCATGTCAGATTTCAAAATTAAGTTTAAAAACCTCCTATTGCTGGATTGGTTAATAACCACACTGCTTTCTAAATAATGGGACAGAGGTCTTGAGTCCATTGGCGTAACATTATATGAACTAAATAGGTTGAATGAATAAAAATGGATACAATGCGTGGGAGAAGGGTTGTAGAAAGAGAAATAACTGATGGAATAAATAAAGGAACTGGAACAGAAAGGAAGAAAGAAGAGATCCCTGTGCTTGTGTGCATTGTCTGACAGCATCAGATCATTCATACAAAGCAATCTTCTCAAACTCCTCTAGATTAATGGGTGGTGGTCTGCAAACAGGGTCTCCAGGCATTGATTTAACCTAAAAAGTGTACAATGGACATGGCTCCAGTATATATTTATTCATATTAAAAGGCTTTTATCAGAGATAAAGCACAGAAGAGAGCCATTACATGTCTACATTGCATTTAATCAAGAAGCCATCAGACCATTACTTACAAAAAACAGTATTTATGTACAAATGTCACTCCCATGTTTTCTATAGATACTTCTATTTATTTCATATGGATCAGACATGTATTGCTTCAAGATAGGACTTGGGATCTGCCCAATTCTCCAGGAACTTCTCTGGAGGAATAGATCTAAAGGACACTGCAGAGGGAACTCATATTAGACTGCTTTCAAGAAACAGCTGTTGCAGTGCCATTAGATTACACAGTATCAGCCATATCTAAGGAAACAATGACCACATTTCCCTAGAAATATGCTTATTGGAACCTTTGGATTAATATCCCGTCATCCAGCTGATGGCACCAAGTAAATCAACCTTTAGAATGGAATGTTGGTACCTGTTTAAAAGAACTTCTGCCTGCTCAAAATAGTAAAGTAAAGCCAAAGTCATATTGCATTCATATTTGGCTAAGACATAGTAATTGTATGGGCAGTATTATGGTGAGCTTTAATGACACAATAGTACATGTACGTGGCACCTAGGAAAGGCAGTACTTTGTCCTATCAACGAGTATGGCCAATCTATGCTCCATTTGGAGTGCATCAGTTCAAGAGTGTGGGTCTGTCCCTTGAGACCCAGGCAGACTTGTCAGTTGGGGGAAGCCCATATAGACATCTGGCTGAGAAGTGTAGGAGTAGTTGGCAAGGGAGCAATTCTAAAATCACGTTTCCCTTAATTATGCGTTTCATACCATTGGCACCAGGTCCGGACTGAGAATTAACATAGGCCCTGGCATTTCCGGTACACAGAGAGGCCCAAACAGCCCCCACCAGCCCACTTAATACTGACTTTCTATGGCACCTTATAGCAGCCCCTCTGGCATTTGCCAGAACTCACAGATTGCTAGTCCAGGCCTGATTGGCACTTAATGTTCTACAGGTATGGCATCTGTTATCCAGAAAGCTCTGAGTTACGGAAAGCTCATCTCTCATAGGGGAAAATTCACCAAAAGGCGAATTTTCGCCTGTGAAGGCTCCGAATTACTTCGCCAGGCGCAAATTCTCTACCACTACGCTAATTCGCTATAAAGCGAAGTTCCGTCTCTGAAGCCGAACGCTGGTGAAGTTTCGCTAACGTTATTCCTTAGTAGTCTTACGCTTAGGTCAATTTGAATAGGACGGGAACATATAGGTCATATAGATGCCTTTATTAGAGATGTTGGTGCAATGCTTGAAGTGGGCACTTATAATTACAAATGTCCAAGGAAGCAAAATAAAGACAAAAGAGATCCTCTAATGCCCTAGACACAAGCCCAACCTAAAACAAATGTAGCATGCATCTCAAATGGTTGAAAAAATGTTAACTCAGACATTTTTAATAGTTTGAATCTCGCAGTAAAATATGAAAAAACTTTTTTAGAACTTTTATGACTTTTTGGCATACAGGATATGATGTAACTGACATAGGATTGAGGAGGATATATCATCAGTTTGCCAGGTCTAAGATGGTGAAGGAAACTCTGGTGAAATAGGAAACGTTCTGTAAAATTCTCACTTTAGTGAATTTGCAGAGTAACGATCGTTCGCCTGGTGATAGAGTGCAAAACTGCGACGGTCTCTATCTCTACGCATGTTAGTAGATTGGCGATGTCCCTGCAGATGGGATTTCTGGCTAATTTTCGCTATCAACTGCCACTTCACCCATTAGTAAATCTACCCCATGGACTCTATTTTCATAAAATAATTTAAAAAAAATTAAAATTGTAACACGAAGACAGTATCTTGCCCTTGATCCAGAGTAATTTGTAATTAATCCTTATTGGAGGTAAATAAAACTCTATTGGGTTTATTTAATGTTTAGATTATATTTTAGTAGGCTTAAGGCATTTTATATCCAAATTACGGAAACATCCCTTATCTGGAAAACCTCAGGTCTCAAGCATTCTGGATAACAGGTCCCATACCTGTACTACATATTGCTATTGTGACAATCCTCCCAAGCATCTCATTGCACCTCTTTATAAAAAATATTCTACCACCATTACATCTTCTCTATTATTTTGCCTTTGTCTCTCTATTTGCACACAATGGAAATATCCTTAAGTCATCACATTTAACTTGCTCTTTATTCGTTTATTTTACTTTTTAGATTGGGGGTTTTCCTGCTGAATAGGTAGAAATCTGAACACTAAACAGAGCACATGGGTTCAGGGTCATCCTGCCAGATCTGTGCTTGATGCTACATATCATTATAAGCATGTGACCGCTTGTATTATGTGTCAGGAAGGATATGGCTTGGCTTAAAAATAAGACACTGGATCTCCATGAAGTGTTTGACCTTAGAAATGGTCTGAGATATACAGTGATTCAATTTTAGCCATTATTTCAGTCTTACTTACAAACAATAAAATATATCAGAAACAATTCAAGTGTTTTTAATTTCATTAATAAAGCCACATCAAAGGCAAACTAACCCATCTACCATAAAGCTATGGGAGCACCTGCTCTAGTGTTTGACTGCCCATCTGCACTTTGTGCCGGATTAGAAATCCAGGGTACGGTTGGTGTACCCTGAATGATGTACAAGTTAGGAGAAGGGTAGGCGGAATGCGGGACACCGACATTTCTACACCTGCGCCTCATGAATACAGCACTGCCTCATGCAGACGGTGCTGTATTCACTGGGTAAATATAAGTCTCTGTGTTCTGTTTTTGAAGGGCAATTTTCTTTGCACAGGAATGGGCACAAAGTGGCAAAAACATGGTGGGTTGCACCATCTTTTTTTACTATTGATGTTCACTTATACCTTGAAGTTTGCAGAGGAACGATGCATGCTTTTAAACCAGTAAATAGTGATGGGCAAATTTCTCCTGTTTCGGTTTGACGAAAAATTTGCGAATTTCCCACGTAATTCGCAGAAGGGCGAACAATTTGTGAAACTCGAAAATTGATGCACACGTCAATTTTTGACGCTCGCCTTAAAAGTCACTCTAATCAATTTTGACGCCAGTGTTAAAGTCAATGGGCGTCTGAATAATGTTGACGCACAACGATTTTGACGCGACCAACTTTTCAGGATGCCTGTCCAAAATTTTTTGACGCTGGCGATTTTTTTCAGTAGTTTTACAAATTTATTCACCGGTGGCGAAACGCAGAAATTCGTCACAAGTTCTCGGCAGTCGAATTTATTCGCCCATTACTACCAGTAAATACTACCTACTGATTGGTCGCTATTCGTGATTAGACCTGTTCCAAATTTTGCACCGTTTATTGTATTACCCCTTTAGGTTTGCAACAAGTTTAGTAACCCATATGGACCAATCAAAAACTACTAATCAATGATCACACGGTGGAAAGAAAATATATTATTTGTTGCTATCGTTTACTAGACCTGATGCAAACCAAACTTTTTCTATTTTATTACACTACCCTTTAGAATCCATGTGCTAAAATAAGTGATGGTTATTAGTGAGGTTAACAATTTAAAGTTGTAATTCTGATGACAGAATACTATTAAAGAATAAGGTTATCAGAGAAAATATTTGAGAATAACTTTAGGAGAGGGTTGTTCATACATTTGTTTTGTTTTTTTGGAGCTTACCAGAGCAGCAGATGGGTTCATGTATTAATGTCTTGTAAGACAAATTCTTTCTGCAATAGATGTCAGGATGACTTCCCATTTAGGTGATTAATACTTTGTTGGTGCTTCCATTGATTAACTCACTCACACAAAGAGACACAAGTTTGTTTGGGTTCTCAATTGTTTTTGGAAGTAGTTTGAGAAATTGAGAGTAAAATTTGTGATTTTAAAGTTAAACAAGAGGATCATTAAAAGGGATACTGTCATGGGAAATTTTTTTTTTTCAAAATGAATCAGTTAATAGTGCACTGAACTCCATTTCTCAAAAGAGCAAACAGTTTTTTTTATATTCAAGTTTGAAAATCTGACATGGGGCTGGACATATTGTCAATTTCCCAGCTGCCCCAAGTCATATGACTTGTGCTCTGATAAACTTCAATCACTCTTTACTGCTGTACTGCAAGTTGGAGTGATATCTTCCCCTGCCTCCCCCCCCCCAGCAGCCAAACAAAAGAACAATGGGAAGGTAACCAGATAGCAGCTCCCTAACACAAGATAACAGCTGCCTGGTAGATCTAAGAACAACACTCAATAGTAAAATCCATGTCTCACTGAGACACATTCAGTTACATTGAGAAGGAAAAACAGCAGCCTGCCAGAAAGCATCTCTCTCCTAAAGTACAGTCACATGACCAGGGGCAGCTGGGAAATTGACAAAATGTCTAGCCCCATGTCAGATTTCAAAATTGGATATAAAAAAAATCTGTTTGCTTTTTTGAGAAATGGATTTCAGTGCAGAATTCTGCTGGAGTAGCACTATTAACTGATTCATTTTGAAAAAAACATGTTTTCCGATGACTATCCCTTTAAGGAGAATACAAAGGGTTCACTGAATTCTGTATCTTGTGTTGGTGCTAATCAGTTGGCTAATTATTCTTAGTGGATCATCCACTATATATTCTATAATGGGTTCTTCAAGGGAAGCCCCCGAAAGTTTTTTGACTTTGCCCCACTTTAGCTACAGCGGCAGGGATTATGTAAATCAGGGATATCAAATCTGTAAACCTCAAGCTATTTTTTGGACCTCAAATACCAGCACTGCCTTAAAAACTGGTGGCACTTCCAGCTGAAAAACTAGCACGTGGTCCTGGTTTGGACTTTGCACTGTTGTAGGCTTTACATTGTGGTCGGGATTTATGTGATTAATGTACAATCTCTGGTAAACAGAGATATTTGATCCTAAACAGACCCTAACCTGCACCCAACCCATCCCAAACTTCTGCTCACTCCATTAAAATCACCAGACATCATGGGGCAAATTCACTAAGCGGCGAACGCTGTGCACCTGCTTCTTGTCATTTTCGTTACTGCGCAAATTCACTAACGAACGCTGGCGTAGTTTCGCTAGTGTTACTTCGCACCCTTACGCCTGGCGAAGTTTCGCTAGCGACGTAACTAAACAAATTCACTAACGCGCGCAGTGTACTGAACGCTGGCGTGTTTTCTACATTATGGGTGATAGGCTGAAAAAGATCGAAAATTTTTTTGGGGCTCCCCTTTTTCCCCCCTACATTTCCTGACTCATGGCAACTTACCTAGACAGTGGGCACATGTGTAGGGCAAAATAAAAATTTTATTTGATGAATTGAAGGTTTTCTAGGCATTTGTAGTGCAGATACGTGTTCCTCCATTGAAATTTGAATTTGGCGCCGTATGCAAATTAGCCTTCGCTAGCGTAACTTCGCTTTACTTAGCGAATCAACGCTAGCGCAACTTCGCAACCTTACGCTACCCCTGTGCGCAACTTTAGTGAATTTGTGAAGCGCTGGCGAAGTGTGGCGAAGTGCGGCGAAGTTGCGCCTGGCGAAACTACGATTGTTAGTGAATTTGCCCCATGTGTCTCTCTACATGCAGAATTTGTGCAAAAGGCAGTTATTTTGTTACATTTTGTTTGTACTGGAATCAGTTATTTGAGTGAGTTTTAATTCATCTGCTAGGAAAGAAAGCCCCCCTATAAAATATATTTGATCATTCATCTGACACCCAACTGCCGCATGAAGACAGAATGAAGTGACACAGATGCTGAGAGAGGAATAGTGAATATAAACTTGATTATTTCAGAAACAATGCAGAATATTTAATTGATTGTATTTAGAAAGTTTCTTATTTCAGTATGATGAAGCTTATATTAAATTTTCATTTAATAGTTCCCCCTTAAGGATTTCACACCTGGATCTTTCCTTGTAGCCTTTGAATGCCCTTTTAATGGACTAAACCTAAGCTCCTTGTATTGAGTTTACTGGCAAAATGAAGGTGAAGTGGCTTTATCATGTCAGTTACAATAGATACAATCTTTCTGCATTTGGTACAAGTAGAGCAGCTGTGTCTTGAGTAGGGATGTAGCGAACGGCGGAAAAAATGTTCGCGAACATATTCGCGAACTTGCGACAAAACATGCGAATAGTTCGCGAACGTCGCGAACCCCATAGACTTCAATGGGAAGGCGAATTTTAAAAGCTAGAAAAGACATTTCTGCCCAGAAAAATGATTTTAAAGTTGTTTAAAGGGTGCAACGACCTGGACAGTGGCATGCCAGAGGGGGATCAAGGGCAAAAATGTATCTGAAAAATCCATTGTTGACACAGCGCTGCGTTTTGTGCTGTAAAGGGCAGAAATCACACTACGTCACTCAGGTGATGTTTCTGGACACGGAATGTGAAAAAGCTCACACAGCTAGGTGGCACTTGGTTAAAGACTGGGCAAATAATGCCTGCAAGGTCAACGTATACACTACAGCCGTTGGATACGGAATATATTATTGCTGCTTGAAAAACGTCACTCGGGTGGTGTTTCTGGAGACGGTATTATTATTGATATTTAGACAGCTAGGTGGCAGTTGTTTGAAGAACAGATGCAGATGAGAGATCAGCAGCAGGACAGACAGCTGCCCACAGCAGCTACATACAGAGCACTGCAGTAGAAGGTAGATTACTAGCCAGCAAAGCTACCTAACCTAAAATGTCCCTCAAATCCCTGCAGAGTTCTGTCCCTACAATACAGAGCAGTATCAAGTAGATTACTAGCCAGCAAAGTTACTATCAACTGTCCCTCAAATCACTAACAGCTCTCTCAAGCACACACAGGCAGAATGAAAAAACGCTGCAGGGCTTCAGTTTATATATGGAAGGGGAGTGGTCCAGGGGGTGTGGGGGTGGTCCAGGAGGGAGAGCTTCCTGATTGGCTGCCATGTATCTGCTGGTCTGGGGTGAGAGGGCAAAAATAAGCGCCAGCTAAGGCGAACCCAAATTGGCGAACGTCGCGCGACGTTCGCGAACATTCGCCGAACGCGAATAGTCGATGTTCGCGCGAATTAGTTCGCGGGCGAACAGTCCGCGACATCCCTAGTCTTGAGCTGATCTCTGTGTTAGATTGGGGCAACCCTTGCTGTGTTAGGGAACCACATAGATCTCAATTGAGCATGATAACTTCATAGTGACCAGATGGACTCAAGGTGATCCAGTTACTTGCTCTTGCTCAGTGAAATTACCTCTGTTCTAATGTTTCCCATTAGCTACCGTATTGTTATACTGTATCTTGTGTACCCTTTTCCGCATCCAGTTAAAGTACTGATTTATTTACTTAGGAAGGGCATTGTCCCTTTTACAATGTCCTAACAAAGTATTTTATTTTTAAAACCTGGGTGTGATTTTCTTTTGTACAGTGAGAAGTTGGGGCCAAATACGCTTGACTTTGATTTCATACTAATATATATACCAGACGTTTCTTTAATATTATAGGCCACTGGTGTCCAACTGTTTCTCTATATGTCTGACAAGCATCAGTGGAGATCTTGATCAGGCTGGAGGACATAAAAATCTCTTGGAGAGCCAGCTTCCGCCTTCAGTTGGAAAGCCCTGTAATCAGGAGTAGAAGTGACTGAATCCTTTCAGCAAAACTTGAACAATATATGAATGACTTTGATCCAGGACAAACTGATCTCAAGGCAGGGCTCCAGCATAAGTTGGCCCACTTTCAGACCTTTCATTGATTGAAGTAACACCCAGAAATTGAAGAACCCACATTTTAATCACCTGGAAGTATTCTCCAACAAAACCATTATGAGAAGTGTTTTCTTTTTCTTGTGATTATGGTTTATCCAATTCCATGGTTGTTCAAGTCTACTTCAGTTAGCCCAGTCTATATTGTCATTGTCTGCCTTACTATAGTCAAGTTTACCTGCATGAGGGCAGTACCGGTTTATTACCTGTTATCCAGAATGCTCAGGACCTGGGTTTTTCCGGATAAGGGATATTTCTGTAATTTGACTCTTCATGCCTTAAGTCTACTACAAAATCGTGTAAACATAAAAAGGGGAACTATCGAGAAAATGAAAATTTAATATAAGCTTCCTCATACTGAAATAAGAAGCTTTCTAAATACAATCAATTAAAAATTCTGCATTGTTTCTGAAATAATAATATATATATATCCCTCTCTCAGCATCTGTTTCTCTTCATTCTGTCTTCATCCGGCAGTTGGGTGTCAGATGAATGAACAAATATATCTTATAGTTGGGCTTCCTTTCCTAGCAGATGTTTTAGAGCTCACTCAAATAACCGATTCCAGTACAAACAAAATCTAACAAAATAACTGCCTTTTGCACAAATTCTGCATGTAGAGAGACATGATGTCTGGTGATTTTAATAAATGAGCTCTAATACATCTTCTAGGCAAAAGGAACCCCCCCAATAAGATATATCTAACTGTCAATGAATATCTGACACCCAACTCCTGAATGAAGACAGAATGAGGAGAAACAGATGATGAGAGAGGCATAGTGAAGATAAACTTGATTATCTCAGAAATTTTTAATTGAAATTTTAATTGATTGTATTTAGAAAGTTTCTTATTTCAGTATGATGAACCTAGTCGTAAATTTTCATTTTCACAAAAATTCCCCTTTAAACAAAAGGGTTTGCTTCCTATAAGGATTAATTATATTTTAGTTGGGATCAAGTACAAGGTACTGTTTATATTGAGGAAAATGAATTTGCAAGTGGAAATTAAGCTGCTTCACTTCCCTCTAAAGGACCAATTGGACGATTTTCTTCTGGTTTTACAATTCTACTTCTAGATATAGGCCAGCATATACATAAAAAAACAGGGAAAGTGTACCCCAGCATTGCAACCTGTAAGGTCCACTGTGTTTTTTCTGGGTCACCGGAGCCAAGAAAACTTTGTGTTTGTGGATAATCCTAAAGAATCCATAAGCAAACAAATGGACACATCACAGATATTAGCAAAATAACTTTTTTTTTTAAAACAGTTTTATAGTCGAAAAAGACATTTTACACAGATAACAGGAACACACCTATGTTTTTGTGCAAAAATTCGTTAAAATAAAACTTTTTTTTGTACATTCTGATATACATATTTAACAAGGTTTATGGCACCATAACCAGTTTAAATTTTAAAACAAAACAAAGAAATAATAATTGCTTGTACCTTATATCCTTGGTGGTATGCACATTATTTTCCACAATCATCCAAACCGCGCTAACAAATCTCACACTCAGAAAGAAAATTATTGCACAATAAGCCACTGAGTGGCAAGTAATGGTCAACTTCCTTGCTGATGAATTTCTTATCAAGCCCTCCCCCCCCCCCCAAGAAAAAGTATAACAGAGCACACCCAAGATAAACAGTTTCCATATTGTTTCATATTATATGAATATATTACTGGTAAGGTCAGACATGAAAGTTCTCCTTTCCATTGCGGTGGTTTTATGTTGTATTACAGGCCCGTGCTTGTACGCTTGCCACTGAGTCTTTTGTAGCATAGCTTTCCACAGTCCATGAACCTGCACAGACTTCTTAATATAACATTGGCTTTGCTTTCCTTAGAATAATTTGCTTTATTAAAACCTCGAGGGCAGTTGCTAGCCCAAACATTCTCTTCTGAGAGAAGAAAGCAATCCAAGAATATAAAGTTCTTCTTGCTGTACCTCAAACAGCTTTTTTAGAAAAGGTTCTTCTTCATCCACCTTCTTTCACTTAACATATTAAACCGCTTCTATATAATCCGCTTCTCATTTAAAAAATGTTGAAACATTGACTGCATATATACCGTATATATATATATATGTGTGTTTACCTAAACCACAGTCTCCACCCCAACAAGCTTTGGCGTGAGGATTCGAGGTGTAATTCCATTATTCAGGTCTTCCTCAAATTCCAGTAATTGCCCCATAAAGTTTAGATTTGGAGAAATGATTGGTCGCTTTCCTTTAACAAACTTGTAGGCATCGGTCATTGTCATTCGCGTGTGCTTCATCAGGTAAGCGATCACGATGGTGGCCGAACGGGAGACACCTGCTTGGCAATGGATGAGAAGAGCTTTTCCACACTGGTGGGCTTCCTCTGAAAAATACAAACGGCAACAGTCTATGTGAGATGGAAAGCTCTTTTATCAATTAATTTCAGTTCTAGAAATGACAGCCACACCCCCATTATTGGGGAAAAGCATACAACAACATACGTTTTTACGTATGTAAAAAAACATCCAGGCTGGTGTTTTTATTTAATTCCTATTTTTCTTGGGTGTTTTGATGCTGCATTTTGAGTGAAGGAAGGAAAAAAGCAGGCAACATGCCTGAAATCTCTGTGGGCCCCATAGCCGTACCTCATAGCCACACACACATATATATTTATTTTTTTAATTCAAAGTGGATTAACTTTTATTCTTTCAGGTCAATACTCACATTTCAGCCTAAATATGCTAAGTTTAAGGGAGTGGGATTTTGGAATCCCAGGTGCCTAGAACATTGCACAGCTGGGCTAATCACACATGCTGACTTAGTCAACAATGAGCAGCTGCATGAAAGAAATTCTTATATTATGTTTTATAGACATCCATAACCTAGGCCCATCTGTTTCCATCTGTAATATGATATTTCAACTTATTTTTATAGGTAGGTAGTATTCAACAATAAATACAAAATGCAAAAGAGAGATTCTATGAAGGTCATTAGTTTACCCTGAAATAAACTATGTATTTGGGTGGTTCAGTTATATAATAACATAGTAAGTTAGGTTGAAAAAAGACACATCCTTCAAGTTTAACCTTTTAAGTCTATATGTATAACCTGTCTAACTGCTAGTTGGACTGATTCGGTTGTAGAACTTGTAGAATAAATATATGGAATATAACATTTCGGTGCATAAATGAAACCGCACATTCTTGCTTTGTTTAAAACACCTATCTCAGTGCATAGTAACATGATCAGACTGTGTAAAGAAGGAGGACAATATACAACACATCATTACACAGCACTACTCAATATGTTGGGGCTATATAAATACATGTTAATAATAATAATGAGATTACTGCATGATACTTGGTGGTGTACCACCTCCTGTAAGACATCAGCCATGACATAGCCTGGGCTACACATATTGCTTTAATTCTAGTTTCCTTCTGATTTTTGTCAAAATGATGCACTCCCCTAATTCTGCTGGGCAGGATGCATGGAATCTTTTATTATTGGTCATCAAACCCATTATTGCACCCACAGCTAGATATCCTTTTGAAAGCCCTCAAAACCCTGATGTGAACTGTTCCTCCATCCTATCTGTGTCCAATGATGGACACTGTAGTCTTTCTGGGACTGGAAAGACTACAGCTCCCACCATGCATTCTGGCAAAAAAAAAAAAACAGGACCACCACTGCTCAATGGAAATGTCACAAGAAATGATATCAGAAAAAATATTTTCACATATATGCCTTTTGGACTATTTTTATCCACTTTACAGTCAGTACCCATTGAGTATTTTGGTACATAACCAACATGACTTGTTTATTTTATAGGAGAAACATTGGAGTACTGTAACCCCTTACAGGGCCATAAGGTGGTAGGTCATGAAACCTCTCGGTTATAATTTACAATTAGGGGAAGAATGAAAATAATAAGAATTAATTCTTAAGGACTACTAGTAATTTGCCTATCTGTGAAATTCTTGGGCCCAATCCACTAACAAACTTTGATAAGATGGTGTGTTATGCAAGAACAGTCAGGACCCCCTTTGGGTCATATATACTCCTGATCCTCTGGCTCTGCTGTCTCTATTGTTATACCCCCATTATACCTACCAATAAACTCAAACGCCTCTTCAAAGTACTGCCTGAGATTTTGCTTGTTGCTGTCGGTGGCAGGAAGACGCTTGTAATTAAAGATCCCTTTGTCATAATGGTACAATGGGATGTGAGTGGTGACATTGACAATATAACTTATGTTCAGTCTTTGCATTTTTTCCAAGTCCTGGGCATCGTGCTCATTTCCAAGGAAAAGGAAGGGTAAGATCGGGGTCAGCTCTGCGTTCTCGATGTCGGGAGTGGTAGGGATGGACTGAGGTAGAGAGATTGACACAGCGGATGCTCCTCCCCCATCAGAACAATCTTGAAGTTGGAGGGAATTGTCACAGAGGCTTTCATGGTTCTGCTTAAAACTGCTGAGCCCACCTGAAAAAGATAAAAGACATCTAACATGAAGACTACACTGCAATATTTTCTCAATTTCTTAAGTTTTCCTACCAGATCAGGTATAAGACCCCACTGCACTCACTGTTGGAAATACAAAATCATAAAACTTTTGATCATTTGCTTAAAATCCTTCATTGCTAGAGGACAAAGAAAGCTAAATCACTGGGAGGTGCCAATTTGGTAGTTTTCCTTAGGACAGGCGAACAATATCTTCTTTCTTCTTCCCAGGAATTCTAAGCCTGACCTGCTGCAAGGTATGTTTGGGGTAAGCAATTAAAGCTTCTTGAGGTGCCTAACAAATTGGCATCAGCCAGTGACTTTTGGCTTCCCTGACTGTAACCATTTCAAATGTCTAATTGGGGGACCCTGCCCCTAAATACCAACGCATAACAAAGGAGAACAGTGTGCCTTTCAGAACTGCAGTAAAATCATGAAGTCAAAATGTAAATTTTTCTCTCAATGAAGTCTCCCATTCAGTTCCATCGCCCCCCCATATCCCATTTAATAACCAACCAGTCTACGTTAGAACCATTAGGCCCCAACACTTCAGCCTAGTCTGCCTATACCAGCTCTGAGTGTTTCACCACTGCTGTGGCTTCGTCAGGAGAATTCAACCTGTAATAAAAAAAACCTCCCCCCTGGGTAGACCCCCCTCCTTCCTCCCCCCAAGCCTACCTGCCCCCTCCCCGGGCAAATGCCCCTAATTTTACTCACCCCTCCGTGCAGATTCTGGCCTCGGTGTTCACAGCAGCCATCTTCGTTCTTTTTCAGAAGTTTCGGCGCAGTTGGAGTAAATTTCTGGTCCCGAACCACTACGCATGCGAAGAAAGTCACGATTTTTTTCCGGAAATGTACGTGACTTTTGGCGCATGCGGCAAAACTTCAGAAGATTACCGCAGAAGAAGAAAATGGCTGCCGTGAACACCGAGGCCAGAATCTGCATGGAGGGGTGAGTAAAAAATGAGGGGCATTTCCCCAGGGGGGGGGGCAGGTAGGCTGGGGGGGAGGAGGGTCTACACAGGGTAGGGGAGGGTTTTTTTTATTACAGCTTGAATTCTCCTTTAAAAACACTTCTTGCACTTTTGTATGGTTGCACTTGGTGCTGGTGCATCTATTCTGACTCCTGGTCTGAATCACTTGCAAGTTCACCTAGTGACCCAAGGAAATCCTCAAAGGTGTCAGTAGCTCCAGGGTTCTCAGAGTAGATTGAATTAATATATGCAGTGCCATAAATGATTACATACTAACTCCTCATTCCAATTTACAATTATGCTGGAATTGTGGGGAGAAAAGCTATATTCTGGATAAAAAATATGGCGTCCTTTTACTACATGTAGTGAGCTGACTAATTCTCATTCAACATGTTCAAGGGCCATGATGATGTCAAACAATTAAGTCTATGGAGCCATAGAGCAGACTGGGGACATTGCAAATACACTGGAGGGTCTCCAGTTGGACAGTCCTGCTTTAAAGGAGACATATTGTGTAAAAAATAAGAATGTACCAGTGCATTATACTCATTTAGATATAAAAGAATTGTGCTTAAAAAGTAGTGTTTCAGGCTGATTTATTGAATATTTCTGCAAAAACCCTAATAATCCCTCCCTTCCCTTCCACTTCCTGCTCCCTGAATTCCCAGGCTGTGCAGGGGGGGCAGCGGCTCTCAGCTCACTGCACTGTAGGACAGGAACCAATCAGCAGCTAGCAGGACCTGATAGGGAACTGAAGCCTGTGTGTGCTTGTGTGACTGCAGGGCTGTGATTGGCTGTCCCCCTCCTACTGTGCTTTTGGCAGGAACCATTAGGACACGCCCACCCCTCATTTGAAACACAGACAGGGACCAGAGTACATCTATAGGGAGCTCCAATAAAGGGGCTATTTTTAAAGATAATATTAATGTTAAGCACCATGTAAAAGCAACACCATATATTACTTATAATTACCTACAAATTTAGTGTTTTTTCATTTATCCTATATGTCTCCTTTAAAGAATGGTGATACCTCTGTGCCTACAGGCTTAAAACTTGTATTTGTTTACATGTGTGTGAGCACAATCCAAAATGGATATTAATTACCCAAATAATGATAAAGCCCTAGATCATTCCCTAGATCATTCTTAAAACAGTAGCAGATGGAGAAGTTAAATAAACACAGAACCAGGAGCAGTTACAGCGGGGAGGGTGATATTTTAAACACAGCATCTTCTCCTTTTCTACTCATCAGTTGCCACTGTTATTATTCATGGGCAAATAAAGCCAAATGCAACCTTGGCAACACAGCTAAATTTTGCTCTTTGCGGTTTCTGCTGTCACACCCTGAGGTCTATCAGATAACCGATCCCCCATTAATAAAACGGATGCTCTGCAGAGAATAACAGGCAAGTTCCACAGTGAGAGATGATCTGATTTCTCGGCCAAAGCAGTGGGGTTGGAGAAAGATTTTTCTTCCTATGGCCACAGAAATGATGTTTGTTCTCTTTTAACTGCATAACTGTCCGTTCCGCTAAATGGAGACCAAGCAAACAAAAGTGTAATTTGCCACTACGTGGCCCACGTCAAAGGAAAAGGATGCTTAAATAATGATGCACATATTTTATCTGGAACCTCAAACTTGCAGCTATCCAGTTGCATCCTTTTAACTAACTGGACTTTAATTCTGTGTATCTTGTATATACTTTCTTTAGGGTGAATGATGCTAAATATTCTGGTTTTTAATATATCTAAATATTTCTACAATTAAGGGCGTGGATGGGACACCATAAAAGAAATTTAATGGTGCCGCACCGGATTTCCCAGGCATTGCAATGTCCAATCCTAAGTCATCCGAATTATTGCTACCTGTATTTCCCTATAGAAGCACGCAAAACCCTCCCAATTACCTTAAAGGGGACTCATCACCTAAAAAAATTATTCAAAATCCTATTTTATCACATTAGTCAAGCAAAATAAACTTTAAATTACACTGTATAAATTATTTGAATCTTTTTTCCTTCCAGCTGGGAATTAATAATTATAACAAGCAGGAAGGAGCCATTTTGTGGACACTGTTATTAAGACAAGCCTTGTATCATCTCAGAATCTTGTTTGTGCCATGGATGCTGGCTGGTTTTATTGGGAAAGACACCCACAGCAACCAATCAGATCTTTGCTTTTGTTTTCTAGTAGATTGATAACCACTATTTGCTAATTGGATGCTATTGGTATCTGCACCCATGCAATTTAGCTCCTACGTTAGTAAATAAGCCCTTCATTTCTTTCGCAAAGTGGTACATCATGCGTCATAAAGCAGCCCCGGGAAAAGAAATGCAATTCAAAAACACACTGTTTCCGAACACGTTCCTACAACACTGGGCTCCTTGTGGCAAATACCATTATCCCACATACTCACAGCTCGTACTGAAAGATTTGCAGGCTTTGCTGAGACAATTACAAGCAAATCTTTCATTATAAAGAGATGACTTGATCCCCACAGATGCTGTTGTCAAACGTGTTGACAGACAAAGCCTGAAGGATATAAAGTACCTCAGCTCGAAAGGTGAAAGGGAAGCTATTATGTTTTTTATTTTATGTTAAAAAGACATTTGGGATTTCCAGTGTGCTGCCAAACAAGGGAACGCCTAAAGATTAAAGAGTGAACTTTCCTGAATGTCTACGACGAGGGCGTCGGTTGTAAACTATGAGGAAGAGAAGTCAAAAACGACTAATAAAAAAGGATTCATTGCCGGATGCAATAAATAAGAGAAATAAATAAGAAGCAGGTATGTTCCATATGTTAAGAGAAAAAAAAAGAGATCTAAGCATGTGTAACTTATATGCCCCAGTGTACATACACATTATTAATGTAACGCTAATTAATTTTAGGGGTTATTTAGTAAAATCTGAATTTATCTCATATTTAATTTTAAAAAAACCACAACCGTACTCCCATGCTCGATTTTAGCTTATGTATTTAAAATAAAACCTCGATTTAATCAGATCGCGGAAAAACAAGGTAAAATCTAACGAAAACCCGAATCGTTCAAAATTTTCAGACTTTTTCCCAACCTGCTCTAATTTTTCTGGCTTTTTCCCACGAATTGAGCAAATTTTTTAATTTTTGCCTGAAAACCCAGTGCAGATCAGGAAAACATTACATTGAGATTGGTGCCTCTCCTATTGATTTATTCACAATACAGACAGGTCTGAGATGGTAGATTTTTAGATTCTCGCTTTTTGCAGCTTCGGGGGATAATAAATCTCAAAAAAAAAGTTGTTTTTTCTTCCTCTAAAAATTCGAGTTTTCTAGTGAAAACAACTCAAATTTTTCGAGATTCTAACATTCGGATTTTAATAAATAACCTCCTTAATGTTACATAGCAGTTATATACTGTACATACGTTTATGTGACCTGTTATCCAGAATGCTAGGGGCCTGACATTTTCTGGATAAGGACTCTTTCTGTAATTTGGAGACCGGTTAAAAAACATATGAACATTAAATAAACCCAATTATTTTGCCTCCAGTAAGGATTAATTATATCTTAGTTGGGATCAAGTACAAGCTATTGTTTTATTATTACAGAGAAATCATTTTTTATTCAAATAAAGTCTATGGGATATGGCTTTCCCAGAGTTTTCTGGATACCAAGTTTCCAGATAATAGACCGTATACCTGTACTCATATCATATATATATATCTTTCCCAAATTGCCTTAAAAAGGGAAATTGCCTTTCTGAATCCAAAAATCCAGCACTTTTTTTGAAAACAATCTATTGTATCTGCCAGTACAGTGGCTTCTGGGACCGAATGCCGCAACTTTGTAGCTCTTGCAGGAAAACTTTTCTTGATCATGAGAAAAAGGGTTTTTTTTTGAGAAATGTTGAGAGTTTACAATATTTACTTAATATTAACCATGAGGCACAGACTTTCCAAAACAGTACGCGACCAAGGGTAACTGACTCAAGTGAGTACAACCAACAGCTTTACATTTGCTTACATTTCTTGCACCTCTTGCTTACCATGACATCAACTTTAGGCTTTCCACCTGCTAGTTACTAGGGCGACCACACAAAAGCACACAATGACATCAGTTGGCATGACATCAGCTCCGAGCAAACAATACAGAAAAAAACCGACGACTTTGTTTAATGGTTCTTGTGCGGCTATGTTCCTTGGAAGGAATGAGGTAATGCTAACAGGTGGCTCGGGATTTTGTTTACCCAACTGAAAGAATAAAAAAAAACCCAGAGCCTGACAATGATAGTGCTTTCTGCAAATCTGGCCCAGTGCAACTGCCCCACGCCAAGTGTGTGACGGGGTCGGATAGGTTGAGATTGATTTATAGACTTCATTAGAACAAATGTGCATTGCGAGTGAAGCTTGGAACAGAAACAAATGTAATAATGAAAAACAAAATTTAACAAATTTCTCAAAGTTTACCCCGGGAAGGATGTAATAATAGTGGAGTAAATAAAAACGTGCACATGGTAAAATATCCAATTCAGCCTTGTTCAGTTTTGGGCATATTTGAAAGTCCATGTAAGATTTTCTCATGTTTGCATTAATAACGTCAAATCCATGAAGATGTAGTTGAACTGGAGAAAGTGTGCTACAGGTATGGGACCTGTCCAAGGTCGAAGTTTAGAGTTTTTTTATACCTCGAATGAACTCACCACTCGAATGTTTAAGAAAAAACTCGAATGGAATAAACTCGGGTTCGGCAAGTTCGGGGTTAACAATCTAAAAAAATTGATCAATCCATCAAGTTGATAGATTTTTCGGGGCAAAACCCTGGAAAAAACCTGAACATCATGAAGCCTATTAACATCTTCAAATGGTTCAAGGGACCTCTGCCATTGACTCTTACATGACCTCAACAGGTTTTAGATTATGTATTTTCGGATTCAAGCCAGTGGCGTAACTAGATGTTACTGGGCCCCACAGCAAATTAATTTTAGGGCCCCCAACATAACCAGAGGTTGTCCTTTTATTACCAATATACTGTATGTTGAAATAGCTCATTATTTAGAGCCTTGTGGGCCCCTATATCTCCTGGGCCCTCTGCAGCTGCAGGATCTGCTTCCTCTGTAGTTACGCCCCTGATTCAAGCTATTTCCAGGGTCGGGGTATAATAATTATTTTTTTTTAATCGATTTCTGATTTTTTCAAAAAAATAAACTTGAAAACTCAAATTTTCAACTCGATCCTTAAGAAATCTGCCACTATATAAACCTAATAAGATTGTTTTACCTCCATTAAGAATTAATTATATATTAGTTAGGATCAAGTACTGTTTTATTAAGAAAGAGAAAAAGTAAATCATGTTTAAACATTTTAATGATTTGTTTAAAGTGGAGTCTATAGGAGATTGCCTTCCTGTATTTGGAGCTTTCTGGATAACGGGTTTCCATATTACTTTTTGCCATTAAAAAAACTGGTGTAGGGTGGCTTAAACAAAAAAAATGGTTGTCAAACAATGGTAAAGTTGTGAATAAATGATTTTCTCAAATGGTGTTTATTGTAAGGTCCACTTCCATATTTATGAATTTTTGCTATTATAATGGAGAATTTCCCCTTGATATGAAGGTTCAGTCAGTTCTCTCTTGGCAACGGATCATCAGCTATTTTTAATTACATGAACTATTATTATCACTATCCACGTGTGAAGGTCAAAAAGAACGGGCTGAATGAAAAGAGAGACTAACCAAAGATTAAACAACTCTATGGGCGCCAACTGTCAAATTAGTAATTTTGTGGTTTGGGTACGTCTTTTGAACAGAGCCGGGCGCCCCAGGCAATACTGATTGACCCAGAACTTGCACAACAATGTCCCCACGCCCTCTATGTCCATATTAAAGAAGAACTAAAACCTAAAAATAAATATGGCTAAATATGCCATATTTTATATAGTGAACTTATTGCACCAGCCTAAAGTTTCAGCTTGTCAATAGCAGCAATGATCCAGGACTTCAAACTTGTCACAGGGGGTCACCATCTTGGAAAGTGTCTGTGACACTCACATTCTCAGTGGGTTCTGATTGGCTGTTGAGAAGCTAAGCTTAGGGCTCGTCACTAATTATCCAGCAGAAAATGAGCTTCCCTTGTAATATAAGCTGATGCTACAGGTTTGCTGATTATTAAATTCTGATGCTAATTGCACTGGTTTCTGTGCTGCCATGTAGTAATTATCTGTATTAATTACTAATCAGCCTTATATTGTGACATTTCTATTCTATGTGTACTGTATATTGTGAGTGGGTCCCTAAGCTCAGTAAGTGACAGCAGCACAGAGCATGTGCAGTGAATCAGCAGAAAAGAAGATGGGGAGCTACTGGGGCATCTTTGGAGACACAGGTCTTTACTGCTAAAGGGCTGTGGTTGCCTTGGGCTGGTACAGAAGCCCAAAAAAAAATGTATAACATGTCTAGCTATGTTTTTAGTTTTTTAGTTAAGCTTTAGTTATCCTTTAACTCCAAATCCCCACCACTTGCTCCACACTGCCAGTCTCTGCTTGCTTCCCCTAATTGTCCCCCAACATATATGCCTCTTGGATCAAACTGACACTGTGGTGCTCATCAAGATAATAATTGGATCCAACAAGACAGTGTGGTGCTCATCAAGCAAGTACCCAGGGCCGGTAGGACAAAGCTAGTGACTGACTCATTGGTGGTTCCCAACATATTGAAACCCCATAGTGATTCAACTTTACTTTTCCTTTAAACAGAGGGAAAGAAGCGCCAGCAGATCCATCCTCTCTACTTGGAGGAAGCGAGCTCAGCACATTCCCTATGTACAGAATCCACTTCTCCCGATGGAGTTAGATCATTTATTTACATGGAAACAGAAAGTCTGGCAGAAAAACGCTGTTATCAAACACAGAGAGCATGACAGATGGCAGTTCATTGATTTTCACGTTGGATCAGTTACAACTCGATTGCCATTGATCTGCCACAGGTATAATATGAAAATATTTGCTCGCTGTAGCTGCCACCGAGCTTAGGGGGTATGGAGGATGGTGGGAGTGGTAGTTCAGCAATAGCTGGAGCATTACAAAGATGATTTATGAAGGCATCTGAACAAGTGTGATGTTTGCTCAACAGCCAGATCCTGTAGCATGAGGACATGAACTTGTTTACACAAAAGAGAAATATTCTGTACAGCAGCAGAGGGAGATTTGGAGTTGACAAATAAAGTTGGCACCTATTTTGCCTTTTGTCATTACTGAACAAGGTGTGGATGAGACGAAAAAAAACCAGAGACGAAGTTAACCAGGTTGTTCACCTTTAAATTGACGTTTAGTATGATGTCGAGAGTGATATTCTGAGACAAGTGCTTATTGGTTGTAATGTTTTATTATTAGTGATTTTTTATTTATTTTGCTTTTTTTTTATTCAGCAGCTTTCCAGTTGTTAGGGTCCAAAGTACCCTAGCAACCCTGCACCGATTTGTATAAGAGACTGGAATATGAATAGGAAAGGGCCTGAATAGAAAGATAAGTGATAAAAAGCAGCAATAATAATAAATGTGTAGCCTGACAGAGCATTTGTTTTTAGATGGGGTCAGTGACCCTCATTTGAAAGCTGGAAGGATGCAAATAATTAAAAAACTATAAGAAAAAAAAAAAAATGAAGACCAATTAAAAAAGTTGCTTAGAGTTAGCTATGCACATAGGTGGCCAAATAGGACAATCTGCTTGTCAAATTGATCTATTATGTCTTCTTACTTACATAATGCTTTCATTTCGACAGGCAATTACAGCTTCCCAGCAGTCAGTGGAAATCAAGTTATTATACTGTTATATTTGGGGATCGTCCAGTAGGGATGCATCAAATCAGGGGTTGGGTTTGGAATTTGGTGAAATCATGGGATTTTTCACAGGAGTTGGATTGAGATGAATCCTACCCCCTGAAGTGCATCTTAGCTGGGGTGCAGCGCTGTAGTTGGGTATATTAGCAGGCAAACTTAATATCCTTTATTTACACGTTCAGCAGCATTATTTGTATAGAACTCATTTATATTTGGCAGGTCTGTAGCCAACTTAGTGAGTCGCATTATTTATCTGTTTTGTTATGTTACACACCTAGGTCCGTGCTTTTACTTTATATTCTGCAGCTTAAGTAAATGTAAATAGACTCTGGAATGGAATTGTTTTCCTTTTCATGGGAGACTTGAGTTAGAGATCATTGGCCTGAGCCGCTGAATGTTACACAAACACAACCGAGATCTGTTACACACTCCATCCACACTCCTGTATCTGCCAGTGCTGTATCTGCATCTGTTACATCTCAAAACTGCTTCTTAAAAATCATTTTCACATTGCTAAGTAGTTTGATATACGCAGTGAAAATCCATCACCCAGTGGCCCTGTGAAGGCGCTGATCTAATACAGAATGGGGTCCCATTATTTCTAATGACAACCCAAAATGCAATGAAGCGTAAAGATTTTTAATCCTGCAACTACTGCTACATGCTCAGAGGGGTGAGGTATTGACCACGACCCACTACTGATGGTGGTCTACTGTCAAAACTGTCCAAAAATAATACAACCAGATTCCAAGGATTGAAATGAAACCATAATAGTATATATCTGTGCTCACTGGGACCACCCCCTTAGGCTCACAGTGGCAGGCAACCCATCCCTCACATAGCTACATTGTTTGGATTCTTGTACTTTAAGCCCCTCTGCTTTCCAAAGAGGGTAATGCACAGCTTCTCTGGGAAGCAGAGGGATTTCTGGTCCCAGAATCCATCACTTCACAACAGAGGGAGGAAGCAGTTGCATGACATGATGAGCCTAAGGGGGCTAGGGAACTGGTCCCAGTGAGCACACAGACTATCACAGTTTCTTTACAATCTCTGGAATAGGTATGTCTGTGTGATAAAAAAATATATATATTTCTAAAATAAATACAATTTCTGAACATTTTCTACATAACCGAACTGAATTAACTTATGTCAAATAGGACGGTACATTATTAAATTATCTAACTACACAAAAATCAATCTGCGATAAAGCCAGAACAAGGTTTGGATTCCCTTCACCCTTCAGCCTCTGCACTATGACAAACAGCCACAAACATTAGAATAAAGTGCAGAGCGTTCACGTCCAGTCTTCGTGCAACACAGTCATCTCTGCCTTGGGGGTGTTGAAGCCTTGCACGAAAAAAAAAAACCCTTAAAAATAAACCAGACATGCCAACAATATCAGCAACACCAGGAAGGGTAAGGGTGCCGAAAATAGACCTGAAATCATTCAACAGAAAATATAACATGAACGTTGCTGCCCAGTAACCCTTAGTGGTTGTGCAGTTTGCTTGTAGGAAGCAGGAACAACCTCATGCCCCTTTTAATGGCTTTCTCCGGTTGCCCATTGCCTCCTTTTGCTCGCCAATGGATTAATTAGTGCTCGGGGTGGAGGGGCAGGTATTAATTATGTTTTACACAGTGTGTAGTCCAAATTACACCATAAGATCAGCCCATGGATCAGCCATTGACTGACCTGGTATTTGGAGTTGGCTGCTATGGGTTACTAGACCTTTGCGGATGGTTTGTGAGTCGTTACATCCTATATGTGACCTGCAGAATTACTAGCCCCGAGTTGTAAGCAGAGAGCCCGCTGGGTGTTGCCAATTTTCCCTGAAAATTCTCGAGCAACACTTTGTTATTCTTTTATGTTCCGTGATGACTGCATGCATAATAAATACTACAATAAATCAATTCTCATTCAGTGCACAGCCCCACTGCTGTATTCTGCTGGGACAGTGCCCAAATAATGAATAAACAACACCCTACCGAGCATCTGTCATTGACTCTGCATACCAGACTGAATGAACCCAAATGTAAAAAGAGCATGCTGGGAGTAACTGTGCATCAAGTAGAGAACATCTAGATAACTACTATCCTGCAAAACAGTAAAGGCGGGGGCTGTAAAGCCTAGGCTTTGTAGTTTATAACAGTGTAACTTTGCCAGAGCCGGGTGGGTCACAGGTTGGACATCCTGGACCAACTGCTCCACTGTTAAATACTTATTGTGGCCACATATTCCTATGGTGCTGTAGATTTCTGCTGTCTCAAGATGCTGAAAGCTGTAGTTTAGACACTAGAGGCTTGTGAGCTTGACAGGCTTTACAGGTATGGGATCCGTTATCTGGAAACCCGTTATCCAGAAAGTTATGAATTATGGAAAGGCCATCTCCCATAGACTCCATTTTATACAAATAATTCAAATCTTTAAAAATGATTTCCTTTTTCTCTGTAATAATAAAACAGTACCTTGTACTTGATCCAAACTAAAATATAATTAATTCTTATTGGAAGCAAAACCAGCCTATTGGGTGTATTTAATGTTTACATGATTTTCTTGTAGACTAAGAGTAGGAAGATCCAAATTACGCAAAGATCCCTTATCTGGAAAACCCCAGGTCCCGAGCATTCTGGACTACAGGTCCCATACCTGTACAATATACAGACTACCCTGCACTGCTCTGGGCATGATGACTGGGCAGAAGAGTCTCAGATGCATGTTGTACTCTAAGGCAGTTTAATACACTTTCCTGTATAAACAACATCAGTAGCTTTATTGCTATGATTCTCAGACTGTAGGGCTGCCCATTGCTATGAGTTCGCCACTGTGCAGCCATAGGGGCAGCCATCCAAGCTGAAATAGGGCAATAGGGCACACTTTAACAAGGCATTGTAGAATACTTTGCTGCCAAGGATACTTTATTTTCAGGTACTGGAAGAACTACCTGCCCGAATGCATAATGTCAACTGTACAGTTTGGCAGACTAGAATTAATCATGTGGTGTCGTTTTACATGGTTTGGGCTTGGTCGCCTAGTTTAATTGAAAGCCAACCTCAAAGCTACATTATATAATGACACTCTTGACAATTCCGTGCTTCCTGCTTTGTGAAACAGTTTAAAAGGCCCTTTCCTGTTTCAGCACAATAATGCCCCTGTGTCCAAAGCCAGGTCCCTACAGCATGGGTTTGCTGAGATCTTGACTGCACAGAGCCCTGACCTCAACCCATCGGCACCCCGTTGCATGAACTGTAACCTTGACTGTGAGAAAGGCATGATCCCCAACATCCCAACCTCACTGTAATTTTCTTGTGGCTGAATTGAAGCAATAATGCTCCAATATCTAGTGGGAACCTTCGCAAAAGAGTAGAAGCTATTATAGTAGCAAAGGGAGGGTCAACTTCCCATTAATCCCATTTCTTTGGGTATAAGATGTTGGACAAGCCAAGCCCCTACAGAACTGATTTGCTGAGATCCAGACTGCACAGAACCCTGACCTCAACCCAACTGAACCCCTGTGACATGAATTGTATCCTTGACTTTGAGAAAGGCCTGATCCATCCCCAAAATCAGTATCCAACCTCACAGCAATGCTCTTGTGGCTAAATGGAAGCAATAATGTTCCAATATCTAGTGGGAACCTTCCCAAGAGTAGAAGCTATTATAGTAGCAAAGGGAGGGTCAACTTCACATTAATCCCCTTTCTTTGCGTATGAGATGTTGGACAAGCCAAGCCCCTACAGAACTGATTTGCTGAGATCCAGACTGCACAGAACCCTGACCTCAACCCAACTGAACCCCTGTGGCATGAATTGTAACATTGACTGTGAGCAAAGCCTGATCCCCAAAATCACTGTCCAACCTCATTGTAATGCTCTGAATAGAAACAACTCCCAGCAACAATGTTTCAACATCTAGTGGGAACCTTCCCAGAAGAGTAGAAGCTATAATAGCAGCAAAGGGAGGGGTAACTTCATGTTAATCCCGTTGCTTTGGGAATGAGATGTTGGGCATGCAGATGCCCCAAAACATTTGGCCGTACAGTGTACAAACTTGCATCCATTTTTACTAATATCAAAATACCAGTCCGGTATAGTCGAGGAATGTTTGACCATAAACCCAGAAGGCTTATTAGTTTACATGTGACAGGATTTACACCCCCGTAAAAAAAAAAAGTAAAACATCCCATATATTTCTCTTAATAGCTCCGAAAAAGAAATGTTTCATAATGTTTTAGTGCCGTGTCGGGATCGACAGCAAGTAGACCTATAAACTGCGCTAGTAATCTAATCTCAATACTCCCGAGATTCTCCGATCAATTTTATCCCCAGCGTGATGATGCACTTACTGAGGGAGCTGCTGGCCTGCCGAGCACCACCAAAGAAGGCATGTGCGCTACCCCACGGGGTGGGATGTTTAATCTTGGACTGGCACGTTAGCAACCAATGTTTACAAACATAAAAACAAGGGATCAGTTGTCCCAGCAATAAATCAGGACTGAATTACACTGTGCAAAAAATACACAGCCAAAAATACAACGGCCGTCAATACCATTCTGTTCAAGCAGACCGGTGGCTTATTTGTTTTGTTTATAAAACTCAGTATAATGAAAGAAGATTATTATTCTAAGCCAATATATATGAATTTTAAAAATGGCAATGGTTATTATTATTATGTCATTTCTATTGAATGCTGTATCTGTATAGTAGCTGCACTACTGGTTCTGACCACTGTAAAGGGATCCTGTCATCGGAAAACATGTTTTTTTCAAAACACATCAGTCAATAGTGCTACTCCAGCGGAATTCTGCACTGAAATCCATTTCTCAAAAGAGCAAACAGATTTATATTATATTCAATTTTCAAATCTGACATGGGGCTAGACATTTTGTCAATTTCCCAGCTGCCCCTGGTCATGTGACTTATGCCTGCACTTTAAGAGAGAAATGCTTTCTGGCAGGCTGCTGTTTTTCCTTCTCAATGTAACTGAATGTGTCTCAGTGGGACCTGGATTTTACTATTGAGTGTTGTTCTTAGATCTACCAGGCAGCTGTTATCTTGTGTTAGGGAGCTGTTATCTGGTTACCTTCCCATTGTTCTTTTGTTTGGCTGCTGGGGGGGGGGGGAGGGGGGTGATATCACTCCAATTTGCAGTACAGCAGTAAAGAGTGACTGAAGTTTATCAGAGCACAAGTCACATGACTGGGGCAGCTGGGAAATTGACAAAATGTCTAGCCCCATGTCAGATTTCAAAATTGAATATAAAAAAATCTGTTAGCTCTTTTGAGAAATGGATTTCAGTGCAGAATTCTGCTGGAGCAACACTATTAACTGATTCATTTTGAAAAAAAAATGTTTTTCCCATGACAGTATCCCTTGTAACAATTGTGCAGAAGCAAAGCTGATTAACAGTTCCGTTGTTTTCAGATTGTTCCCCAGAAATAAAGACTTTTTTCAATTACTTTCCGTTATTTATTTTTTGTTTTTCCAAAATCTAAGTTTAAAGTTGAATGTCCCCGTCTCTGATGTTCTGAGTCTGGAAGCTCAGTGAATTCAGGTGCAAACTCTGAAATGTTACAATTTTGCAACATCTAGCGGGAGATTTATCAAAGGTCGAGGTGAATTTTCCAATGAAAAAAATTCGAATTCCAAGCAATTTTTTGTGTTCTTCAACTAGGGAATAGTCCAAATTCAATTTGAATTTGAAAAAATTTCGAAAATTCGAATATCGAAATTTATCATGTACTGTCTCTTTAAAAATTCGACTTCGACCATTCGCCATCTAAAACCTGCCAAATTGCTGTTTTAGTCTATTTGGAGTCAATAAGTGGACTTTGAAAAATCAAAGTTTTTTTGGAGAAAAACTTCAAATCAAATTCGATCAAATGCGAATGCAACTTCAGGAGACTATAGAAAATGCATCCCCGCGTGTGCATAGCGCAGGCGACTTTTCATTCTAGCCTATGGGGAAAAACGCAGAGGCAGTTCGGGGAGATAGTCGCGCAAAAGACGAGGCGATTAGTCTCCAGGCGACAAAATCTCCCCGAATCTCCTCGTGTTGCCTTACCCTAAAAGATGTAAAGTAAGACAGAACCACTGTCTTGCCTATAGACATACTACTTAAGGTTTGATTTAAGCCAGGGCACTATCTGTAAGGAATCTGTATGTTTTTCCTGTGTCAGGTTTTGCTCAAAATTCCTATCACACTCCAAATACACAAAGCAGCTTAGTTGGCTCCTGACTTGATGTGATAGAGACATTAGACTGTAAGCTCCATTGGATCAGAGACTAACGGGATTCAATGATGTATAATCTCTGTCAAGTGCTGCAGAAAATGTTGACACACTACAAATAATGAATAAAATATACATTTTTCAGATGCAAAGTATATTATCTCCAAAATAAATATACACAGGTATAGGATCCGTTATCCGGAAACCGGTTATCCAGAAACCGGGTTATCCAGAAAGCTCAGAATTACGGAAAGGCCATCTCCAATTATCCAAATAATCCACATTTTTAAACATGATTTCTTTTAAAACAGTATTTTGTACTCGATCCCAACTAAGATATAATTAATCCTTATTGGAAGCCAAACCAGCCTATTGGGTTTATTTAGGGGGTTATTTATCATAGTCTGAATTTATCTCATTATTTTCTGCTACAAACTCAGATCAAATCGCTCAGGTTTTTTGCGCTTGTTGATTATTACATTTTCCTTCAAAGCAAATCAGATTTTTTTCACCCAAAAACTCAGATTTGTGCACAAAAACTCAGAAAACTTCAGGGTATTGCACAAAACCCATCGCACATCAAAAAATCATTGGAACTTCTCCCATTGACTTTTATGCAACCTCGACAGATGCTGGATTTTCTGATTCTGACTTTTTCATCTTCAGGGTTTAATAAATTCCGAAAAATTTGTGATTTTTTAAAAGTTCGATTTTTTTAAAAAAATCATGAATTGTTCGTGATTTTTGCATTCGGAGTTAAGAACCCCCTTAAAGTTTACATGATTTTCTAGTAGACTTAAGGTATGAAGATCCAAATTATGGAAAGATTTGTAAGATCCGTTCTGGATAACAGGTCCAATACCTGTATAACATTTATATAAATAAATACAACCTTCGTCAAACAAGCAATCCAAAAACTGAATGCAACTGGATGAAGCCTAAATACATACCTAACATTTGTGCTGCCCCATGTGTGAATATTAAAGGGGATATCTGTCTTTATTTTGTTGTCGATGGACCTATATCAGTTCTCCCTATACCCAGCCTGCAACTTAAATTGTTATTTTGTATCCAGGGAGATCAGTGACCACAGCAACAAAGAAACAGATCAACAAGGAGTTCATAATGATTGTTATTTTTATTTTTGAACAGTCATCATTCTCTTCTATTGCTCTTCCATTCTAACTCCCTCTGTCTGGTGGATAGAGGGAATTATACCTTAGCAACCAGGTAGGAGTTGAACTTCCACACATGAGAAGTAAAAAAATGTTAATATTTCCAAATAAAACTCCTTGCGTCTTAGAACCCTAAGATCAAAAGCCTTGGCTCTGAAAGGGAAAGTGGTGGTTTAGTATGTAATAGAATAACCAAATCTAACAAACTTTTCAATTGGTTTTCATGTTTTTTGTAGTTTTTGAATATTTTGCCTTTCCAGCTTTCAAATGGGGGTCAGTGACAGAATCTAAAGACAAATACTCTTTAAGGCTATACATTTAGGGGCCCATTTACTTAGCTAGAGTGAAGGAATAGAATAAAAAAAACGTCGAATTTTGAATGTTTTTATGGCTACTTCGACCATCGAATGGGCTACTTCGACCTTTGACTACGACTCGAACGATTCGAATAAAAAATCGTTCGACTATTCGACCATTCGAAGTACTGTCTCTTTAAAAAAAAACTTCGACCCCCTAGTTCACCACCTAAAACCTACCGAAGTAAATGTTAGCCTATGGGGAAGGTTCCCATAGGCTTTGCTATCTTTTTTTGGGCGAAGAAAAATCGCTCAATCGATGGATTAAAATCCTTTGAATCGAACGATTCGAAGGATTTAATCGTTCGATCGAACGATTTTTCATTCGATCAAACGAATTGTGGTAAATCCTTCGACTTCGATATTCGAAGTCGAAGGATTTAACTTCGACAGTCGAATACCGAGGGTTAATTAACCCTCGATATTCGACCATAGGTATATTTGCCCCTTATTGTTATTGGTTCTTTTTATTTCCCATCTTTCTATTCAGTCCTCTCCTATCCATATCCCAGTCTCTAAGTCAAATCAATGCATGGTTGCTAGGGTAATTTGGACCCTAGCTGCCAGATTACTGAAATGACAAACTGGAGAGCTGCTGAATAAAAAGCTGAATAACTCAAAAACCAAGAATAATAAAAAATGAAAACCAACTGCAAATTATCTCAGATTATCACTCTCTACATCAAACCAAAAGTTAATTTAAAGGTGAACAATCCCTCTAATAGATAAATAAAATACAGTGAGTGCCACATTGTTGATTTTTTGTCATACTTTTTTGCATACTTATTTAGTATGCATGTCACTGAAACATTAATACAATGTACTAGGGCCACAAATCTACATGTCAGTGCCCAGGACAAGCAATATACAATGCTTGAGAATAGACACTGTTAACGTCTTCGCATTTTTAGATTGTTTCAAAGCATCTCAGAGCAGCAGCTGGTATTATAGCAGTAGTTTCCCTTTAAAGTCCCAGACCTTGCCATCTATATATATGGCTCAGTCTGCTGACAGCTTGGGAAACTTTTCAGAAGCTTCTAGAACCTACAGCCGTTGACACCCACCGTGACCTTCAACGAGTTCCAGCTCAATCTAAGAGCCAACAGTCATACTATCTATGTGGCATGGCGATGTCCTCTATGACACGGAAGTGACAAGCTTGGATTGGCTTAACGAGAATGGCACATCAGTGAAAATTACAGCATGTCATATAGCTAAGAAATGTGTATTTTAATCCCCAAGGAACAAAAAAATGAAGTGAGGAAAAGGCCAATGAATTTGTGATCTGTCAGCCCACGTCTTAGCCTTTGATTATGTACGTGTGCTTTATGAAAATAATGTCTGAAATATAAAGAGCCAGCCCCTCCCCAAATAAAACAAGGACATTTCAAGGACAAATCTACAGCATGTGCATCTGTTATTTCATTCAATGCAGAAAAGGGGCAGATGCAGATGTAAGACCTCAATTATCTGACGTTCCAGCACAGATAAGGGGAATATTTAATGAGCCATTCAGCTAGACGTTAATGGGTAAGTGAAGTTCAGAGGCAAAAATAATAATAAATTAAACAAATTTTGGCACTGGAATCAGGCGCAGAATTCTTTTTTGTGGACTAAATTAAAGTGGACCTGTCACCTACACATAAAAAGCTGCATAATGAAAGTCCTTTGCAAATTAAATATGGAACCCCAAAAATTGATTTCATTTAAACATCCCTACCTGTTACAAAGGTGTTTAAATATCTAAACTATCAATCAAATATTACCTGCCCCGCCTCTATGCCCGTGGCATAGAGGAGGGGCAGTCAATTACTTTCACTTTCCATTCAGCACTTCCTACATGTCACTGCTCTCCCCACATTCCCCCTTCCCTCCTCAGGCTTTATAATTGTGTAGGGCACTGCACATGGACATTAGGTCCCCCATTCTGGTGCATACACGAGATTTTGGGGTGATACATAATTTCCCTTAATAACCGTGTCAACAAAATGGCAGCTGCCTCCTTGCTGTGATTGTATAATTCCAAGACAGAAGGAAACAAAATGTAAACAACAAATACAGTGTAAGTAAAGTTTATTTTGCTCAACTAACATGATAGAAAAGATTTTGAAATTATTTCTTAGGGTGACAGGTCCCCTTTAAAAGAAATGGCATGGAAGATGCTGTCCCTTTAACAGAGAGACCTGCAATCCAGCAGCAGGTGAAAATAGCTGACATTACATAACTGCTCTTCTGGGCACTTCTTCAAGTTGCAATTTTTTGTTGTTGTCATATGAACAGTTTTATACTGCTAATATCATGACTGGTATTCTATTCAGCACAAGAAGCTTACTGATGTATGAGGTGTCTCCCGGTGTTACTCCGTCAGGGAAACCTCTTGGATCAATAACTTATGTTTCTGACATGCTATCCGGGAAACTGCAGGGGGTGACCCTGTCAAAAAGTCATGATAATGGAAGTGTGAAACTAGTTTCATGAAATAAAAATAATTATTTTTTTTTTAATTAAAATAAAATTTCAAATGTGCTCAGAAGAGCAATTACATTAAAATGTCAAGGTGGGTATATGTCCCCTTTAAGAGGGTGTTTACTAAAGACTGCCTGCTCACACTTTCCAAAATCCAAGTCAGAAAGAGTTAAGTTTGTCCATAGCCCAATCCACAATAAACCTGCCTCCTTGCCCCATGTAATGGTCAACTTTTTGAAAGCAAACATTTTAATATATTATAAGGGGGTAACAATCTGTGGCTTTATAACCCAGGAAGTATCAAGCTGGAGTCCTTTCAACTGTGGCGAATACAAGCCACCTACAGTTAATATACAATCACTCACTTCTAATGCAGATTTCGGAGAATTTTTGGCCATGTCCACATCACAACTGGCCACATTCTGTGAGTCCCTGGCAACACCCAGCTAAGTCTTTTGTCATTGATCCCTAACCAGTGGCTCATGAGCAACATGTTGCTCACCAACCCCTTGGATGTTGCTCCCAGTGGCCTCAAAGCAGGAGCTTATTTTTGAATTCCAGGCTTGGAGGCAAGTTTTGGTTGCATAAAAACCAGGTGTACTGACAAACAGAACCTCCTGTAGTCTTCATAGGGACTACCAAATAGCCAATCACAGCCCTTATTTGGTATCCCCAGGAACTTTTTTCATGCTTGTGCTGCTCCCCAACTCTTTTTATATTTGAATGTTGCTCACGGGTAAAAAAGGTCTAGACAATGTAATGACTCAGCTATATCCATCCTCAACTCAAGCCCAGGATATAAATCAAAGAAATATGCAATACATACACGTGTTGATATCTGGTAAAAAATAAACGTCAAGGACGCACTATCATTATCCATTGCCATTCTATAAACAGCACAAAGTACTATAAAACAATAACACAAAGAAACATTTGATGTTCGACTATTATGGTAGATTATCAACAAACCCTCCCCCAAAATGTCTTTGACCACAGGACCGTGCCTCAAGTCTTTAGTAAACGTGGGGGGGAGGAGAACATTTTACTCCATGGTCCTTACTGAACTAAGAAGGGAGATATCTCAGCCCAAATGATGCCAGATATATTTGCAACAGGACAGAAGATATCTCCCAGCCATTCCCTACTATATAAAGGACAGAAGATTTCATACACTCCAGCACTTAATTGAGCTCATCAGCCAATGTATGAGGGAATTTCAAATGGTCTTCCGACAGATATCTAGTTGAAAGTCAATCTGATAACTATCTATATATCATGACCTGGATGAATGAGAACTTCACAGATATCTATCAAGCAGATTTGAAATCACATCAGGTGAAAACCACATTGCCTTGTTGATTTGGTCTGACAGGCAGGGCAGCAGGGGGGGACAGGGGGGAGAGTTGCAGGGGGCCCGAGGGTAGGGGGGGCCCGGACATGTCGCACTTTCTTGATTAGCCGGGCCCCCTACTTTCTGAGAGCTGCTGACTTCGGGAAGGCAGGGCGGGAGCACAAGGGGAGGAATCTTCTGTCTGTTACTTCCCCTTATTGGTCACTGAGTTTAAGTCCCGGTTGAGCTGCTCAGGGATTGGATAGCTGAGGTTTGAACATCTCCTCCAGTTCATCCAATCACCATGCAGCTTTACCAGGACTTGAAATTCTGTGACCAATAAGGGAAGAAAATGTTGTCACTGGAAGAAGATGCAGCCAACTGTGCTCCCCTCCTCCCTTCTGTAGTTGGCATCTCACTTACAGCAGGTGGGCTACGCTAATGAAGTAAGTACAGCATGGCAGGGCCCCCTAAAGGTAACCCTTTGTGGTCCCTGTTGTGTGGTGGGGCCCTGGGCACCAAATTCTTTTTAAACTTCTAGGGGGGCAAGTTTTTTTACATGGACATTTAAGGGGGGCCCTGGCCACCAACTTTCTTATAACATGAGGGGGAGGGCCTGGCCACCAATTTTTTTCCCCGATGTGGGGTCCTAGCCAACAATATTTTTTAATGGGGGGCCCTGACCACAAATGTTTTTTTTCAATGGGGGGGCCCTGACCACCAATATTTTTTTATTAACATGTGGGAACCATAGCCACCAATGTTTTTTTTTTTAGTCTGTGGGGAGGGCAGACCTGTAGGTGGGGCTTGTGGTGGGCGCAGCCCAGGGGGCCCAGGAAATTTTTTCGTATAGGGCCCTGCAATTTCTGATGGCGGTCCTGCTGACAGATCCCTATCAGCCCATAGTAAGATCCAATGTTTTGCCACTAGGTTTGGGTGGTAAAACTGGGCATAGACCCACTTGTTTGGATTACTTTACCAGATGATAAGACCATGTTTACTAAGCACAGGACTAGTTTAGTCTCCAAACCATTCCTTACTTAAAGGAGAAGGAAAGTCTGTTTGCACTTGGGGGTTCCAAATGTTAGGCACCCTGACCCCCAAGTGATTATATTGACTTACCTGAAACTGCACCGGTCCAGGGTTATACCAGTGAGCACCACGGAGAGATCTTTCTGCTTCCTATTTTTTTGCGCGGTTGCCCATACGCAGTAGAACAAAAAACCAAACTTTAACTAAAAGTCAGCTATTTCTTCTACTGCGCATGCATTTGCCCAGGAAAATCTGCTCCCTAGAAAAATCCCCGGCCGGTGCAGTTTTCTGCCGGTAAGTCAATACTTACTAAACAAAGGACTTACTCCAGTTAATCATGTCACAGAAAATATAACACCCCACATCTTGCATAACAAGAAAAATGGGTCTTTTTACAAAAACAGGTAGATACCAATACATCTAGTCCATAGTACATACACCCCAATACCCCCCCCAGTGATGTGAACATAAAGGCGTAAAACATTTAAATGCTGCATTATATTTGGGTTTAGTCTAACAGCTGGAAGGATTATGGGGTATGTGGAACAAGTGTGTGATGCATATGATCATGGCCAGTAAATTATTTGGCTTCCTTATTGTGAGGTTATGATTAGTCTGTTTGGTGTAACATACAGGTATTAATTGCAATGCAAAATAAGGTGAAGCTCAAATCAAACAGTATTACTTGGGGTTGTAATAAATACTTTATAATCTCTACTGCATTTGAATTAAGTAATAATGTTTTGTTATTCAGCAAACAAAAACAGCAGTTGGAAAAAAGATAAAATAATAAGGTGTGCAAACAGGCAGATCAGCCCGTGGGAAATGGGTGTGAACAAGTCAAGGGTAAAAGGTGTGAACTGCACACACCCAAAACAATGCGCGTGGGAAAAACAATATTTGGGCATTAATGCGGTGACCTAATAAAAAGGGACCTTCTACAGCTATGAGGCATCTTGTGTTATAATGAATCCTAAAATCAGGCTATCATCTGCCAGTACAAACAGGGATTTTAGGACAAATGCTCGCATTTTTTGTTAAAATTCACCTAAAAATCAACACTGTTATAGTTCCAGGGGTAGCCAGGAAACAAATAAGCACTCACCCCAAAACCCACCCTAACTGGCCTTCAGGCTGCCCCCCCTTAGCTCATAACAAGGTTACAGATATATAGAAACATTGGGTAACAGTCACCCTGCTATAGTTCCAGGGGTACCCAGGGCACAAATAAACACTCACCCCAAATCTACCCCTAAATGGCCTTCAGGTTGGGCCCCCTTAGCTCATAACAAGGTTACAAATATATAGAAACATTGGGGTAACAGTCACCCTGCTATAGTTCCAGGGGTACCCAGGGCACAAATAAACACTCACCCCAAATTTCCCCCTAACTGGCCTTCAGGCTGGGCCCCTTTAGCTCATAACAAGGTAACATATATAGAAACAGTAGGAACAGTCCCAATGCTACAGGGTTAGCCGGGGCAGTAAATATCCACTGCCCCCCAAAATATAAGCCTAACTGTATTTGAAGAATAAAAACAATTACACCGAGAAGATATGTTCCGTGCATACAATATGCTATAATATACAGAGAAAACAATACGGCAGTTGGACACACAATAAGCCATCTGTTTAAGGTATATTTTTCCTAAAATGTATCCACAGCCAAGCACAATTATGTAAATCAAGGTGATTAAACCACAAAGTGAAATGAGTCCTGTACTGTACTGACCAGGAACTGCTGATTTCTTACTCCTTGGACAAGCTGAGAGGGGGTGGTTATAGGAGGTAGCCCCCCAGAGCATCTAGCGCCACGCAATATGAGGTCAGTGGATTTGAAATGAGTAAAAGTATCGTCTATCCGGGCACTCCAAGAGAAAAAGCTGGGTAGCTTCCAAGCCTGCGCCAGGCCAAGCAACCCAAACACTCAATGTTTTAAAGATATCCCAACAGTGAGCGGGCAGGGAGGTTTGTTATAATTCTCTTTGCCAATGGGAGGGCAGCCAGGAGACCTGCACAAAGCTGCAGACTGATTTAAAATGCCCAGAATTTCCCATCTGTAATGCCAGGATAAACATTAACTAGAAATGCCATTTGGGGATGTGTGTCGCTCACTATAATATTATAACTTCAAGGTTTGAAAATATTCAAAAGATTGTCCAGGTTGAAAACCTTGAGGTTGTGTTATTGTCTAATAATGAAACATGCACACATTGTATAATAAATGCCCAACTATTTACATATGTACAACTTCATCTATTACTGGCAGGGTTGCCTGCTGTTTAGATAAATAAGGGCTGTCCAACTAATGCCCCTCCAAAAGTGCAGTTCATTGTTGGTGTGGGAGTTATATTTCAACAAATACAACAGAAGACAACACTGATATAAAGAGTTATTGATACCATCTCGCTCTACTGACATCATCTTGCTCAACTGTGAAAATCTTGACCTACTGTCTCCATCTTACCCTACTGTCTCCACCTTGCCTTACTGTCTCCACCTTGCCCTACTGTCTCCATCTTGACCTACTGTCTACATCTTGCCCTACTGTTTCAATCTTGCCCTACTGTTTTTGTTTTGACTCACAGTCTTCCTCTTGTTCTACTATCTCCACCTTGCCCTGCTGTTTCCATCTTGCCCTACTGTCTCCATCTTGCCCTACTGTCTCTATCTTGCCCTACTGTCTCCATCTTGCCCTACTGTGTCCACCTTGCCCTACTGTTCCCATCTTGCCCTACTGTTTTTATCTTGACTCACAGTCTTCCTTTTGTCCTACTGTCTCCATCTTGCCCTACTTTTTCCATCTTGCCCTACTGTCTGCATCTTGCCCTATTGGTGGCACTGTATGTTATTATTTTGAACTAGCCCTACTGTTTTAATCTTGGCCTAGTGATGCCACCTAGTCCTACTGTTTCCACCTTTCCATACTATTACCATTTTTTTTTTACCCAGCTAACAAAGCCATCTTGCTCCACTGGACCCATCTTGTCTTACTGTAGCTATATTATCTTACTATTCCTGCTATCTCATCTTCCTTCAACTACTGCTCTGTAACCCATATTTGATTTGCTGGACCCTGAATAGCTGCTCATATTCAAACACCCTGCATACAAGATATGACAGTTGCAAAATTGCTGGTACCTTTTAAAACAAGAGGTTCCTTGCCTTCTCTTTTCAATGACTCCAGCACTGTGTGGAGTGGCTGGGTTGGCATTACCCTGCTCGGTTCATTGGTGTTATCGTCATAAACTATAATTTCTTTAGAGAAGATCCTCTTGAAAGAGTCCTTGCCTTCCCTGCAGGATATTAAATCCAGTACAGTTATCTTTCCCTGCTGAAGCCTCCTCCGGCTGATTTTATCAGAACAATTAATATGCACGGCTCCTTGTATGTGGCTTTTATTGTATTCCATGAAAGGCCTGCAGTCAATGATAACAGGCCCTTGATTTGGAAGGTGCGTCTTTGTACATTTGGTGATCTTCTTGGCCAGATCATTGGGGTAAATGATTTTTATGTTGGCAAACTGCTTGGTTGCACCAGACACAGGGCTTCCAGTTGAACTTAAAGCACCACTGTTCTCATTATTGTTGACCATTTGGTTGGCAGAGCTAGAGGCTGATGGTCCAGAAACACCACTTGTGATGGTCGTGCTGCTCACCGCCTGGCTTTGGCTATCCTTTTCATAAGAAGCTACAGTACAACAGCTGGCACTGCTACATCCACAACCAAGAGAGCGTGCCGAGCTGGTGGATGAGGGCATATACGTCAGGTTAGCAGCGTTGAGACACACTACGCTTGTGCTGAGAAGAGACTTATGGCTGTCGTTGATGATGGAAGCGCTTTCAAAATAGGAAGAGTCTAAACAAAGGTTAAGAACCTGAGGTCGAACTGGCCTGGAGAGTGCCACTATAACCCTGTCGTCTAAAGGGGATGGAGGCATTAGGAAGCTGGCCAAGCTGCCCAGTCATGTAGAACTTAGAATCGCCGCCTGGCAAAGAGAGAGGAACATACAAAATGAACAAGGGAAGCAACAACCCACATAATTGTTAGTATCAAAACAGTGACAATTTTTGACACCCATTTAAATGCTTTAAGTGGTGATTTCTCTGCTATTGAGTATAATCAAGGCATGTACAACTTTTCGCTCTGAAAGAACCTTTATGTGGGATATCACATGTTTGAATACAAAAAGTGTTTGCTCTAAGTCAAAGGAAAGTGATAAAGCCAACCATGTTTAGAACCAATGTAGCACTTTGCATTCTATTCAATCAGAGGCAGCCAATAGACGAGGGATGGGGGGGGGGCATGCCTAAAACATTAACAGCAGTGAAGGGATGATAAGTCCAGGTAGTTCAAAGCTGACTACAAGGCAGCAGATATATTAAACCCCCTCTCCTCCTACTCAACAAATGTTAGCAAAACTAAAAATAAACTATATATATTTTATATATAGATTTAGCCCTTAGTGAAAAAACAGCGTTCAATGGACATTGATTACAGGTAATGCTAAAATGCACATAAAATATAAAACAAGTTAGGGACCGCCATTCGGGGTTTACCTTGACGTGGTATGGTGGCTTATCAATTTTATGATCATAACTTTGTAACAAAATAACCCCTGTTTTGGGTACATATGCAATAGCATTTATTATACTTATATATACTTTAAAGCCTTTAGAGTGCTCCCACAACCCCCGTTTTGATATTGTATATATATATATATATATATATATATATATATAGTTTAAAAGCTTTTTGTCTCCCTTTGTACCACAATGGATATAAGTGAAGCCATCACAACCATGAAATAAAACATGATCATACGTGTTCTCCACTTTCAGAGGCGCATGTTGCATTGTCTGCCTGACACACAGTCTGCTCCCTTTCTAAGTATAAGAGAGAGAGATAACTAATGGGACGTCTTTTTTTATGGCTGGGATCTACAGCAGCTAAAAATACCAGGAGAGGACGTGCACTGTAACTATGCCAGCTTAAACAGCATTAGCCTTTATAAAGGCTTCAGTAAAATATTGTCCAAATCAACCCACAACATGCAAGCTCACGGGTGTGTAAAAGCAGCACACGGAATCCTTAATTAGCCCAGTGCAGGGAAAGATATTCCCTGTATTAAAGGCCTGTCATCCAAAATGCCAAATGGATCCAGAGGATATCAGCTAATGCTGAGCACACGTCTTGCACACTTAACTAAGCGTAGAAACACACACACTTCTACAGGTAATCTAAAGCCCCAATACTAAGCAGTGATATGCCAGGCCAGTTGGGCACGATATCCTCTAGTTTATATAAAATGCACCACCCTCTAGCTATTTGTTAAACTACAAGTCCCATCAACCCCCTATAGCCAAGGCTTTACACTACACTACAGATGCCTTGGCGCTAGCAATGGAAGCAGTGCAATCAGATCATTATGCAGGCTACTAGATTATTATTATTACACCAACAACAATTCTGCAGTGCTGCAGCAAAGAAGGAAGAAGGAAAGCAAACAAACAGTGCAGCAATGGTCACAATGAACAATGTATGTACAACTGGACATATATATTGATTATAACCGGGTTATGATCTGTAGGCTGGCTTAGGATGCTGGGAAATGTAGTTCCAAATGGAGGTCAATAAGTTATGCATTCTGGGAATCAAAGCTCATACGGGTTTTCTGAGATGCATCCAACCATGTGCTGAATGTGATTATCTGCTCGGCAGGTAGAGTGGAACCAACAGGCATTCGCTTGTACACGCAGTGAGTTAAAGAGACGGTTCTCCCCGGTGCAAAACGCTCAGCACCTAAGAGATAAATGTCTGTGCAGTGTCTGGCTAACAGCTACAAATGCCTATTTCATATTGATTCCTGCCATAATTGAGTCTAATAGCATCCGCAACCCTGCAGCAGTAGCAGCTCCACTACTGGGGATATGTCCAGACAGCTGATGGATGGGCAGAAAGATAAAGACAGGGACGCCTGTATCAGAACCTGTGGGTCAGGGTCCGACTTGGGGGGTTGGCGGTGTAATCTGTGGGCTGCACATCACACATTTTGCCTTTTAAATGTACCTATATTTTGTATTAAGCATTAGATGGAACTACAGGGGCTGCTGCAATACTTTGTGGACGTGAATTACTCCTAATATAGTAGATATTCTGCAGATAGTAATGGTGCATTGGAGAGAGGGGGGTCCCAGTAAATTAGGAGAGAGAAAACAATTCTGCACCATATGTGTCACTGCCAGCACTGTCCATCCCTATCCCATACCCCATTCCTTGAATGCAAAGAAGGTTATAAAGTAAGAGCAGAATGGAAGGTACCCACCTCATGCAATGCAGCAATCTCCTAGCAGTTGCCTGGCCAGCCTCTCACTCCTATAATAAACCCCCTGCACCTTGGTAATAAAGTAGCAGGGCAATACCATGACTCCTGAGGGTGGGGGGTAGCAAACTGAAATCATCAGGTGCTTACCAGCCTCTCACATCCCAGTATCCCCCTGGCATCCCCACTGAGTTTGCTGAGATCCACAATAAGCCATACAGTGGCACAAACCCACTACACAGTAGTAATAAAGTCCCAGGGAAATACCATGACTCTTTGGGGGGTGGGGGGGGGTTAGTAAACTGTAATCCTCAGGTGCCTGCAACCCTCTGTCTTTCTTTTTAAAAACCCACAGGCATCACCCACTTACTTTGCTGAGATGATTTTTCCCCCCAGCATTTGGCGCTCTTCCTGCAGCTATTGATTCCTATAGGAATGTCCCATTCACTTGGCTTCATTCATCTCCAGCTGCGACAATATTACTTTCTCTTTCTCGCAGCGTATGGGGGACTGATTCGAATGGGCGGGGCTGGAAAGCGATGACTGACAGTTCGCCTCAAGCAAGGATTGGGCGTGGTCGAGTTGGGTTCCTAGCTTCCTCCTGATAGGACGGGTTCTGCGGTGGGTGGAGACAGTGGAACGGTACAGGCTGGAGAAGCGAACGGCTGACGTCATTGGCAACCAATCACAAGGCTCAGTCAGCCAGACTAAGCCGGCGCGAAGCAGCTGCTGGGTATTTGCATGTTGTGAGGGGATGTGGTGAGGAGGCTGCTGGCAGTGTGTGCAGAGGGCTTGTACTCCTCATGTGTCACTACTGTACCGACTGACTGACACACGTCTGAACTCAAATTCAGTCTGGCAGGACGGTGTCTGTTCTCTGCAGCTCACGCTTAGTTACCACAACCCATGTCAGAGTTGCTTCTTATTGAAATATGTGGTCGAGGGACCAGTCCCAAATTGCTTCAAGTAACCAAAGCTTGCTTTTCTTAGCCTCCACCACATAGCTGAAACAATATGTTGGCTCCTCATGTCCTGAGGTGTCTAGGTACAAAAATAACAACTTGGCTGCTGCCTGCCATTTTAGTTCTTTAATTCATCTTTAACAATAAAAATGCTAAAGTTTTACATTCAAGGAAACATATTTGTGAGGTACCAGCACCTGAAACATCGTCTTATTCGACTGACCAAATATGGGAAAAAAAAAAAAGAGGTATTCGCGCCTGTTTTCATCACCTAATTGAAGTCGTACAAAAGGCGGTTTAATATGCGTAATATGACGCGTAATAAACTTGGCGGGAAAAGATTCTAAGTAGCTGCTAAATTGAGTCAGTGCAGTCGCCCGCAGCAGGCAATTAGCGATTAGTTTGAAAGAAAAAAGCCTACACCTCAATATAATCCTCAGGTACCCATGATGTGACAAAAAACCCTTACTGCTTTCGTACCAGGTCCGTCACAATGGATGTACATGATTTTCTACAGTACCAGAAAATGTGGGACATATAGTAAAAATGTCAGATACATCTTGGTATATTCAGTGACTAAATCACGTCAACTGAAAATCTGATATTTGAGAGGCTTTGCAGCACTGGAAGTCCGTGAATATTATTAGGAAAGAAGGGCGCTTACCCATTTATCAAAGGAATATTGTCATGGGAAAACATGTTTTCTTCAAAACGCATCAGTTAATAGTGCTGCTCCAGCAGACTTCTGCTCTGAAAAACATTTTTCAAAAGAGCAAACTGATTTTTTTATATTTAATTTTGAAATCTGACATGGGGCTAGACATATTGTCAGTTTCCCAGGTACCCCCAGTCATGTGACTTGTGCTCTGATAAACTTCAGTCACTCTTAACTACTGTACTGCAAGCTGAAGTGATATCACCCTCCTCCCCCAGCAGCCCATTAGTAGAACAATGGGAAGGTAACCAGATAACAGCTTCCTGGTAGAACTTCCTCAGTAGTAAAAACCCATGTCCCACTGCAACCCATTCAGTTAAATTGAGTAGGAGAAGCAATAGCCTGTCAGAAAGCAATTCCATAGTGCAGCACTGGCGCTTTCTGAAAGCACATGACCAGGCAAAATGACCTGAGATGGCACCTACACACTAATATTACAACTAAAATAAACTACACTTGGATTGAGAATTAGATTTTTTTATGGTAGAGTGAATTATTTGCAGTGTAAATTAGGAATAAAAATGAAACCATAAAAATCATGACAGAATCCCTTTAAGGTGCTCTGTAAGTTTTATTACAAGACGATTATTGCCCAATATTTAACAATGAGACATTTTTTTGAGATTTCTCTTCCTGAGATTTCTTCTTGCTATAAGCAATCTTATTTTTAATGCCTTATTCGAAGCATGTTACCTGTCCTACTTAGTCAGTCCCCTAACCTGTAGTGAGCATCGATATACAGGTATGTTATTCGAAACCCGTTATGCAGAAAGCTCCGTATTACAGGAAGACCATCTCCCATAAACTCAATTTTATTAAAATAATTCAGATTTTTAAAAATAATAATAAAAAATTATTTTGTAATTGACCCAAACTAAGATATAATTGATCTTTACTGGAGGCAAAACAATCCTATTGGGTTTAATTTATGTTTAAATATATTTTTTATAGTATACTTAAGGGATGAAGATCCAAACATCCCTTATCCAGAAAACACCAGGTCCCTCAAATTCTTGATAACAGGTCCCAAATCTGCTAGATATCTTGCATTTAATTAAACACCAACAATTACATAAGATAAAGAAGATACTTGCACACACCATAAAGTATTAAGAAATAAGAGATACAGGTATGGGATCCATTATCCCAAAAACCTGTTATCCAGGAAGCTCCGAATAATGGAAAGGCCGTATCCCATAGACTCCATTATAATGAAATAATCCAAATTTTTTAAAATGATTTCCTTTTTCTCTGTAATAATAAAACAGTACATTGTACTTGATCCCAACTAAGATATAATTAATATTATTGGAAGCAAAACCAGCCTATTGGGTTTATTTAATGTTTACATGATTCCTAGTAGACTAAAGGTATGAAGATCCAAATCACAGTATGAAGATCCAAATTACGGAAAGATCAAATATAAATAATGTCGATTTTAGTTCCTTATATAATGTGTATTACTTTGTATTCTTATGATTTTTCCCCAATTTTTATGTTAAGCGTTTTTCTATTTAATGTGTGCATGTAACTTTGATCCCCCACTGCATTTGACAAAGTACAAAAGAAGGCAGAAAAAAATTAATAAAATATAACAATACTTTTTTTTCTAATAGCCAAAAACACCTGTATCAGAGCATCAAAAGGCTCAGAGTTATATAAACGCAGCAGAGCAGCACAGCCGGAAATAATAGTCAATATTGGCACATAGGATTACAAGGGTATAATTTTCAGCCGCCTTCAGCGCAGCCAAATACCAACCTGAAAGCAGATAAAAGAGAAACTGTCACCGAGGGCTCATAACAAGCTGTCCATTTTTACCTTGAGGCTAAATCCATGATGAACCCGAAAGAGAGCTGAACAAAGAGCAAAACAGAAGCAAGAACAGAATGATAGATATCTGACTGGGAACACAGGTATTTAGCCCAAATCTTTCACGTATTGGTGTTTAGACTGGGCTTCAAGGAATATCTATAGCAACAAGTAAGCATTCACCAAGGCCTCATACAGTACATATAGACAAATACAAGAGGTCCTCTACATTTAAAGGGACAATAACACCAAAGAATGAAATTGTTAAAATATAATGTATTGTTTCACTGCACTGGTACAACTGGTGTGTTTGCTTTAGAAACACTACTATAGTTTATATAAACAAGATGTTGTGTAGCCATGGGGGCAGCCATTCAAATCACAGGTTATGTAGAAGATAACCGATAAGTACTACTATAGTTTATATAAACAAGCAGCTGTGTAGCCATGGGGGCAGCCATTGAAAGCACAGGTTATGTAGAAGATAACAGATGTACTTGGTAGAAACCCATTGTATTCTATTACAGAGCTTATCTATTATCTATTAAGTTGCCTGTGCCTTTTCTCCTTTTTTTAGCTTGTATGGCTGCCCCCATGGCAGCCTTTTTACATAAACTTTAAAAGTGTTTCTATATATATTTGAATTACTTTAAAAAGCTTTTATTTTCTGGTGTTACTGTTCCTTTAAAGGACAATGGAAGTCTTAATATATTTAGGACAATGAGACATTTTGTGCCTTAAGCTACTTAAAAATGCCTTACCCTTTAAACAAAACAGGGGTTGTTTGTCCATATATTGCAATATATTTAAGCTGGCCAACTACATCATCCCTGGTATGGCCAGTCCTACACTCAACTTTCATCTGATTCATTAAGAATTCAGTAGCTTCATTGTACATTTTACACAGGGACTAAGTTTTACCTGCTTTCAAGATTAAAGATTAAAATTCCGAAACATGGTTGCCCTTTTATTAGACACCACTGGGATCACCTGACTATAGCTGGAAAAGGTGGGAGCTACAACATGGAGCTGGCCACTGCTACTGTATATATTAAAACACACAAGGGAAAGTTGTGTCACTGCTAATTTTTAAACCATTAAGCAGGGGTGTAATGAGGCTGTGACCATAAAATTAATATAGACAAATACAAGAGGTCCTCTGCACTTAACCCATTATCAAAATATTAAGGACATTAAGACATTTGGTTCCTTAAGCTTCTAAAAAATGGCTTACCCTTTAAACAAAACAGGGATTGTTTGTCCATATTGTTTGGTAGTTTAAGCCTTGAAAGCAGCAAGTAAGCTGCAGGTAAAACTTTGTTCCTGTGTAAAATGTATAATGAAGTTTATAATTCTTAATGAATCAGATGAAAGTTGAGTGTAGGACTGGCCATACCAGGGATGATTTTAACTTTGGCTTAAATATATTGCAATATATGGACAAACATTCCCTGTGTTGTTTAAAGGGTAAGGCATTTTTAGTAGCTGTATGCACAAAATGTCTCAATGTATTGAATATATTGAGAATGGGTTGAGTGCGGAGGACCTCTTGTATTTGTCTATATGAATTTTGTGCTGTGCATCTCAGATTGGTATGCGAATGAAGTCCCATACCTGTATATGGAATATTGAACTTGTAGCTCCTGAACTACATATTCAGCTGTCAGAGAGTGCTGAGACTCGGGTCACGTTGACGGTGTCATGTCACCTACCTATACCCATTAATTTGAAACCATAATTCCTTCCCAGAATCTAGAGGTTGGTGCTGCTGCACACGCTGCTGGTCCCTACTGAGTTAATGGGAAGTGCTACTCTGGGGAGTCATTTGGTCTCTTTGTAAAGCAGGCCTGGACTGGGAGTCAAAATAGGCCCTGCCATTCCAAGTCCACAGAGGCCCAAACAGGCCCCTACCAGCCCAAACAGCCCCCTTCCAGCCCACTATATGGTGACTTTTTATGGAACCATACAGCAGCCCCTCTGGAATTTGCCAGAACCCACAGATTGCCAGTCCAGGCCTAAAAGGGAGTCAGGGTTATGTAAATGATATACACAAGATGATTGTGATAAATGACTCATTGGTCTATCTAGTCTTTGCCATCTTTCTTAGCACTCCCTGTTGAGTCTTCATTCATGCTTAACCCCATTTCATTCACAGCATAGCCCAGTCATTCATGTATTCCATTACTGAATTAACCTCTGTGTCACCGCTTATAGCTTGAAACCAGTACGAGTGAATCAGACTGTGAGGTGTCTGGCCACAGTGAAATAGCTGTAGTGCTTGAAATAACTCAGCCAGTTCCTCTATGTTACCAAACCTTTTCATCAGGCGTCTGTAATCCCATCATATCTCAACTGTCAAAATAGAGTGGGGGATTTTTCTTCTCAAGTGGATTAAAAAAAGGAAGTATAATTTTAGCACATGTATAATAAGACTGTGCAATGTGCCCCATACTGGGTGTCATTGTGGAAACTGCAAACTGGAGAGCTGCTGAATACAAAAGCTAAATAGCTCAAAAAAACCCAAATCATAAAAAATGAAAACCAATTGCAGACTGTCTCAGAATAGCACTCTCTACATCACACTAAAAGTTAACTTAAAGGAACAGTAACACTAAAGCGTGAAGTCATTGAAATATCATGTAGTGTTGCCCTGCACTAATAAAACTGGTGTGTTTGCTTCAGACACACTACTGTAGTTCATATAAACAAGCTGCTGTGTAGCAATGGGGCAGCCATTCAAAGCTCAGGTTACATAGCACATAACAGATGCACTTTGTATGATCCCATTGTATTCTATTACAGAGTTTTTCTGTAATCTGCTAAGTAACCTGTGCCTTTTCTCCTTTTTCGTCTTAAATAGCTGCCCCCATGGCTAAAAAGCAGTCTATTTATATAAACTCTAGTAGCCTTTTTAAAGCAAACACATAACTTTTACCAGTATTGAGAAACAGTACATTATATTTATTATTTTGAAATAATTTTTTTTTCGTGTTACTGTTCCTTTAAAGGTGAACAACTTCTTTAAAGAGATTCTACGTTTACAGGTTCTTCTTTGTGTTACTCAATGGGAATCCCATATTGCCTAGTCCCATGCTGGCCCTAGGGTTGCCATGTGGCTGTTTTTTAGTGACCTAACTGGTAAAATGTATTGCTTTGATGCTTATTGATGCTTATTGATGTTTATAATAGGGAAGCAAAGATAAAAATATAGGAAGGTGGTAACCCTAGCTACCCTGCCATAAAGAAGGGCAGGACTGCTGCTTACAATGGGGATCAGATAGGATCTGTGCAGCCACTGAGACAGAATGCTCTGTTATACAGATAGTTAGAATCTCAGCCATAAAGCAGGACAGGACTGCTGCTTACAATGGGGATCAGATAGGGTCTGTGCATCCACTGGGACAGAGTGATCTGTTATACAGATAGCAAGAATCTCAGCTGCCATAAAGCAGAACAGGACTGCTGCTTACAATGGGGATCAGATAGGATCTGTGCAGCCACTGGGACAGAATGCTCTGTTATACAGATAGCTAGAATCTCAGCTGCCATAAAGCAGGACAGGACTGCTCGTTACAATGGGGATCAGATAGGATCTGTGCAGCCACTGGGACAGAATGCTCTGTTATACAGATAGCTAGAATCTCAGCTGCCATAAAGCAGGGCAGGACTGCTGCTTGCAATGGATTTCAGAAAGGATCTGTGCAGCAACTGTGACAGAATGTTTTATTATACAGATAGCTAGAGCCTCAGTCATAAAGCAAGGATGGACTGCTGCTTACAATGGGTTTCAGATAGATCTGTACCACTGTGAACTGAGATACATGGTCCTGTTTGATGTCTGACTAATGCTTGATCCTTAATTAGTTAGTGCTTAACAGTTCATTTGTACTATGGCCTTGCATTTAGGTGTGTTTTTGGGTGTGCTCTATCATTACAGATTTAGTCAAATTGACACAATAAAATATAATCATGTATAATTAGTCAAGGATTGCTTTTTAAGAATATACAGATATTCCTTTAGCAAAATACAGCGAAAGTGCAAAGGCAACTTACAGCCCTGTGAGGATAAATCGAAGAACTGGCAAAACCAGTTCTAAAATATGTGTTTAACTTTAGTCACATATTATGTACCTGTTAGCAAACACTTAGAAATGACATGTTACAGACTAATTTAAAGGAGACATGTTGGGGCAGATTCATCAAAGGTCAAAGTGAATTTTCGAAGTAAAAAACTTAGAATTTCGAAGTAATTTTTGGGTACTTCGACCATCGAATAGTCCAACTTCGATTCAAATTTGAAAAAATTTAGAAATTCGAAGATCGAATTTCTCTTTAAAACTTCGACCATTCGCCATCTAAAAGCTGCCGAAGTGCTGTTTTAGCCTATGGGGGACCTCCTAGAATCTGTATGGAGTTTGGGAGATCGAAGGTCGAAGTTAAAAAAACTTAGATCGAAGTACGATCAAAGTAAGCAAAAATTCGTCCCACTTCGACCCCAAAAAACTTCGACCTCCATTCAAATTGGTCTTTTTGAATTCGAAGTTCAAAGTTTTTTTAACTTCGAACTTTGACCTTTGATAAATCTGCCCCGTTGTGTGAAAAACAGGAATGTTCCGTGTATTAAACTCTTTTAAATATTGAAGGAAAATGCTAAAAAAAGTAGTGTTTATTGAAAATATCTGTAAAAATCCTATAAGTCCCGCCCATGTGTTCCACTTCCTGCTGCCTCCGTTCCCAGGCTGTGCAGGGGAGCTGGTGACATTCAGCACACTGCACTGTCGGTAGGACAGGAACCAATCAGCAGCTAGGCTAACCTGATGGGGAACTGAAGCCTGGATTTCCTTGTGTGACTGCAGGGCTGTGATTGGTTGTCTCCCTCCTACTGTGCTTCTGGCAGGGACCGTTAGGACACGCCCACCCCTCATTTGAAACACGGACATTGACCAGTGAACATCTATAGGGAGCTCCAATAAAGGGGATATTTTTAAAGATAATATTAATTTGTAGCACAATGTAAGACCAACACCATCATCATCATTTATTTATATAGCGCCCCATATTATTCACAATTGCCTACAAAATTAGGCTTTTTCTGTTTATCCTATATGTTTCCTTTAAATGTAAACTATGCCCCTGAACATTTCCGGTCTCTATAAGAAAAATGCCACGTTAATATATAAATCCCTTTGGGAAATTAGATTTTTTAATAATGTGCACACTGGAATATCCCAAAATGACTACGTATAAGATTTTTTGATATGTCATCTATTAGATTGCAGATATGGCATCTATTATCTGGAAATCCATAATCCAGAAAGTCCCAAAACAGAGGAATGCCATTTTTCATGGAGTCCTGGTTTCCTTTTTTTTCTGTAAAAACAGTAAATTGTACCTTATAAAAACTAAGCTGCATACATCTATGTTGGTCAATTTTTTTTTTTAATGTTTAACTATTTTAAGTAGCCTTAAGGAATGGCACTCCAATTTATGGAAAGACCCATTATCCAGAAAACCCTAGGTCCCAAGCATTCCAGTTAATAAATCCTGTACATGTATAAATTAACTTTGGAACCTTTAGTTAACATTTAAAATGGATTGTGACATTGCTGTCCATGGATCATACTGAACTATGATTCAGTCATTGTAATGTTGGACTGTTTGGTGCTTTCTCACATTCTACTTCAAGCAAATCTGGACTAGAACCTAAACCTCTAATTTGACTTAAATGGGCGTTGCTATGGTTATATCAAACAACTAGTTAAATAATGTGTAACAGGTAATTTAGACACAATGAAAGGCAATTGCTTTTCTTGTTTGTCAGACTGTAACCCTTGGTTAGCCCTAGTCATGCAAAGAACAGTATTTACGTATATTTGTCCTTCTTTATTCATGTAGAGCCCACTGTAAAATGCAATGTTACACAGTCTGTTGTTAAATAGACCAGCTCTCCATACTGCACCATTTTCTGTTTATTGCAGGGAAAGGGATATATTAGATCGTTTTACTATTATAATTCATAGGAGTCATATATTCAGGGGGTTATTTACTAATCTTCAAGTTTTTCTGGTCAGGTTTTTTGGGGCAAAAAGTGGAATTTTTCATGGAAAAAAATACATTTTTTGTGATTTATTATACCCCGATGCTGCAAAAAGTCAGAATCCGAAAATCCACCATCTCAGACCAGTCGCGGTCCTGTATAAGTCCCAATTTAAATACCCAATGGCACATACTACTAAAAAAGTATATTATTCTGAAAATGGTTTATTTACATGAAGCAGGTTTTTAGATATGAGCTGTTTTATGCAATATATTTTTATAGAGACTTACATTGTTTGAGGGGTATAGTTTTCCTTTAATTCATTTAGGTTACTTTAATTATTTAGCTTTTAATTCAGCAGCCACTTCCCAAAAACCTTACAGCTCTGAAGTATGCACCAAAGAGGACCGGGGCGGATGTCCCCGTCTTGGGTGCAACAAGCATCCCCGTTACACCACCGGGTACTTTATTTACAGCTGGATATCAAACACTCCATGAATATAAAAGAATGAAGGTAAATTTACCATAATCTGTGTCATACAATTCCAGTTTCTAGTCATGGTAGGAGGTTATGGAATGGATGTAGAGTCCTACAAGATAAAATAATTAGAACATGTCCACAGTTGCATGGAATTTATTTCCGATAATGAAAATAGTTGTTCACATCAGTAAGACAGCTCAGAGATTAATTTTTTTGTTCTTAATTAAAATATCCAGTGTGATACAAGAGAAACGGCTTGCTCTGTAACAATGCTCTGTAACAATGGTGTTATTCAGTCCTTAATGAACCCAAGGCTGATGATGGAAGGAACCACATCAGTATTCAAGTTTGAGGTACATTGATGATGTACAGTGTTTTAGTGAGTTAACTTTTATCTTTGGTTCCAATAACAGATCTTTTCTACTGTATTGTGAATATCTGACCTCCAAAATTCCATACGTCAGACTTTGGCATGCACACCTCGTGTTTCATCAGCTGGTGAGATTGCTGGTAGGTGCATAACGGTTCTGTGCATTATATCCTATTATTCATATGCTGCCTGGGGGAGATACTTCTCTTTAAAACAGAAGGAAGGCTAAGGAACCATTTTATTGCCAATAGTTTAGCTGCAATAGTGCAAGCTAGAATGCTATATTTATTCTGTAGAATGCTTTACCATACCTGAGTAAAAAGCTCTATAAGCTCTCTTTGTTTAGGATAGGAGCTGCAGTATTAGCTTGGTGTGACATCACTTCCTGCTTGAGTCTCTCCCTGCGCAGTTATAACTCTGGGCTCAGATTACAGCAGAGAAGGGGGAGGGGAAGAGGAGCAAACTGAGCATGCTCACGCCCAGGGCAAGGAGGTTTAAGCTGCAGGCAGGAAGTCTGATACAGAAGCCCATAAATACACAATAGAAGGAAAGAAATGTGTTTCATTTGACAGAGGTCTCTGAGCATCACTACTTTGAGGGTTTACTGATGTATTTCTATAAACCTTTCTGATAAGGCTTACTTAGTTTTAACCTTTCTTTCTCCTTTAAGCATTCGGACCTATTCAAAACCAGGAGAAAATTTTCTTTGATGACCGTATAGCAGTGGTCATTTTGTAAATATAAAGGGCCTGTGCCCTTTTAAGAATGTACTGGATACTAAACAAAGTAAGTACCCCTTGAAAATGGGGACCAGCACTCTGCACCAGTCCAATCATACACATACAGTCCAATCATACACATATCTTACTGAGACCCAGATGGGAGTCGTTTTAGGGCTAGTCCACACGAGGAGATTCGGGGATATTTTGTCGCCTGGCGACTAATCGCCTCGTCTTTTGAGCGACTATCTCCCCGAACTGCCTCTGCATTTTTCCCCATAGGTTACAATGCAAAATCGCCTGCGCTAATGCACACGTGGCGATGCGTTTTCAATAGTTGCCCAAAGTTGCCTCACTGAGATGAAAGATCGCTCTTTTCAACACACACATGTAGAGCTGAATAGTCAGATATACAGATAGAAACAATAGAATTCTACCTGTATCGGGTGATTCAACACTAACAATGGCCTATGTTCGGGTGTCTTCAAAGGATTTCAAATTTTTTCCTGCCAGCCCCATTGGCGAGCCGACTGATATCCACATTTTCTGTCAATATCGGTCAGCTTGTCTCCCACCATACACGCACCGAATATCGCACGAAAATTTGTTTTGTTCGATATTATTTAGTCTCTCAAGTTCTGTCCCCTTCTATAGGTTATGTGTGGTGAAGTTGTGAAAAAAAAAATATATATATATCTATATCTATATATATACTGGGCCAAGGGCAGCACTCATATGATTCAAAGAAACAGCATACAATGAGTCCAATGAGTATCCGCACTCAAAGTCCAAAATGTTCACTGTTCACGGGGTTCACTGTTAAAATATGTATATAATCCTAATGTTTATGATATGATATAAATAAAGAGATGAACAATTTTTACATGGGTGTGACTGATATTCGTGGATATATATTATATCATTTAGTATCCTTAAATGAATATCATCTGGTCCTGGGCCTTTGTTTGCCTTTACGTACAGTATTCAGGTCTATTTTGACTTTCCTCCTGAGTCTCCCATTCATCAGTAATTATATTATTAAAAGGGAAACGTTCCTTAGCTGGTTCCTTGCTTTTTTGATTATTGTTGGATCTTTTGAAATACCTTTTTTGGGAAATCTTAAATATGATGGTGCAAGTATAGCCAGTCGCTGAGGTTGAGTTGGTCCCAAAATTGCTTCAAAGCGATAATTTGCCCCAGCTTTCCATGCCAATGAGTCTAAATGTGTAGCCCTCCCAGTGAGACCTTGGGTGAATTTCAGTTTTAAATTGATTCGCCTTGTGTTAGCTTTTCCAAGTATGGTCTTTTGTTGACACAACACTAAGCATAAGCATTATGCACATTTCTTTTGCCACTCCTGCCTTGTGGAACTGTTTCTTTTTCATTAGACACATTTGCCACATATTTCTGAACTGGCTGACAGATGTGCCTTTTTGTTTTGCAATGTGGTCATTGCTCTGCTTAAAATAGAGATGATGAGATCTCTCTTCCCTTTCCTGTTTCGTTAAATCAGCAGCTGAGGCTGCTAAATTCACTTGGAGTTGTTACTGTATGTAAAGGAAAAGTCACCTAAAAAGTTTTTGGATCAGTGCCTAAAACAAGCGGAGAAAGTAGAAAACAGAAACAAAAAATATGGTGTAGATTTTTTGGTTCTTTTTGGAGCACCCTGTGCCAGAAAAAAAGTTCTTATGTGGGTTTCCCTTTAAAAGAGACTTTCATTAATGTTTCAGTGCTGTATATAATTAGGTCAAGTGTTTTCAAAAACCGTCACCGATTTTGGCTAAAATGCCTACTTACAAGATTTCAGTAGAATTATCGCGTGTAGTAATGGTAACCAGTATCCTCTTCTTCTTCCCAGGCCACTGTTAGGCTCCAACATAAGGGTACAGAGATTTCATAGTGTAATACTGTTTTATTTAAAAAGCTAAAAAAAATATTTCACTCACATTTGTTTCCATGAGTTTTTAGTCATATACATGTAAGTCTTTCACAGGTGTCACCAGATGGTTCACAAAGGAGAACATTTGCCGCCGGCGTTGCTTTCCCCTCATGGTGCTTGCCCGCAGCTTACTAATGTAATGTAAAGTTTGTGGAGCCAGTGGAGTTTAAACCCCCTTTAGCGGCACAGTGCATGGCAACAAATGTGTTCATTGATTATAAGCTGAAGAGTTCAACAAATGTTTTTAAAGGGATGAATACTACAATTGATTTTAGTAGTGAGCAGAGCAAATATACAAAAGTTCCATTACATGTGACAAAGTGACCACTCACCTGTACAAGAAGCTACAGTAAGTGGTGCCACCATAGAAGGTTAAGGGAATAAGGACACACTGTCTTGACCTTCTCCATCATGTAGCACTTTTGAGGCGCACCAAGTAGGGATTACTTTCCAGGCTTTCTGTAATGATTTCCCAGGTTCCTTTATTTTTCAGACCCATAATAGTTTCTTCCTGTGACCCATATACAAGTCAGAAGCCTTACATTGTCTTCCTTTCCATCACAATAGATGCCTGTCTGCATCAGAGATTTTTAATGATAGACTGCAGTTGAAAAGAAACATAAATGCAACACATCCCAACTTTGGCTTGGTGTTCAAGTCTTCATAAATGACTAATCCCACTAAGCCATTTTCTTGATTAAGGAGGAACACATTGTTTTCTAGTTAAGAATGAGATTTCTTCGACAATCAATATGTTACCGGTTGACAGCTGAAAGTTGCCAATGTGATTTCTCCAGCAATCAGTATTCTTGTCATAACTTTTCATATAGGCTTTGCTGGAAATGTGTCCAGGTCTTGGATCAACGCCTTTTATACTTTTTTTCAGTAGCCGACATTGACATTGAAATATTTCTCTTGGCACAAATGTTTGTAGTAATGAAATACAGTAAATGTTAGATATTTTGTGCAAATGACAGATTTATAGGCATGTAGGGTTTTTGCCAAAGGACAACCATTGCAATAGAATAGTCATACCACAGACCAGATTATTTATTTTTAGTTATTACAAATAATTAAAATTTCCTCGAAAATGTAATATAAGGCAAATCTCTTCCATATGATGTCATGTGATGCATGCTGGTGTCATCGTTGCAATTCCCTGTTCTCATGGTAATGCTGCAACCATTTAGCAATGACATCATTATGTTACAATGTCATAGCAGTGATGCCAAGGGGATGCATGCTGATGTCATAATGTCACATTTTGCCACCAAAATACCCATTAAAACTTTTAATTTTCCATTGTAACAATATTTTTATCTCATTGAGACAATCTCAGGGGTCCATTGGGCCATCATGAACATTTTCTTGACTCTTTAGTTTTTCAAGGGGTTTTCAAAGTTTTTCAAACTGATTGAAAAGGAAACCCATGACATGCGCCAGGTGTAATGTAGTTTGACACACTAGGTTGCCATGGTCTTTGCTCTCAATGCTGTTGTTTCATCAAGAAGCCCATAGAAGATTCTCTACTGGGAGGTGTTTTTGTCAATGTATAACATTTAATCCATCATTTCATAGACATATTTTGTACTGGTACAGGCAGGGCAGCCATCAGGGGGGGACAGGGGGGAGAGTTGTAGGGGGCCCTGAGGGTAAGGGGGGCCCGGCCACACCACACTTACTTGATTAGCCGGGCCCCCCATCTTTCTGAGAGCTGCTGACTTTGGGAAGGCATGGACATTTAAGGGGCCCTGGCCACCAATTTTCTCATAATGTGGGGGGGGGGCCCTAGCCACCAATTTTTGCCACCAATTTTCTTTTCTCATGTGGCGTCCTAGCCACCAATATTTTTTAATGGGGGGTGGGCTGGCCACAAATGTTTTTTTATGGGGGGCCCTGACCACCAATATCTTTTTATTAACATGTGGGAACCCTAGCCACCAATATTTTTTTTGTTTTTTTTACTGTGAGGAGGGGGGCGGACCTGTGGGGTGGGGAGGGCGGACCTGTAGGTGGGGCTTGCGGTGGGTGCAGCCTAGGGGGCCCAGGAAATTTTGTCGTATGGGGCCCTGCGATTTCTGATGGCAGTCCTGGGTACAGGTATGGGACCTGTTATCTAGAGTGCTTAGGACCTGGGGTTTTCTGGATAAGGGAGCTTTCTGTAATTTGGGACTTCTTACCTTAAGTCTGCTAAAACTTATTTAAAGGAGAACTAAACCCCCCCAATGTGAAAACCCCCTCCCACTACTCTTCCTGCTTCTGCCCCACATACTACATTAGTGAAAAATGTGCCCACAATTGTGAAACTCGCATATCGGTGCAAGTAATGCAGCTGAGCTCAAGGGCGACTTCCTCCACATCTTGGTTTTCTTCCGGAAGGAAACGCTGACACAGAGATATTTTGCGCGTGCTCAGTCTTATGCCAGGCCTGTGTTAGCATCAACTGCGCATGTGCCAGAAAGTCCGTAAATCGCCATAGGGAAGAGGATCCGAAGAAAACCGAAGACGTGGAAGATGTGCCCTTGAGCTCTTCTATGCTACTCTGCACAGATACGTGATTTTCACAATTAGGGGCACACTTTTTACTAATACACTATGTGGGGCAGAAGCAGTAAGGGGGCTCTATGGACGGTAGTGGAAGGGGCTTTTCACATTAGGGGATTTATTTCTCATTTAAACATTAAATAAACCCAGGATAATTTTTGCACAAATAAGGTTTAAATATATTTTAGTTGGGATTAAGTACAAGGTACTGTTTTGTCATTACAGAGAAAAAGAAAATAGGTTTTAAAAATTTGAATTATTTAACTAAAGTGGAGTCTATGGGAGATGGCCTTCCCCTAAGTTGAATCTATCTATATAACAGGTGTCCGGATATCCGAATCAATCTAATTACTGTACCATAGTACTATTCTAACGACATGCAAATTATGGCCGTAAAGTCAGAGTTTAGGATGTCATGATTATGATTAGATATAAGAATGACTTGGACCTTCCTGGTTACAGTGAATAAAAAAATATACAATACTGTACCATTTTTTTTAGTATTAAATGTCTTCTACTGGGAATAGAGAATGTTTTACTTTTACAGAGCAGGCTACAACGACATACTGTAAATATATGTACTATATTCATATATTTACATTATATTTTCATTCCAAGCACTTAAACCTGTATAACAGCATTGTGTACCATTGTTGAAGATAGAAAAAATGCAGAAGAAATGAAAAACAAATGTCACATAATTCACATTACGCCTTATGTATATTGTTTTAGGCTTTTGGTGACATAATGCTCCAAGTATGTACTGTATGTATATCAAACCTTTAAAAGGTACACTTGCCCAGCAAGTTAAACCTGTTTAGATTAGTTACAGTATAACCTAAGATCAGTGACCCAAATTATGAAAGAAAGAAAAAAAACACAGTTCCTGGCTCTTTGCCTCTACAGCGAAATTTTTTTATCCTTACTCGCTTGCTGAAAATGAAACAGAGGAGCAATGTGAGTATCAGTGTGTAATGGAGATGGATGGTTTATAATGAGAAAGGGGTTTACTGCTAATAAGCATAATCCATTTCCACTTTTGTATTTCCTAGAAGGGGCGCGCATATAGTTGAGATTACTTACACCCAAAATAGCCAAAGAGACATGAGTACGTATACATGTATATCCTTCATACGCCACCTTATTGGTATGGAGAGAGAACACGTGCCTTTACCTGTTAATTAACCCGGATTGTTTGTCCATATATATCGCAATACACATTTAAAGGAACAGTTCAGTGTAAAAAGTAAAGTGGGTAAAATAGATATGCTGTGCAAAATAAAATTTTTTTTTTATCTGATTTAGTTAGTTAGCCAGAAATGCGAACGGAAATATAACATAATAGCTACAATTAACTATATTAGAAACATTTTTTATTTTGCATATCATTTTTACACTGAATTGTTCCTTTAAATTCCAAATTAGGTAGCTATTTAGATGATAATGCTGATTTGCTAGGGTCCATAAGATCTATAGTTCATATTCCAGGTGAACTGAACACAATGCATATATACTGAATTACTAATGAGACAAGGGACCAGGGAATGTGCATTGATCAATTGGTCAAATCAGTAGCACCTCCATTGTATTGAAACACATTTTAACTTAGCCTTGGAGTGCACCCACAACCCTCCTCTTCTGTATTTTAAAACAGTAGCCCATCAGACTTGTTTCAGACCTGGGTACCCATTTGCCTTTGTATGAGAATACCTGTTCCCAGCGCTTTTGCCTTTATCTATATAGTGATACTAAATCAAAGCATCTCTCCAGAGCCACATTATTCATTTCTCCTGCAAATGGACATATTTTTCCCTTCATTACATCACTGCAGCATCCAAGAAAGCACTTCTGGTTATCACTGCTTACATTCATTTTCCACGCTTCCTACAGAGGCTCGGAGCATTCAGTCATGGTCCCGAGGATGCGCTTTATCTGCTCTGGCTTTCTGTCATAATGGGATTCCAAAAAAGAATGATGAATATTTTAAGTGCAGTACAGTTTTCCCGTGTTATTTTCAGGTTATTTGCAGGTTTACTTCTTATGAAAAACTGTGTAGGAAATAAATGTCAAACAGAAATCGCTCATGTTTTTATATTTTATGCTACAAAAAAAAAAAATAACAACACCTTAGTCTGCACAAATCTCATAAAGCAAGAGTTCATTCTTAAAGGAACACTTTGCTTTCAGCTGGGAGTGAGGTGCAGCCATTAAAATGCACATGTAACAATGTGGTGGAGCCATTGACTAAGACTGAAAAGAGTGGCATACCTCCCAACTGTCCCGTTTCTCGCAGGACAGTCCCGATATTGACAGCTCAACCCACAGTCCTGAACTGAACAGCCAGAAAAAAGATACAATGTTTCTAACTTAATTGACTTTTGGCAGAGAGCCCAGAATATGTGGCAGGTAGAGTCCTGCGCGGAACCAATCTGTTTAACCCAAACCCAAACCCGACCTGGGACCCGCAAACCAGACCCGCATTCTTACCTGCTTGGACCCGCTACCCGACCCTCAAGTACCTTATCCGCAATCCAATCCACAAACAGCTAACCATCAAGGATCGGGAAGTACTGTCATTGTAAACCAGAAGCGACATCATCAGAAGTAGGCGTGATCAGAAAAAAGGAATACAACTCGCTATTGAGAAGACCCATGGCCCAACCCGTGGCTTGCAAACCCGCAGAACCACCGACCAGCGTCTATACCCGCACCCGAATCTTCTCCCCGCAACCCGCAGGTTACTCGCTTTTTTGCAGGTACCCGACCCACTTCAGGACTCTAGTGGCAGGTGCACCTAGATACTTTTGTAACAATTTAAGAGAAGCAAAGAAATAACTGTAACAATTAAAGATAAGCACAGATACAAATGTAACAATTTAGGATAAGCAGGTCTCTTGGGGAAACTGTGATATGCAGCTTAAAGGACAATTCACCTTTATTAGCAAAACTGTAATAACACATAAAAACTAAAGATTTGTGTTCAGACTTTCATAACCTGCCAAATTTTGTAAAATTAACATGGTAATTAGGGGGCGTGGTCACAAAATGGGCAGGGATAAAAAAATCAGCTGCGCTCCGCGCTGGCAAATCTTTTTTTCCCTCTTTCTATTTACAAAATGTTAGGAGGTTGTTCACTGTTAACTTTTAGTATGATGTAGAGAGTGATATTCTGAGACAATTTGCAGTTGGTTTTCATTTTTTTTTATTTGTGGCTTTATTCAGCTTTTTATTCAGCACCTCTCCAGTGTGCAAGTCTAGCGGTCTGGTTGCTAGGGTCCAAATTACCCTAGCAACCATGCATTGGTTTGAATAAGATGCTGGGATATGAATAGGAGAGGCCTGAATAGAAAGATGAGTAATAAAAAGTAGGAATAACAATACATTATTAGCCTTACAGAGCATTTGTTTTTAGATGGTGTCAGTGACCCCAATTTGAAGAAAAAAGGCAAATAATTCAAAAACGACCTTACCCTAGCAACCATGTATTGATTTGAATAAGAGACTGGAATATGAATAGGAGAGGTCCTGAATAGAAATATGAGTAAGTAGCTATAACAATAAATGTGTAGTCTAAGGGTAGGGGCACACTGGGCGATTCAGGGAGATTTAATCGCCTGGCGACTAATCGCCTCGTCTTTGCGGCGACCAATCTCCCCGAACGCCTTCCCTCTCTCTTGCGCTGGCTAAAATGAAAAATCACCTGCGCTAAAGCACACGCTGTGATTCATTTCCGAACTCGCCCGAAGTTGCCTCACTTGTTGCGCAAGAGAGAGGGAAGGCGTTCGGGGAGATTGGTCGACGCAAAGAAAAGTCGCTTAGTCGCCAGGGGACTAAATCTCCCCAAATCACCCAGTGTGCCCCTACCCTTACAGAGCATTTGGTTTTTAGATGGGGTCAGTGACCCCCATTTGAAAGCGGGAAAGAGTCAGAAAAAGAAAACAAAAAACTCACAAACTATAAAAAAATTGAAGGCCAATTGTATAGTTGTATAGAATTAGCCACTCTATAACATACTATAAGTTAACGTAAAGGTTAACCACCCCTTTAAGTCTTGCCACCCTCCTAGGTCATTTAAATTCAGTCAACGATATCATAAATACAACAAATAGCAGATTTAGCAAATCAGCCTGTTGTATCAGTTGGCTCAAGCGTAAGAGATCACATGGGTCTTTTGTCGCCCTTATGAAATGCAACGTTTCTAGGAATTCAGAAAAGTGCATTTAAAATTGTTCTTGTTTCCAATTATGCAAATTATTTCGGTTGCGCTTCATACCAGCAGGGAGTTGCCTCTGAATGTATCAGATCACACGGAATTGTCACTGTGATACTGACAGCACACAATATGTTCATTCTTAGAATCATTACTACCCGGTTGCAGCGCATTTCTAGTTTAATTCAATAACACAGGTATGGGATACGTTATCTTGAAACTAGAGAGCTCCAAATTACAGGAAGGCCGTCTCCCAAAGATCCAAATAATCCAAATTTTAAAAAATTATTTCCCTTTTCTCTGTAATAATAAAACAGTAGTTTGTACTTGATCCCAACTAAGATATAATTAATCCTTGTTGGGGAAAAACAGTCATTTGGGTTCATTTAATGTTTAAATGACTTTCTAGTAGATTTAAGGTATGAAGATTCAAATTACGGAAAGATACGCAATCTGGAAAACCCCAGGTCCCGAGCATTCTGGATAACAGGTCCCATACCTATATAAACAGAGCTGGTTAAACAGCACAGCTCTCATTTGATGCAGCTTATAATACGGTACGGTTACAATAAATAATTCCCCCAATGCTTTCACTATTACATACGGTTGTATTGTCTGTCTGCTCTTACTGCTGCTCTGATCCCGACATGAGCAGTGACAACAGAATGTGTGCCCAGCAGCCCTGTTCATCTTAAATCTCCCTCGAAGTTACTTCAAAATAATTTCTGATTTCCTTGTTTTTTTTTTTATTTTTCTGACAGTGCTGCAGTTAAATGGATGTTGGCTTATCGCGTCCAGAATACAAAATACTGAGTATGGCTATAGGTTTACTGCTGTAATACTGAGTCTGTTAGGGAAGTCAGAGATTTTTTTGCTTTAGTTATGGGAATTTATTATCCATTTACTGTAAGAGCTAATGTATCTCTAGTGTAAATTACAAGGATATTAAAAGTCACTGGGGAGGTCTGTGAATATTTAAAGGCATAAGGCTGAGTTATACAGGGAACTCTGAGTATCACTTGTGTATTATCAGGGCGGGATTTACATAGCGGGCGCCCCTAGGCCCACTGCTGTTCGTCGCCCCTGTCCCCTCCCCTTTATTGGTGCAAATTTTATTCAATCGTGCAATGGGGATTGGTGCATGGGAAATTAAAAAAATTATTGTATCTCCAGCGCATCCCCAGTGTTTTTGAACCAATGTGGGTGTGGTTGGGCAGCATGCCGCCCCCCTTAAATCCTGCCGCCCTAGGCCCGGGCCTAGGTGGCCTTTCCACAAATCCGGGCCTGTGTATTATAAGGGATAATGTACCCCCAACTGTAAATGATAAGGATATTAGAAGTCACTGAGATGTTCTGTGACCATTTGAAGGCACAAGGCTGCAGGCTGAGTTATACAGGGAACTCTGAGTATCACTCATGTATTATAAGGGATAATGTACCCCAACTGTAAATTATAAGGATAATAGAAGTCACTGAGGGGTTATGTGACCATATAACTGCACAAGTCTGCAGGCTGAGTTATACAGGGAACTCTAAATATCACTTGTGTATTATAAAGAATAATGTACCCCCTACTGTAAATGATAAGGATATTAGAAGCCACCGAGGGGTTCTGTGATCATATAAAGGCACAAGGCTGCAGGCTGAGTTATACAGGGAACTCTGAGTATCACTCATGTATTATAAAGAATAATGTACCCCCAGCTGTAAATTATAAGGATATTAGAAGTTGCTGAGGGGTTCTGTGACCATATAAAGGCACAAGGCTGCAGGCTGAGTTATACAGGGAACTCGGAGTATCACTCATGTATTATAAGGGATAATGTACCCCATACTGTATATGATAAGGATATTAGAAGTCACTGAGGGGTTGTTCTGTGACCATATAAAGGCACAAGGCTGCAGGCTGTTATACAGGGATCTCTGAGTATCACTCATGTATTATAAGGGATAATGTGCCCCCAACTGTAAATGATAAGGATATTAGAAGTCACTGAGGGGTTCTGTGACCATATAACTACACAAGGCTGCAGGCTGAGTTATACAGGGAACTCTGAGTATCACTCGTGTATTATAAGGAATAATGTACCCCAACTGTAAATTATAAGGATATTATACTGTAAGTTTATGTGGCGTTTCATGACCATAGAAAAGTACGAGGCCGAAGACTGAGTGTTTTTATACAGGTCAGGCGACTTCTAATATCCTCATATTTTGCAACAGGGGATACTATATTTATTATAATACACAAGTTTCAGTGAGTCGTGTGACAGAAATGACATCACTAAGCTTCGATTATAACTGATGACATCACTAAGCTCTGATTATGACATCCCTTTATAAGGATATCATTTACAGGCTATTCATGGCTCTTGTGTATTGTATGGATAGTATAAGTATAAGAAACTGTTCACGGGCACAAGGTTACTCCATATACTTCTTATATATATATATATATATATATATATATATATATATATATATATATATATATATAATTTTACCAATAGAAAAAACATTGTGCAATTCAAAAGCGGATGGTACATTTTTTCTTAGAAAGTCACACACTGTTGACTCCATTTATATCTGATTCAACTGATTTAGTCCTCTCAAGGGTGTTCCAGGGTTATGCAGTGCTGTGATTAGTGTCAAGATCTCACGCATATTATGTGCATCTCATGGACACTTTTAACTTGAAATCTAAAAAGATACTTCTAAAGAAATCAAAATAGATAACTTTACTTAGATGTATTAACACAGATTGCATTGTTCGCGATCAGCATGAATTGATGCCAACATTGGACAATACGAGTGGACTTAGTGTGCTGCATTTAATATGGTACAGGTATGGGACTTGTTATACAGAATGCTTGGAACCTGGGTTTTTCCAGATAATGGATCTTTCTGTAATTTGGATCTTAAGTCTACTAGACAGTCATTTAAACATTAAATAAACCCAATAGTTTTTGCTTCCGATAAAGATTAATTATATCTTAGTTTGGGATCAAGTACAGGGTACTGTTTTATTATTACACAGAAAAAGAAAATCATTTTTAAAAATTTGGATTCTTTTGAAAAAACAGAGTCTATGGGAGATGGCTTTTCGGTAATTCAGAGCTTTCTGGATAACGAATCTTTCTGTAATTTCATACCTTAAGTCTACTAGAAAATCTTGTAAACATTAAATAACCCCAATAGGCTGGTTTTGCTTCCAATATTGAGTAATTATATCTTAGTTGGGATCAAGTACAAGATTCTGTTTTATTATTACAGAGAGAAAGGGAATTATTTTAAAAAATTTGGACTATTTGGATAAAATAAAGTCCATGGGAAACAGCCTTTCCATAATTCTGAACTTTCTGGATAACGGGTTCCGGATTACAGATCCCATACCTGCACCCATTTAATACCCCTGAACCTTACCTTTTACTTGTCATATTAGAAAGCGAATGCCTGCGGTTATGAAGTTATTACACCTGCTGAGAGTGAATGCCGTAGGAATGAGAGCAAGGCCAAATGAATGACAGCCTTATTATAATTTAATTCAGTTGGCTTTCCCTTTAGCTGCCATTTATTGCAACTGCCATTATCAAGAGATGAGGATTATAGCAGCACAAAACATATGCACGGAGCATTGATCTCAGCGTGAATCTTGTAACTTTGTCCCAACGTAGTTTGCCCTACTTTTTTGAAGTAGAGATTTGCAGAACAAGAACAAAAATCACTATATTTCAAACAGCCAGCTCTTGGGGGAAATTAACATTGTATTTGAAACTAACTTTGTGTTACTTTAACCAATGTAATTAAAAATCAGGCTGGTGATATTACATTTGAAAATTTGGAGCAAGCCGAATGTTCCAGTGACCCGGAGGTGCAGACAGGGGCGCGCCGCCAATGAGGCGAGCTGAGACGCGCGCCTCAGGCGGCAACGCCGAAGCGGTTTCCAGGGGTGGCAAAAAGCCGCTCCTGCACCTTTAAGAGCCGAATTTCCGTTTTTTAAACCGGAAATTCGGCTTTACTAATGCGAGAGAGCGCAATTGCGCTCTCCGCATTAGTGTTCCTGCCTCCCCTCCCGACAAGTAAGTCGGCGAGGGGGGGCGGCATTGCAGGAGCCGCCTCAGGCGGCGCTTAGGTCCGAATCGTCGCTGGGTGCAGATCTATGATACTATGCCAGTCATGTTTGTTTTTGGCAAGAAACAAAACCCATGAGAGAGAATTACAGCGCAGTTAAACTTTGTCTCCCCGATGTATCTGTGAGCTTTCTAACATCTGTTCAACCTGCACTGTAATTGTTATAGTGATAAGAGTATATGTGACAGGGTGGTAATAAAAAATGAAATCAAAATCACAATGTTTGCTCCAGGTCTAGCAAAGCATAACAATCATTCTGATGATTGCTTTCAAGCAGGAGACCAAGAAGTTATACCCATTGCTTGGTTGTTATAGGTTACTAGACATGGTGCCAAATTTCATTTTATTACCCTGTATGCAGGGCAGCCATCAGGGGGGGACAGGGGGGAGAGTTGTAGGGGGCCCCAAGGGTAAGGGGGGCCTGGCCACGCCGCACTTGATTAGTCAGGCCCCCCTGCTTTCTGAGAGCTGCTGACTTCGGGAAGTCAGGACGGGAGCACAAGGGGAGGTATCTTCTGTCAATTACTTGCCCTTATTGGGCACTGAGTTTAAGTCCTTGTTGAGCTGCTCAGGGATTGGATAGCTGAGGTTTGAACTTTTCCTCCAGCTCATCCAATCACCATGCAGCATTACCAGGACTTGCAATTCTGTGACCAATAAGGGATGAAAATGCTGTCACTGTCATCGACGGCCGGTGACAAAAAGCGCAGGTGACAAATCAGACGGAGTTGAGAGTCTCAAAATATAATTCGACTAAATGAAAAGTCGCAGGTAACAACTACACGGTCCAACTGTCGGATGAAGATGCTGCTTACTGCGCCCACATCCGATAGTCTTGTCGCTTGGGATCTAATGTAGTTTTTATCTTGGACTTTTCATTTAGTCCAATTAGAATTTTACACCTGTGTCGCCGGGCATCGATCCGATGAAAAACCCTCATGTGGTTGAGTCCTTATAGAGCGAGGGGGCCTCAAGGCAAACCCAAGGTAGGCCAGTGTCAGGAGTTTCCCATTTCGGGGCACTCCGCTTCTGATCAAAGAGCATACGGCCAAGTCATGACGTCAATGTGACTGGGCGATGTGTGACATCACTGCAACCGCTTTCCGGTGTGAAAATTCTAAATAAAAGAAAAACAGAGACCCAGGTTCAATGCCTAAATGTAGGCCTTTCTTTATAAAGCTGCTTGGTGCTCCTAAATTACTTTCCCACTTGATTAATCGGTTCCTGACCTTTGGCTTCGACTACATTTTTCACTGCCTGCCCTGATCTTTTTTCCTGGATACTCTGCAAAACTCTCTCAACCCCCTTTGCATACCACATATTGAACAAAATAGCTGGGATGTCGCCATGTAATAGACAGAAATCTATCCTTGACTGGCACTTAAGGGAAATTTCCCAACAATATCTGGTATTGCATTTGCATTGCCCTCCAAATTTCACTATAACTCTCCTCTGAGATGCCCCTCCAAGCCATTGTTGTGTGGTTCCATACAGTTTTGGTATCTATGGTGTAGAGTAGTCCATACATGCAAGGGCCAGCTACAATTCACTTTTCATGATGGGCCTTTGAATTGACTAATTTTCCTTAGTCTAACTGGGAGGCCCCTTTATTTTGCACTTAGGGGCAGATTTATCAAGGGTCGAATTTTGAAGTAATGGGAACTCCCATAACTTCGAAATTCGAATAAAAAAAGACCAACTGAAAATTATCAAAAAAAACGACGTTTTTTTTTTTCCGGGTGAATAGGCCGTTTTCGTTCGAATTTAAATCATACGAATCGAAGTAAAAGCGCAAATTCAAATTCAATTTTTTTTAAAATTCAATTTTAAGTTTTTCAAAAAAAAACTTACATTTTTCAGAGTCCACCTATTGACTCCAAATAGGTTCTTGGAGGCCCCCCTCCCCCCATAGGCTAAAACAGTAATTCGGCAGGTTTTAAATGGCGAATGGGCAAAGTCGAATTCTTAAAGAGATAGTACATGATAAATTTCAATATTCAAATTTTCACAATTCAAATTCGAATCAAATTTGGACTATTCCCTAGTCGAAGCACACAAAAATTAACTCGAAATTCGAATTTTTTTAATTCGAGTTTTCACTTCGACCCGTGATAAATCTGCCCCTTACTGTATATGTAATGAGGATAGTAGCGAGGATAGTTGGATGAACCAGATGCTGACCTTTTGTGCTGGTGTTTTCTTTTTTTGTCCATTCAATCACCTAACACTATCTTTATGCCATAGCTATAAGGTCAATTAGGATAAGATTTGGGGGTGAATGCTTATTTGCTCCCATAAATATTATTTGAACTGTGGCTGATTGATTGATTGATGCATCAGTGTTTGCCTATATTGATAATCTTATTATGAGCTAAAGGGAGGGAGGGCTGAACAAATATTGGTCCTCCAAGGGGGACTTGAACCAAAAAAGTCCAAATGCCAGTACATTGATGTATCTTTAGATTGGACAGTAATAACATGCACTCTTCTGTATAACTGTTAATAGGTTTGTGCCAGACCCAACTAGCAGTGCCAGATGTACAGTATATACACAGGTAGTTTGAGGGGAGATTGTATTTTGGGGTGTAGGGCCCTTAATTATTTGTTTGCTGGTTGGCCTGACCAGGCTAAAGTTACTTACTCCTTTCAGTATGTATTCACATTTTTTAGATGTGGACTATGATTATCACCACTTTCTCTCTTTAATCTTTATTCAATACTAGTAACCTGCTGTTTATAACATATTTTCATTAAAGCCAAAGGTTAAACATGTTATTGGGTGGATAGAGATTATCCCAGACATTGGTAAGTCCTTTCATTGTGCTGAATTATTCCACTTAATTACATATTCTCATCTTCTTCTACCTGCCATGTGTGAGCGTATCGGTGATTAAGCAGGCTGCTAATGGGCTTTATTAAAATGCAAAGACAGTATCCTCTCACATCTCTCTCAGACAACCCTGACACTTGAGGAGGCACAAGAATTTTATCATAAGTAACATTACAGAAATTCCTAATAATGTTCCCATTTCATTTTCCTGCAAAGCTGGAATTCATTTTTATTTGTTCTGTTTTTTGATATACCGTATGTTTCTGTATTTGTTATCTTCCATCACAGTTAACCCTCAAACATGCCATCAACACATAGGGGCAGATGTATGAAGGGTCGAATATCGAGGGTTAATTAACCCTCGATATTCGACTAGGAACTAAAATCCTTCGACTTCGAATATCGAAGTCGAAGGATTTAGCGCAAATCCTACGATCGAACGATTCGAAGGATTTTAATCCAACGATCGAAGGAATATCCTTCGATCAAAAAAACTCAGGCAAGCCTATGGGGACCTTCCCCATAGGCTAACATTGACTTCGGTAGCTTTTAGCTGCCGAAGTAGGGGGTCGAAGTTTTTTTTAAAGAGGCAGTACTTCGACTATCGAATGGTCGAATAGTCGAACGATTTTTAGTTCGAATCGTTCGATTCGTAGTCGTAGTCGAAGGTCGAAGTAGCCCATTCGATGGTCGAAGTAGCCCAAAAAACACTTCGAAATTCGAAGTTTTTTTACTTCGAATCCTTCACTCGAGCTTCATGAATCGGCCCCATAGTTTTTCTGGGTGGAAACTGAAGTTGTATGTAAGCGGATAGAATACACAAAATACCACTATAGGCAGCCTTTATTATAAGAAAAGGTCAGTATTGATTCTTTACAACTTATAGTACATTCACCATAAGAAGAGGGTTTTTATGTGTATCCTCAGCCCTTCTCAGTTCATACAAAGTATAGGGCATATTTAAAATTCCCCACGTAGTGTGCAAAGTGCAAAAAAAGTCAACAAACAAGGATTATTTTGCACTTATGCCCACTGCATGCAGGTGGATGCAGGAGAGGAAGGTAAAATCACTGAGAATTGCCAAGTTGTTAGGGTAAGGGCACACAGGCAGATTCGGGGAGATAAGTCGCCCTGGGGACAAATATCCCCGAATCTGCCCATGTGTCCTTACCTTTAGGCAGGTACATATGCACAGTTCCAATTGTACTCTGCTGTGGACAACTGAAAGTAGTCAAAAGAGATTGCTGGGACTGAAAAATGGAAACACACTGTAAAAAGCCCCTCTAAATACCGGGTTTCCAGCTACAGGTATTGGATCTGTTATCCAGAAAGTTCCGAAATTGCCCATAGACTGCATTTTATCCAAAAAATCCACATTTTTAAAAATGATTTCCTTAAGCTCTCTAATAATAAAACAGTACCTTGATCCAAACTAAGATATGATTAATCCTTATTGGATGCAAAACCAGCCTGTTGAGTTAATTTCATTTTTACATGATTTTCTAATATGAAAATTGACTTAAGTTTCAAAGTTTGTAAGATCCAAATTACAGAAATATCTGTTATCCGGAAAAACCCCAGGTCCCATGCATTCTGGATAACAGGTGCCAAACATGTATAACTTGTCAGGCTTTCGTTGGCTATGAACCACTATATAAAGCCCCACTAAATACCGTGTTTGCTCGATATTTCACTTAACTATGAACCAGCATACATGTATATTTCTATACCTGTGATAACATATGTAGGACTCTGATAACGTATGAACATAAACGTTTATTCTTACCACAATTAACTAATACAATTACAACAAGTTACCAGTGTAAATAAAATCCCATAATAAAAGAAGCAAACAACATATAAGGCTTATTTATAAGGTATATTCTAATTAATCTAACCTAATGTTTTGTTGTGTGTGTGCATATCGTGTTATATCTATGTGACTATCCTTAAAGGAGAAGCAAACCAAAAAGTTAAAAAAAACCCTACCCCCCCCATACCCTACATAGACCCTCCCCCCCAGCCTAAGTGTTACCCCGGGCAAGTGCCCCATGCGTTGTACTTACCCCTTGGTGCAGATTCAGGCATCGGAGTTCACGGGTGATATCTTCTTCTCTTTGGAAATCTGCAGAATGAGACCGGCATATCGGCGCATGTGCAGTTGGAGCAATTTTCTGTCTCACGACTGTGCATGCACCGAAACTAACGAAAATTGCCAAAGCGCCAGTTTCATTCCAAAGGTTACCGAAGCGGCTGAAGATGGCGCTCATGAACTCCGATGCCTGAATCTGCACCGAAGGGTAAATAAAAAGTTAGGGGCATTTGCCCGGGGTAACACTTAGGCTGGGGAAAGGAGGAAGGGGGATTTATGTACCGTACGGGGGGGTAGGGGTTTTTTAACTTTTGGATTTGCTTCTCCTTTAAAGGTGTTTCTATAGATACATCACATGTTCCTTATTCCTTGGTTTCTTCTTCTGTTGCTACAGCTTCCAATTGTATTCCTTTGTCCTCCATGACAACCAGGCCGTATCCCGCTAAAGTTTGTATTTAAACATCCTGTAAGCAGGATGAAACACTGTCCAGTAGTAGTCACTGTAGACCATGAGATACTTAAGGTCCCATAGGCATCCATTGAATTCCAATAATGTACTATACTGAATACCATCCATTAGGTGCCGCTGTATATGTCGTACCATGGGTCTTCCAGGTTTACTCAAATCTTCCTTGGAGATGGTCTGTACTCTTTACATGGATTAATTTGGGGAAGATGACTTAAGGTCCCCATAGACGCGACGATTCTTCTTGCCGAACGACCGATTTTAGGGAAGTCCGACCAATCCTTCGAAATTATCGTGCGGTTAGTGGTATTCGAACGATCATACATCTTACGATTTTTCGGCCGACATCTGTCGGGAAATTGATCGGCCAGGTCAAAAAATCTTTGTCGGCCCCAGTGCAATCTCTCTATGTTTGCAGGGCCAAGCAGGCAGCTCCCCTTTGTTTTCCTGCCAAATTGGTCTTTTTAGTTGATGGTAAATTCGTACGATCGTACGATCGTTCTGAGAAGATATTGGTCTCACGATCAGGATCTGATCTTTTAAAAATCTCAACATCTATGGCCAGCTTTAGTTTGTTTTAGTAATACCAACTGTCTTCCAAACCTTTCTTTTGTTTAGCATAGCCGTGTCTCCAAAGGCTTCCACTTTCCCACAAGCTCTTGTTTGTTTGTTGTAAGAGACAGAAGCTGATCTTCAAAAGGCTTGCTTGGATAACTATTAGAGTCTCTTTCACCAATATTATTTTATCATGAAGTCCATGATTACACACATTGCTGCCTAGAATCGTACCCAGAGCCTGTGTAATTTTCAGCAAAGCGTTGTGCTATCTCAGGGTAGGAGGTAATTGACTAGATTGACTGCAGGGTTCACAACAACTTGCCAGTCCCCAGAGATTTCACCTTTCCTTCTCCATTAATGCGGCATTTACTTTTGAAAGAACCACCATTCACTGCGATCATTAACATGTCACACTGCACCATGTTGAGCTTGATGGTCATCAAAGTTTTATCCACATCCATACAGGTTGTTAACCAGCAATATTTAACAGATACAGGCAGATGCTCTATAGCAGTGATCCCCAACCAGTAGCTCTTGAGCATGTTGCTCTCAGGTGCTTATTTTTGAATTCCAGGCTTGGAGACAAGTTTTAATTGCATAAAAATTAAGTATAGTGCCAAGTAGAGACTCTTGTAGGCTGTCAGTCCAGATAGGGGCTACCAAATAGCCAATCACAGCCCTTATTTTGCACCCCAAAGGACTTTTATATGCTTGTGTTGCTCCCCAACTCTTTCTACATTTGAATGTGGCTCATGGGTAAAAAAGGTTGGGGACCCCTTTTAGGAAATAAATACCATACTGAGAATAACACAGAGTAGGGATGAAAGTGCAAAAAAGCATTATGCTCGCCAGGTAGTGCACCATAATTTGGCGTGTCAGAAACACAATGACACACAAGGGAATGAGCTGCCCATGTGGCAATATACTGTGTAACTGCATACAATTGCAACAATGAGTAACCTGCTGTGTAACTGAATCTGAAAACAATTATGTTTAGGTTTCTGGAAGGGTTTAAGACCCTAACCTTTTTTTACCGTAAGCCACATTCAAATGTAAAAAAAAGCTGGAGAGCAACACAAGCATAAAAAAAATTCCTGGGGGTGCTAAATGTGAGCTGTGATTGGCTACTTTGTTGCCCCTATTTGGACTGGAAGCCAACAGGAGACTCAGGTTGGCATTACACCTAGTTTTTATGCAACCAAAACTTGCCTCCAAGCCTGGAATTCAAAAATAAGCACCTGGTTTGAGGCCACCGGTAGCAAATTCAAGGGGTTGGTGAGCAACATGTTACTCATGAAATACTGGTTGAGGACAACTGATCACGGAGGACAGACAACAGCAAGGGACACAAAAGGATCATCTAACTGATGATTTTCTGTAACTGTCTATACATAGCATCCTAATACAATGTGCACACAGCCTAGACTGTATCATAGAGGTCTGTCCCTTCTAAATTCTTCAGTGAGGAGTATTATGAATGAAGAATCCAAGTGAAACTGTGAATAATAACTATGCCATATCCTTTACAGGAGCAGTTTCAGAAACATTGTATATTTGCCCTTAAACAGGGGAAGAAAGAAGACATTCAAGCAGTCAGATTTTAGTATAAACCAGTGTGGCAAGTTGCATAGTGAAGGCTTACAGTCATAGTTTGGCTTTAGTGTTTTGTTGTGACTGAGAAATGTGAAATCACAAGAAGCAAAGTTCACAAATGCAGTAAAATTCCATAGTTGTCGTGCAGATGGTAAACAGTATTTAATTTATCCTTTTCATTTACTGCCTGGAAACTACCGGGGGAGCAGGGGGTGGGATTGGGCCAGGGCCTGCACCCCCTCAGGGCCCCCTGGCAGCTCGCGCGCCACTGGATTCCAGGCAAAAATAGAGTACAGAGGGGGGCCCGGCTGCACGTCACGCGCCAGGGCCCACCCCCCTCTAGTTACGTTACTGCCTGGAAACAAAACTGTTGTGAAGCCTACTAATGCAATATTACATTAACCATCTATAAGTGATCATTTCCCAATGTTTGTCACAGTCCCCTTGAACAGCCATGGCCCCTGCCTCCCAAGTGGGATAGGAGTTGGCAGGGCTGGCCACTAGGGGGGCACAGTGGGTAATGTTGTACTGGGCCTAAAGGCGGGCCCGGCTGTGCTGCACTTTTCAAAATACTCAGGCCCCCCTTGACAGTGCCAAAGCTGTGCCCAACACTCTGATGTCCCAAAGAGTCAAGTCCCGAAGAGTTGAAGTCCCGAAGAGCTGAAGTCCTGATGCAGCGAAAAGACCTAAAGCCATGAAAGGAGCCAAAGTTGACATCCTGAAGCCGCGAAAGGAGCCAAAGTTAAAGTCCTGAAGCCACGAGTTCAGTTCTACTAAACACCAATGTTTTTTTTTTTATTTTAGGAAACCCCTGGCCACCATTGTATTATTTTAATACTCTATAGGCCCCTGCCACCAATGTTTTTTTAAAAAAATGTTCCCTGTGGCCCCAACATTTCTTTTTTAACTTGTAAGGAGGGGGCCCTGGTGCCAATGTTTTTTTTTAACTTATAGGGGGGCCCTGGTCACCAGTTGTTTTTTTTAACTTGCAGGGGGGCCCTGACCACCAATGTTTTTCTTAAACACTTTTATGGGGGCCCTGGCGCCAATGTTTTTTTTTTACTTTTAGGGGGGCCTGACCACCAATGTTTTTAAAAACTTTTATTAAACTTATATCAATGGCTTTTTATAACTTGTTTGTGGGGGTTTACCGTGTTTGGCGCTGATTTCTGTGTGGTCTTTTAACTGTGGGGTGGGCGGGATCTGGGTTGGGGCTTGGGATGGGCGGGGCCAAGGGGGCCCAGAAAATTTTGTAGTACAGGGCCCCGTGATTTCTAATGGCGGCCCTGGGCCTTGGTATGAGAAACTCTGCAACTGCCGTCTATCCAGGTGGCAGCCATATTGGATTGTATTTGACACCATTAAACTGATGCAATTCTGCATGTGTGTCTGGTCTAAAGGCAGCCTTACACTAGAAGATCAACTAGCCGATACGGTCCTCAATCATAAAGGAAAATGCAAACCTGCCCGATCGATATCTAGCCGATTTTTGGACCGGCAGATTAAATCCACCTGTATATGGCCTTAAAGAGATACTGACACCAAAAATTAAACCTTTTTTGCATCTGTCATAATATTGGCTTTGCATGCTTCTTATAATTTTGCTATAAAGTATTGGCTTGATCCTTTTCCATTACCTATCTGATTCCCTGTGTTGATCTATGAGGAGGCTGCCATATTTGTGCAGCAGGAGCCCGTCGCGGGAATTCGCCGCAAATTCATGCCTGGCGAATAAATTCGCCCATCACTATTGGTGAGAGCCTAGGCTTTACTTTGATTTCTTGTCCTTTAATACACGTGTGAATGGATGAATATTGCACTTTGCTGAAATTTCTGGTTTATGACTGGTTCGCTGTTAGTAAATTTATATTGCACAGGTATATCTAGCTGTATAAAGCATATTCTTAATAATGTTTACATTGTTAGAGAAAAATACATAACCTAGTTGTCTCTTATTTGTATGAAAATCAATATTTTATCCTGAAGCTTCTGCTATTCTCTCTCTGTAAGGAGTTAAAAACACAAAAACTGGAAAACTTTCATTTTTATCTATTGCCAAATATGGCACACTCTTCCCCAAGTTTGCGATTTCTTTCTTGTTTATCAAAATAATGTGCTGTACTCTGGTCTTCCTGTCCTTGTCAGAAGAATGAGTGAGGATGCCACAACCAAGATTTTCTGGTATTGTACAAAAACAGACACCAGGGCAAGCAGCAATGTTTCTCTCAGCGAGACCCGCAGGGAATCTTTCAGCAATCTGAGGGGTCGCTTTGCATACAAGTCATGATGAGAAACTTGGGGTCAGATGAATAGTCACCAGCGTCAGCTTCGCCCCCCTCGCACCACTTTGCCAGGTGCAAATGCACTATGAATACGCTAATTCACTAAAATGTGAAGTTTCGTCGCAGGCTTCGAATGCTGGCGACTTTTCTCTAGCGTTACTTTGGCTGTGCGAGCATTTCATGCGCTACCGTTCATTTGTGCCTAGCGAAAATTCGCTAGTTTTTTGAACTTTGATGCTTTTTCCACTCAGAATATGATGTAAGTAACAGAAGATTGAGGAAGATTTATACACTCCATTGCACTTCACCTGGTCTGAGCTGGCGAAGGCAAGTCTGGCGAAAGAGGCAACGTTCAGTAAAATCCGCATTTTAGTGAGTTTGCAGAGTAAAATTTGCCAGATTGAATTGTCGCTTGGCAATAGAGTGTGCATGAGCGCCAGCGCCTATTTCTTTCGCCAGTGAATTGGCACCTGCACCCGTAAATGGCAATGTCCCTGCGGGCGGTAGCGATGGCGAATTGTCACCAGCGTTTGTCACTTCGCCCTTTTGTAAATCTGCCCCTTTGGGTGATATTTATTGCTGTTTGAGCATTTACATTGGTGTAATCAGTTGCAGAAAGCACAAGTAACCTAAACTCGCTTTCGTTTTCTGCAATCAATTCCTTTTTTTTGCACAAAGTTATCGTGGTCTGCGCTTGGTTTAGCCCGATAATTTTTAGTTTTAGGACAAAAACCTGAAAAAAATCAAGCGAATCGGGAAAAAAGTCTGAAAAAAAATAGTAATTCGGGTTTTTGCTCGATTTAATCAGGTTTTTTCCCGATCCGATTTTTAATAAATAAGGCAATTATGAGATAAATTAATTATGATTAATTATGAGATAAATACGGATTTTAGTAAATAACCCCCTGAATAATTAGCTTTTTTTTTTTTAAAATCCGATTGTACATAGAAAAGTTCACACAAAATAAAAAACCGAAAGTCACTGACATTTTCTGCCAGCGATTATACCGAACTGGAGGCTCAGAAGGTCATGTGCAAGGGATAACTAAAGGTGATCATTAGAAAAAGAAGTCAATGGACGTAAAAATCATTTTGAAGCGCGGCAATTTTTAGTTGCGCTACAGTTTTTACACACGCAACTTTTTGTCCAAATGCATTAAAGTCAATGAGCGTCATTTTGTCGCTGCCAAATTTTTGGAGCAGTTTTGCCTAGTGAATAAATTCGCCTTCTCTTCTCTTTTAAGGCCTATATCACATGGGACTACTGTCTGGTGCAAAACATCAGTTGTCAGAATGCCCCCGCAGCCTGTCACTGTTCATAATTTTATAAATCATGAGATTTCCATGAAATAATGAGTGTTGACAGACTGACAGAGATGTTTTGTCTGCCTCTGTCCATGGGCAAAATGTGCCACAAGCCTTATAGGAGAACAAAATCTATTAATAGAATTAGGGCACATCTTATGTTTTTGGCTTTTATATTAGCTCAAGACCACCCCAGCCCTTTATCAGGAAGCTCTATGGACTGCTGTCACTTACCTGAACTTAGAAAACAACTCACAATATACAGTTTAAATGTAATATAGATTTTATGATACTGATTAGTTATTAAAGGGCATTCAAATGCAAAATAATAAAATCCCATTTTTACTTTCTTTAATGAAAAATAACTCTGCAGTCTCTGCATCTAGCTGGGTATAAGGCAACCCCATCTTTATTGCCTACCATAGGGAAGATGATACAGTCAGGGCTCAGGTTTAATAAACAGTAGAACCCCCATTTAAAGGGCATGTAAAGCAAAAAAATAAAATCCCATTTTTACTTTCTTTAATGAAAAAGAAACCTATCTCCAATATACTTTAATTAAAAACGGTGTGCCATTTTTATAAGAAACCTGTGTATGCAGTGAAATTCTCCCTTCATTTACTGCTGTGGATAGGAATTGTCAGACGGTCCCTAACTGCTCTGCAGGGAAACAATCATACTTATGAACAGCAGGAGGAGCCCCCGCCTTACTTCCCAGCCATGCAGAACTCAAGCAGCTTTGTTTGTTTCCCTGAAGAGCAGTCGGCGACTGTGTAGAGATTTGTATTGGATTTTATTTTTTGCCTTTACATCCCTTTTACTGTTTCTAACTCCAGCTGCAGGGACAAAGATAATGGAGCCTTAAACAGATAAACTGGGATTCTATTTGGAAGATTATTTTGCTGCAGCCACTGGTTCTGCAAAGTTGGAGAAAGTTTGAATTAAACAATACAAAAACTATAAAATCCACATTAGATTACATGACAACACAGGACCCAGTGCAGTCTGTATATTCTGATTATTAATCAGTCTTGCTGTATCGGCTTCTGTCAGATATTATTTGACTTGTGCTGTTTTGATCATTTATGATGCTCCCTAAGCAGCCCAGACCACACTGAGCATGTGCACAGTCTTGGTCTTGCAAAGATGTTTAACAAAATTACAAGATGGCGACCCTCCTGCGGCCAACTTGGAAAACATAAATCATTTGTTTGATTGGGCTTGTGGTGCAGATAGTTCATATTTATGTTTAGTATACAAAATACAGCATTTCTAGCCTTATTCTATTTTAGACCTTAGTTGCCCTTTAATTCAGATTCCATGCCATCACAGAAATCAGTGCAGTCTGCATCAGAATTGATAAAGATTCAGCCCAGTAGCCTCAGTTTCTGTGACAGATGTAATGTGTCAAGGTTTTCAGACTTCCATGTTATACAGCAAAAAGTGAGGTTACACCTGTCTAAAGCAACTGGACTTTGTCAAACCATTTCACCATTCATAACTAGAACCATTGTGACTGGATGTCGGTGACTATATTACCCTTAGGAGTATAAAATGCTGGGGAGTTTCCTACCAATCAGGGGAACTGGAGAAGCCACTCATTTCTAGAGTATTTGGCCTATTGCTTTTAGCTTATCTCTACTAGATTCACTTTCTGCTAATGTTTGATTATTTCCAATGACCCGCTTTATCATAGCTTATCATAGCAGAGCCCAGAGCCCACTGAGCATGTGCAGTGCCACTGACACAAAAAGATGGCCTAACAAGACCCAAGATGGAGAACTGCTGTGGAAAATTTAAAGGCCTGGATCATTACTGTGAGAGGGCTGCTTGACCTCTGAGCTGGTACAGTAAGTTCAGTATATAAATTACAGAATTTCAAGCCATATTCTTTTTTGTAGGATTTAGTCTTTTTTAAACATTCCACGCACACAGGTTCCTCCTCTTTCTCACACACTATGGGGGTTATTTACCGGAAATCCGAAAAATTCTGATTTTTCAGACCTTAAAAAAAATCCGAATTTTTCAGGTTTTATTAAAGTCTGATGGTATGAAAACTCCAAATTCGAAAACCTGGGATCTGAAAGCTCTCGGGTCCTATCTTAGTCAATGGGGAAGGTAACAGTATCTGTGCTGCTATCAGTCCCGATATCCGACGATTGTGGGCCGAAAACTCAGAAAAATTTGTGTTTTTTATGGGAGCAGGCAGGGGAGCGCACGCCTTAACGCGTTTTGTGACTGTGCTAGTCACTTCCTCAGAATACAAATCACAGACTTTTATTATAATGCTGATTTTCACTTATCCTTGGGGTAGTCAGTATGGATTCACCCATGCTTTGCATTTATGCATAGTAGAATTTTGGGCAGGTGTACCAAATCCAGCTTCTGGGCTATTTGAAGGTGGAACAAACTTCTGTTTAGTTTAAAGGGCTTGTATAATATTTTTATGTAGAAGGTAGAGCAACATGTAAATAAAAATATAAATACATACCACCATACAGGTCAAGACATTGGCCTGTAACACAGACTAACCAGACTTGTCTATTAAGGTCACAGAGTTTAACTCTGATCATTGTAAGTGCTTATAGTGTAACCTGAACCCTACCCTTCATTCAATTACAATTATATTCCTAGATAATGCACATTTAAAAAACGCTTGACATTTCTATAAAAGACTATTTATAGATATGGCATCTTCTGCTAGTTTTCTTTTGACAATGTTCTGTGTTTCTGTTCTCTGAGGTCTAAGCTTCTAGACAGGAACCCCCAAACCATGCGTGTAACCTTTACAGAATGAGAGACGGGTTACCACAAAGTTGCAGTCTCCTGTTTTTACCTCCCACTCTTTTATCTCAGTTGGCGCAAGACTAAGACCAAGTGTAGCACATACACAAACACTTTAGAAAACCTTGTGCAACATGTGTGTAAGCAGAACTACCGCATGACTTCTGTATGGCGAAACCCCTAAAAAATAATGGGTCATGTAGAAAACTTAAGAAAAATACTAACACCCCGACATCATCAACACGATCTACCATAAAAGGTGTGAAACACATAGGGGCTGATTTACTAAAGGGCGAATTGTCACCAGCGACCGCTTCGCACACATCGCACCACTTTGCCAGGTGTAAATTCAATTCACTTCGGAAAACTAAGTTCTCCGTCTTACATTCTAGCCAGCGGAAGGCAGTTCGGGGAGATTAGTGGCCTCAAAGAAGAGGTGATTTATTGACGGGCGATTAAATCTCCCCGAATCTGAGCGTCTGTCTCTGTCCTTATATTACAGAAAGATCCATTATCCAGAAAATTCCAGGTCCCGAGCAATCTGGATAACAGATTGCCAATTCACTAACAGGCGCAACCGGCAATTTGCTAGCGGACCAGACCATCCTTATCGCAGTTTTGGACCCTATTGCTAGGCGTATTTTCGCTCCGAATTCACTAAAGCGTGGATTTTACTGAATGTTACCTCTTTCGCCAGGCGAAGTGCTAAAAAGAAGCTAGATCTTCCTCAATCATATGATTGACTAATATGTGAAGTTGCGCCCTGGGCGCCGAACACTGGCGACTTTTCCCTAGTGTTACTTCGGCAGTTGAGCATTTGATAGAGAAGATTTGCAAGCGTTCGTTTGTGCCTAGCAAAAATTCTTAATATAAAGTTGTATGAAGGTCTTTATTATAAATGGTGCAAATGCTTGAAGTTGCCACTTTTTCAAACATGTCCAGGCACATGAGAGATAATATAATGCCCTACACAAGGGCGTAACTATAGAGCAAGCAGACCCTGCAGCTGCAGGGAGGCCCAGGAGTTATAGGGGCCTCATGAGAGCCTAATTCATATACACTTTCAATAAATATTGTTAAAACAAGCCAAACGCTAAACATTTTAGGGGCCTGAAAAATAATTTGCTGTGGGGCCCAGTAATATATAGTTACGCCACTGGCCCTACACATGAGCCCACTGTAAAATGAATGTTCCATATGTTATGAAATGTCTGGAGAAAACTGGTTACCTAAAAAAAAGTTCAAGACACGACTTTTGCAGGCAATCCTGCTTCAGAAAAAGAAACTTTTTGGAACTTTAATGCATTTTCGGCACACAGGATATGATGTAAGTGACAGATGATTGAGGAAGATATAGCTTCTTTTTAGCACTTCGCCTGGCGAAAGAGGTAACATTCAGTAAAATCCACACTTTAGTGAATTTGCGGAGTAGCGCCCGTTCTCCGGAGCGAAAATACGCCTAGCAATAGGGTCCAAAACTGCGATAAGGATGGTCTGGTCCGCTAGCAAATTGCCGGTTGCGCCTGTTAGTGAATTGGCAATCTGTTATCCAGATTGCTCGGGACCTGGAATTTTCTGGATAATGGATCTTTCTGTAATAAAAGGACAGAGACAGACGCTCAGATTCGGGGAGATTTAATCGCCCGACAATAAATCACCTCTTCTTTGAGGCCACTAATCTCCCCGAACTGCCTTCCACCGGCTAGAATGTAAGACGGAGAACTTAGTTTTCCGAAGTAGACTGAAGTTTCCTTTAGAGGCAATTTCAGGCAACTTCGGAAAACGAAGCGCACCAATTGCCATCCCACCGGTGATTGACATTCTAGCTGGTGGGAGGCAGTCTGGGGAGATTAGTCACCCCGAAGAAGAGGAGCTTTGTCGCTGGGCGACTTATCTCCCCGAATCTGAGTGTGTGTCTCTGCCATAAGCAATATAAACATTGAATAAACCCAATAGTCTGGTTTTGCTTCCAATAAGGATTAATTATATCTTAGTTGGGATCAAGTACAAGGTACAGTTTTATTATTACAGAGAATAAGGAAATCAATTTTAAATAAAATGACGGCCTTTTCTTAATTCAGAGCTTTCTGGATAATGGGTTATTGGATAACAGATCCCATATTGTATCAAGAAAATGGAGAACTCCAAAAACTGTAAAGAGGAATTAATCAACTAAAACCCCAGTAAAGAGGAATTAATCAACTTAACAGACGCCAATTTAACATATGAATGAATGGCGCTCAACATAAACCCTTGGTGGTAGTTGTCAAACCACACCATATAGCAGTTGCACAAAGAGGTGCAAATCTTATTCGAAAATACTACACTATATTTTATTTTTGTGTTTTCTTGGTGTCTATCCCTAAGCTTGCAGTGCTGGTATTTCTTCGTATGAAGGAAAGGTTTTTACATTGTGGTTGATCTGAGCGAGAACAGATCTTTTACCGGCAAAGGGAGTGAACTGCAGAACCTTTGGATTTTATTTATTTCTCACAGCTCAACATAAACTGTCACCTAAAAATGAAACCATTTAATTGCCAGACAAGACACCCCAGTAAATGGTCTTCCCCAGATTTTAATATTTCAAGGAAAAGAAGATTATACCTACCACTTTACTCTCCTTCCTTACCTACTTTTCAAACCTGTTTACCTGTATGATTTTCTTTTATTTTTATCTATTTATTCCTTATTCATCTTCCATTTTTTTTTCTTTACAACTTAATGACAATGTTATTTTTGCAGAATATTGGTGGTTATATGGAATATTGGACCTGTTATCCAAAATGCTAGCGACCAACGGTTTTCCCGGATAAGGAGTCTTTTTGTAATTTGGATCTCCAATCCTTAAGTCTACTAAAAAATCATTTTAAAATGAAACCTAACATATTTGTTTTGCCATCAGTAAGGATTAGTTATATCTTAGCTGGAATCAAGTACAGGGTAAAGGAAATCATTTTTAAAAGTTATTTGCTTAAAAATGGAGTCTATGGGAGATGGCCTTCCCGCAAATCAGAATTTTCTGGATAATTGTTTTCCCTATATCCCTGTACTGTAAAAGGACGCTCTCATAGCCCTACTGTGTTAAAATAACCCATTTATTTGTAAACATCACATGCTGCCCCCTCACCCCATCCCAAAACACTTTTCAGCTGCTTAAAGAGGTCATTGGTGTGTAACAGGCCCGGGTACATTAGATGGAAATAATCTGAATCCAGCAAGCATGAATTCACAGGCAATATTCCTATTTAACATTCTCGCTAAACCTGTATTTTCACGTAAATAAGAAAATGACTGGCACGAAGCATCTGTTTTCCCCACTGGGATGCCTCTGGCTGTTCCAAGCTCACACAGCTCCAGTCTATGCCTCATGCTCAAATATTCTCATTACTGTGATCACTTATATACACGTTTCACGGAGAACTTCGGACTGTATTGACAGGAGACGACTGCAGTGGCTTTTAGTGCTGATAAGAATGGATCTGCTAGATGTTTTCATTGTCAGGAATGATTCCACCATAATGATACAGAGCTCGGCATATAACCAAACGCCAGCTGAGACATTTGCCTGGGAATTCAGAGGATTTAAACTCAACAGCCAATAATTCTGGGAAGGTAAATGCTGATTTGATTGCCATGTACTCTATGAGCCAATCACAATTGAGATTCCATCATGCAGTCTCTATAAAAGCCTATTTGTTTGCACCTCCACCCCTTGTCTATCTCTAAGGACAGGCTGTGGAGCTCAAATTATTTTTGACATTGACATAGGTGGTTTCCCATTGTGCAGCTGGCAGACTAAACGTTATAGCAAGAGCAAAGAGAGGCTGCTAAAAATAAAATGCTGATATAGTATAATATTATAACATGGGTGTTTCTTGAAGGTTGTCCCACACTGTCAGTGATGGAAACTTGCATATCATTGCATGATGTGCTGTGATATGGGCCTATGCAAAAGTGATTTATATCTGATTTAAAAGAAAACTAACCCCACTAACCCTCTTAACTGCCTTGCATTGCCCCCTCTCCCTCACTCACTGTGCATTAGTAAAAAAAAAATCCTTAAAAAATATCTGGCCCTAAAATGCAGAGCAGCACAGCGGAGTTCCAAGGTACCATCTTCCGCTGCTTCGTATTTTTCCGGGACTCAACGCCGGCACGAAGCCTGCGGAAGCATGCTCAGTTGGGCAAAGTCAGGAACAGGCTTCAACTGCGCATGCGCAAATCAGCATTTAGTCCCAAAAAAATATAAAGCGCCAGAAGGTGCACTGGAGCTCCGCTGGGTCAGATTTTTTTTTTAAGGCTTTTTTTCTTTACTAATGCACTGTGCAGGGAGGGGGAGCAATGGCAGGCAGTTAAAAGACCAGCAACAAAAATTAAGGGAGCGCAAGCAAAGAATCGGTAAGTAATTTTTTTATAAAAGCTTTGCGAATTAAAAGTGAAAACTGTCTTTTTGTTATTTTTTCGTTAAAAAGAAACAAATTTTTTTTAAAAAAAAAATTGTTACTGCTTCTTTAAGGGGGGATTTTTTGGTACTGGGGTTTAGCTCTCCTTCAACTGATGTAAGCCTTTAATTGATGCAGTACAATTAAAGGGTCAATATATACCCATCTGCATGGGTGGACCTGTCAGAAAAACGGGAGGTTGGCAGTGTGGCCAGGTGAAGGTATATCTTGAGTTGATAAAGATTTGACATTATTTTATATATAATATAGATAGATAGATAGATAGATAGATAGATAGATAGATAGATGATAGATAGATAGATAGATAGATAGATAGATAGATAGATAGATAGATGACAGATCAATGATAGATAGATAGATAGATAGATAGATAGATAGATAGATAGATGATAGATAGATAGATAGATAGATAGATAGATAGATAGATAGATAGATAGATAGATAGATAGATAGATAGATAGATAGATAGATATAAATACATAGATGATAGATGGATAATAAATAGATGATACATAGATACATTGATAGATGATAGATAGGAGATAGATAGAAAGATAGATAAATAGATGGACAGATAGAGAAATAGGAGATATATAGATGATATATAGATAGATAGATGGATAGATAGATAGATAGATAGATAGATAGATAGATAGATAGATAGATAGATCCTGCATTCGGTTTGGGATTCAACCAGGATTCCACCTTTTTTAGCAGATCTGGCCAAATCCAAGTGCCTGGCCAAACCGAATCGGAATCCTTAAGTAGCAAAAAAAAATGTAACATGCATTGTGTGCTTAGTTCTCTTTGGCAAAGGATTTGGCCGATTCCCAAAATAGTGGATTCAATGCATCCCTGATTGAAAATCTATCCACTGCTATATCTGAGTACCCAACTGAAAGCAAAGATTACGGTATGTATTTATATATCTATTTATCCATCACGTGTTTTATTTTTAGGCTAAGGCAAGTGTGCAATTGTTTTTCAATAATGGAGGGTTTAACAAATTTCTCCTACGAAGAAGCTAAAGTCTTCGTGTTCGCATGACAGTCGTACAAAAGAATTTTCGGCGTGACATTTCTTAAATACACAGTGCTTTTTGCAACCATCCAGTTACACAAGATATTCCAGAACACGGACATCAAAGAATTCAGAAAACTTACAGTAAATACTCCTGAGGGTACAAAACATTGCACTCAAGGTCTAGGAAGAGAGATTATTTTCTATGGGGCAAATTCAGGGTGAATTTTTGCCTGTGAAGGCTTCTCCACATTTCGAGCCACTTCTCTACCACTATGTTAATTTGCTAAAATGCAAAGTTACCTCTCAGCAGCCTACCACTGGTGAAGTTTTGTCAGCAAAAGCATTTCGCTAACGTTCGTTTTTGCCTTCGTACACTTACGCTTAGGTTATTTTGAATAGGGTGAGTACATATAGGTCATATATACTGTATGTCTTTATTAGTAGGGATGCACCGAATCCACTATTTTGGATTCGGCTGAACCCCCCTAATCCTTCGCAAAAGATTTGCCCGAATACCCAACCAAATTCGACTCCTAATTTGCATATGCAAATTAGGTGTGGAAAGGGGAAAACATTTTTACGTTCTTGTTTTGTGTCAAAAAGTCACGTGATTTCCCTCCTGCCCCTAATTTGCATATGCAAACTAGGATTATGGATTAGTAGGAGCGAAACTGTGCTATCGACACTCTCTTCACTGGCAAATCATCCTCTACTCCTGTTAGTAAATTGGCGATCAGTTGTTTAGTCGATCGGACAGGCATTGAAATGAACGATCGATATCCGAACGTTTTTCATTCAAGGAATAAAATCTGAATGTCTATGGCCAGTTTAACACACCCCTGTGTAAAGTTAAAGTATATTTATGGTTTCATGTTCAGAGTTTCTTTCTAGCAGCCTGTGAACCATAGAGCAATACTATGTATGAGAGTTCTGCATATTCAGTGTCGGACTGGGACACCAGTGGCCCACCCAAAAACCTTAGACCAGGGGCCCACTCTCAGTACTATTATTGTTCCTCTCCTCACTCAACCTCTATTCTCCTAGTCTCTTTTCTTTACATACTAAAATTTATTATTCCATCTATTTAGCCTCTTTGTTCTCAAAGAAATAGGGAATGGCCATGAAATAGGCCAAATGTTTAGCAGCATGAGGGCCACTGACACCTGGGCCCACAGGAGTTTTCCTGGTATCCCGATGGGCTAGTCCAACACTGTGCATATTCAGTGTCAAACTGGTAGGTCAGATGCCCACCATCCCGGTGGGCATCTGACCTACCAGTTTGACACTGAATATGCACAGTGTTGGACTGGCCCATCGGGATACCAGGAAAACTCCTGCACAGTGCCCCCCGGGACCCCTTCATCTGCCGCAAACATACAGGTCACCCACACTCCCTCCTTTGAGCAGCGTGGGCAGTAGATGGGTGCAGGTCTAGGTCAGCGGGGCCCACCGGGTTTTTACCCAGTGTCCTGCCAACCCAGTCAGTGACTAATGCTGGCGACGATTCGACAGCGTTACCGGTTTCAGGCATTTCACAGATTTCCTAACGGGGGCAGGTGTAACTTCGCTAGCGAAAGAGACAGACACTAGCGGTCATTCACACTCTATCGCCAGGTGAATTTTCGGTCTGGCGAATGGATGTTACTCAGCAAATTCACTAAGATGCGGATTTTACTGAAGGTTACCTCTTTCGCCAGATTTGCCTTCGCCAGCTCAGACCAGGTGAAGTGCACTGAAGTGCATAGATGTTCCTCAATCTTCTGTTACTTACATCATATTTTTAGTGGAAAAAATCACAAAAAACCTTGTCATCTTTTCCTTATTTCAGAGCCTGCAAAAGTCTTTAAATTTTTTTGGGTAACCGGGTTCCCCCCTACATTTCCTAACATATGGAACAAGAACTATACAGTGGGCTCACGTGTAGAGTATTACAACTCTGTTTTATATATACATATATATATATATATAATTCCCCAAACTCCCAGCACTCACGATAAAAGTCCTCTTATTGCCTGGGTGCATCCTTCAAAAACACTTCATACGATCCTCTCCAGAAGAAGCCGCACAACTCAGGACTTATTGCAAAGTAATAAATTTATTAAACACACTAACGTTTCGGCTGCCACACCACTTTGACAAAGGCTGGTGTGGCAGCCGAAACGTTAGTGTGTTTAATAAATTTATTACTTTGCAATAAGTCCTGAGTTGTGCGGCTTCTTCAGAAAAAAATTATGTGAAATCCAGAACATGTCAAATCAGGGAAATGTATTATGAATAAAATATAGATGGGACCACAAAATAAAGGAAAACTTAAAGTCAGAGGATGTAAAATTGAGGTTTCACTGTGTGTGTGTGTGTATATATATATATATATATTTATATGGGAAATGTAAGAATGAATGTGTACCATGGACTTTGAAAAAGAACCACAACCACAATAATATCTGAGGTGGCAAATGCTGAAAGGTATACGATGTACAGGTATGGGATCCGTTATACGGAAACCCGTTAGCAAGAAAGCTCCAGATTACAGAAAGGCTGTCTCCCATAGACTCTCTTATCCGAAAAAACCTCAGGTCCTGAGCATTCTGTACTCATGAAAATGGTGTGTTGTATGTAATCCTTCTTGTGATGTTTGGAAAAGTAGGGGAAGAAAATGAAATGAAGAGGAGGGAAGAGTTAATTTGTGTATGAGCAATAGCTGGCTAGACTGTGTTTATGGAAGGAAATACATTAAAGAGGCAGTATGATTACTATACACAAACACTGCATATGACGGTTCCGTACAAAGCCTCTAAGTTGAGCTTTTGGTGCCAAGGGCATTAAAAAAACTCAAGAGAATCCAATGACAGTAGAGAGGAGATTTCACTACCAACAATAAAATGATTATATTATGATTATATTAGACTGGATGGGGAATTCACAGTCGTTTGATGTGGTTTTGCATGATTTTGCACATGGCCAAGGAAGATTTGAATGTCTATTTCTGGAACAAAGGCGGATTATAAGGCAGAATTACATTATTACATTAAAGTACATGGATCCCAGAGTTGTGTCTTCTAACCAGTTTTGGAGTCAGGAAGGATTTTTCTACACTGTTTTACCCTTGATTATAACAGCACTATAGGAAATGGGAGATGGGAAGAGCTACAGTATTAGACTGCCTTTTTTGCCAAGGTAAAATACATCTTCAAGAGACCTCAAGTAAACCAGAACCTCCAGTGACCAAATCAACAAGAACTCAAAAACTCCAGGGGGCACATTTACTAAAGGACAAAGTGGCCTTCGCTAGCGAAAATTCGCTAGAAATCCCATCCGCAGGGACATCACCAATTTACTAACAGGCATGGAGGACAATTCAGTAGTGAAAGAGACCGTCCCTAGTGCAGTTTTGTGTCCTTTGACAGGCGCATTTTCTCCACAAATTAACTAAAGTGCAAATTTTACAGAACATTATTCCTTTCGCCAAAGTTTCCTTTGCCTCCGTAGACCTGGCGAATGATAAGATGAAGCTACATCCTCCTCAATCTTATGTAAGTGACATCATATCCTGTATGCCGAAAAGTCATAAAAGTTCTAAAAAAACGCTGGTGTTTTTTCAATTTTGTAAAGCGAGATTGTCATTAAAAGTTCTATGTATTAAAGATTTTTTTTAACAATTCTTTTTACCATTTGAGGGGCACGCCACATTTGTTTTAGGGTGGGCTCATGTCTAGGGCATTAGAGGATCTCTTTTGTCTTTATTTTGCTTTCTTGGACATTTGTAATAATAAGTGGCCACTTCAGGCATTTGCACCAACATCTCTAATAAAGACATATATACGACCTATATGTACCTGCCCTATTTAAATTAACATAAGCGTAAGTGTATTAACGAAGCTTCGCTAGCGGGGTTCCTTTCATTTGGGGAATGTCAGAAGGACTGTGGAGTTATCAGTCAGTTTTGCTTTTTACATGTCCAATTACATTCCTGGTCAGAATTAAATTTATAAACCAAATAAAAAGGTAAATTGGACAAATTTAGTCTCCTAATGTTGCTATTTATAAGAATGCACACATTTTTAAAGGGGTTGTTCACCTTTGAGTTACTTTTTAGTATGATGTAGTGAGTGATATTCTCAAACAAATTGCAATTGGTTTTCATTATTTATTATTTGTTATTTAGCTTTTTATTCAGCAGCTCTCCAATTTGCAATTTCAGCAGGGTCCAAACCACCCTAGCAACCATGCATTCATTTGAATAACAGACTTAAATATGAATAGGAGAGGCCTGAATAGAAAAATGAGTTATAAAAGTGGCAATAACAATAAATGTGTAGCCTTACAGAAAATTTGTTTTTAGATGGAAAGATTCAGAAGAAAAAGGCAAATAATTTAGAAACTATAAAAAATAAAAAGTTAACTTAAAGGCAAACCACCACTTTAATGACCCCTTATGTCTCCAAAAACTGTCTGTCTAATTAAAATGTATTCTGTTTTTGAAGGCCCAGTTTACCTTAAAGGAGAAGGAAAGTCTGTTTGCATTAGGGGGTGCCAAATGTTAGGCACCACCAAGTGATTGTATTTACTTACCTGAAACCCCTGGCCAGTGCTCCTATCAGCAGAAAACTGCACCAGCCCAGGGTTACACCAGTGAGCAACATGGAGCGTTCATCTTCCGTCTTTGGCTTTCCTTGCCCAGTAGAACGTGAACTTTAACTAGAAAGTTGCCTATTTCGTTCTACTGCACGTGCGTCTGCCCTGGAAAATTTGAAGAAAAAAGACGCCGGAAGAGGATCGCTCAGTGGTGCTCACTGGTATAACCTTGGGCCGGTGCAGTTTTCTGCTGATAGGAGCATCGGCCCGGGGTTTCAGGTAAGTCAATACAATCACTTGGGGGTGCCTAACATTTGGCACCCCCTAATACAGACTTTCCTTCTCCTTTAATTTCTAAATTGTGAGTAAAAAAATGTTTCCATTGGTACCTGCAGCTACATATCAGCTCATAGTTTCCTGGTACACACAAAGCCCTTCTTATTTGCACTGCAGGACACACATCACTATTGTGGACACATTCATACAAATATCTCTATATTAGCCCATTCTTACTGTAGGTAACAAAGAGAATTGTTTTGCATGGTAGTTTATGATTAGCTGAGGATTCCCCTTGGCGTGACCTTAAATACATGCTATGTAGGAAATTATTTGTACTGTGAGCCGTTTCTTTTGTAATGAAAACAACCCACATTTTCTAACGCTTCCTCATACAAACACTGAACCTCTGTTATTCTTTTGTACGTCTTTCGGTTTTAGTTGTCAACCATTGTTTCCCCTTTCTATTGAACTAATGAAACAGAATATTTTGATCTGTGTTTTCATTCTGTTCCCAAGCAACACAAAGGGATTTACCTGGAGGCTGGTAGTCTTGGGTGGGCATAGCCTACGGGTGATATTAGTAATATTCATAGTTTTTTTACCACCTTAGTGCCGGACGTGGGATAACATTGTGTCATTATGAGGAATTATACACCCTTCAGAAGTAAGGCAGTGTTCTTATGAATCTGAATAAAATCCATTATCTGGGAGGAGGTTTTATTTTGACGATTATTTCAGATTGGCTGCCATTTTTATAGAATGAACAGAAATGGACATATTTCATGCTGCTATATTTCAGAAGTCATAAGAGAAACAGTCCATGTAGCTTACAGAGACAGGGGTATAATTACATTCCCCACAGAGGCCTGACTAAAGCTGGCTGATAAAAGCTGCGGACAGACCAGATGTCGATCGGTGAAGCCCGTCGGAGGGCCACATGCACAGGCTGATAAGCTGCCGACTCGGTTAAAAATCCCGTCTGTTCATAGATGCGGCCCCACAATCCGATCGCCCGTATTGGCAGCATTATCATCCGATCGTTGGATAATTACTACATGGCAGCACAGAAACCAGTGCAATTAGCATCAGAATTTAATAATCAGCCCTGTAGCATCATCTTATATTACAGACCAACCTCATTTTCTGCTGGATAATTAGTGACGAGCCCTAAGCTTAGCTTCTCAACAGCTGCTCAGAGCCCACTGAGCATGTGAGTGTCACAGACACTTTCCAAGATGGTGACCCGCTGTGACAAGTTTGAAGTCCTGGATCATTGCTGCTATTGACAAGCTGAAACTTTAGACTGGTGCAATAGAAAGAATATATGGCATTTTTAGACATATTAATTTTTAGGGTTTAGTTATCCTTTAATTCCATACATGCTTTATGTAGAATTAGAACTAAATTATTATTTATTATATTATTAAGATTTCATATCTGCATTTCCATGACATACAGTGATATATATATATATATACTGTATATATATATATATATACTGTATATATATATATATATATATATATATATATGTGTGTGTAAAATGATGTCAACTTGTAAAGTTCTGCTTTTGACATACATTCATCATTTTATGTAATATTGGCAAGTAAAACTGATTGTACCAGATTTCAAGTGAACATACATAGTAAATGAGGTCAGAAAAGAAATCTGTCCATCCAATTCATCTGCTATCTGGTCCAGAAGACATTGGAAAAAAATACCTCACCAGCTTCAAAAGATTCCTTCTTGACTCCAAGAGGGCAATTGGACCAGTACCTGGGTCAACTTTGTTCATTTCAATAACTTTGCAATTTTTCAGGCACAACTCATTCTTGAAGCAAAGGCTCTTTTATGAATGGAGGGCTAAGTGCACAAAGTGTACCTAAAAGAGTGCAGAATTTTTTTCCTTGTGTTCACTGTAAAAATATCCTGCTCAAATTATGTTTTTCATAGTAGGGATGGTGTCATTTCTGGGTGCCAGTGTTCCATAAAGCAGGACAGGACTGCTGCTTACTATGGGGATCAGATAGGATCTGTGCAGCCACTGGGACAGAATGTTCTGTTATACAGATAGCTAGAATCTCAGCTGCCATAAAGCAGGACAGGACTGCTGCTTACAATGGGGATCAGATAGGATCTGTGCAGCCACTGGGACAGAATGCTCTGTTATACAGATAGCTAGAATCTCAGCCATAAAGCAGGGCAGGACTGCTGCTTACAATGTTGATCAGATAGGATTTTTCCCCACTTTGGAGTGTTACATTATATAAATTGCTAGAATCTTAGCCATAGCATTTCATTCCTGCCATTATAACGCTTATGAATCTTGATTTTATAAAAGGTGCAGTAAGTTACAGAAGAATTTACTTCAACATAACTCTTAAATCTCATTGCCAAAAGAGTCCAATCAGCATGGTAAATATTGAATGAGGAAATGTTTGCTGAAGTTGTGTCCTTCTTAAAAGACAATCAGAATGACCTCATTCCTTCTCAAAGGAATCCAGAAGTGTCCTGTGACCTGACTTGGCAAAGGATTCAGAGTGTCGTACTGGATGGGTGCTCCAAGTCATGAGTAGCAACACTCAAAGGCTCTTTCATCATGAAAATACACACAAAGCTTCCATTGTTCACCAAAAGAAAAAGTGGAAGTTGCTAAAACCAACCAAGAACCCGATTAGCTATGATTCAAACTGCAGAACATCTGGAAAACAACACTGATGAATATTAGTCATAAAATATAAAGAACACCCAACAGAATCTATCAGCTTTTGGGATGGAAAAATAATTAATGGATATAATTGAATGAATTATAGTCCAAATGGAAATTGCAGGTGTGTCTTGTGAACTAGTGTAGATCTAGACCTGATTATCCAGACTTATATATATGTTAACATAGAGCAGTGATCCCCAACCAGTAGCTCGTGAGCAACATGTTGCTCACCAACCCCTTGGATGTTGCTCCCAGTGGCCTCAAAGCAGGTGATTATTTTTGAATTCCAGGCTTGGAGGCAAGTTTTGGTTGTATAAAAACCAGGTGCACTGCCAAACAGAGCCTCAATGTAGGCTTACAATCCACATGGGGCTACAAATGGCTGATCACAGCACTTATTTGGCACCCCAAAAACATTTTTCATGCTAGTGTTGCTCCTCAACTCCTTTAACTTCTTAATGTTGCTCACGGGTACAAAAGGTTGGGGATCCCTGACATAGAGGCTATAGATAAAGTCTCCACTAAACCTCATTAATTCATAAATTCTAAGGGCAGAGGCGCACAAAGCTACTGGGAGAGATTTAGTCCTCCGGAGATAAATCCTCTTCTTCAGGGCAACTAATCTCTACGAACTGCCTCCCACCGGCTAGATTGTAAATCGCCAGCAGGATGGCACTCACAGCTATTCGTTTTCCAAAGTCGCCCAAAGTTTCCTCGTGAGGCAAGTTCAGGCAATGTCAGAAAAGTGCACCCATTGCCATCCCGCGTGGGATTTACACAGTGGCGTAACTAGATATTACTGGGCCCCACAGCAAATTATTTTTCAGGCCCCCAAAATGTTTTGGGGTTGACTTGTTTCTCCAATATTTATTGATATTAGGGCCCATGGGGCCCCTATACCTCCTGGGCCCCCCTGCAGCCGCAGGGTCTGCTTCCTCTATAGTTACGCCCCTGGATTTACATTCTAGCCGGCGGGAGGCAGTTTGGGGAGATTAGTCTCCCCGAAGAAGAGGAGATTTGTCACTGAGCGACTAATCTCCCCGAATCTAAGCGTGTGTCTCTGCCCTAAAGATTAATCATATAACATAGCAGAAGAAAGGTCATCTACTACAAAGGTTTCATGTGGTGGAAGGCAACAGATTTTATAAAAACTCCCATGAACTTGAAATTAAAGTTTTTGAAATTTTTCAAATCAAATTTTTGCAATTCGAGTGGACCCGCAAACTCAAATCAAACTGGAATCTAAAACTCGATTTTCAGGAAGGCTGCAAATAGTCATATTCTTAAAGGGTCACTACGGGATAAATTTCTAATTTGAATTTTTTTAAAAACTCGAATTTTAACTATTCCGTAGTCGAATTTCACTTAAAAACCTCGAAAATTCAATTCAAAATCACTTCGACCCTTGATAAATCTGCCCCTTACTATAATGTGGAGAATGATATTCTGAGCCAAGTTGTAACTGGTTTTTATTTTTTATTATTTGTAGTTTTTGAGTTCTTTAGCTTTTTATTCAGCAGCTCTCCAGTTTACAGTTTCAGCACATTGGTTGCTACGGTCCAAATTAAACTAGCAACAATGCATTGATTTGAATAAGAGACTGGAATATGAATATGAGATGCCTGAATAGAAAGATGAGTAACAATACATTTCTAGCCTTACAGAGCATTGGTTTTTAGATGGGGTCAGTGACCCCCATTTGAAAGCTGGAAAAAGGCAAATAATTCAAAAAGAAACAATGAAGGCCAATTGGAAAGTTTCTTAGACTATACTATAATATAAATAATATACTATAATATACTAATATAATACACTTATATACTATAATATACTAAACGTAAACTTAAAGGGGAACCACTCCTTTAATACTTTGATAGAAGCTATTGGGGCTCAAACTGACCTTTTCCAAGAACTTGGAACTTTGAAAGAGTCCCTATACCTGTACATATTCCCAGGCTTGCAGCTAGAGGCTCAGCTCCATTGTACATGTCCATCGCTCCAAAAAGAGCAAACTTGATCTGTGCAATACTTTGGGGTAATGTAATAAAAGGTACAAACCCACTCAGATCTAGTAACCTGCAGCAACCAATCAGCAGACAGCATTAGCTGGTCATCTTAAAAAAGCAAACATTTGATTGGTTGCTATACCTGGGCAAGTTTGCACCTTTTATTACAGTACTCCTTTACTCTGACAATGTATGTGGCTTTCCCAGGCTATGATAGATATGCCAAGCTCACTGGTACCATTGTTGACTCTCAATATATATACTGTATGCAGTTATATTAGATCACAATGCCCAGACTTATGGCCTTTAATTACTCCTTAAAGGGGTGGTTCACCTTTAAAGGAAAACTATACCTCCAAAATGAATACTTGAGCAACAGTTTATATCAAATTAAGTGGCATATTAAAAAATCTTACCAAACTGGTCTATATATTTAAGTAAATATTACCCCTTTTACATCTCTTGCCTTGAGCCAACAACTCTAACTGTAACAGGAAGAAGTGTAGAAGCAAAAGACACAACTCTGTCTGGTAATTGGCTCATGTGACCTAACAAGTATAGTTTGTTTGTGTGCACCATGAATCCTAGGATCCCAGGGGGCGGCCCTTATTTTTTAAAATGGCAGTTTTCTATTTATGATTACTCAATAGCACATACTACTAAAAAAGTATATTATTATGAAAATGGTTTATTTACACAAAGCAGGGTTTTATATATGAGCTGTTTTATGCAATATATTTTTATAGAGACCTACATTGTTCAGGGGTTATAGTTTTCCTTTAAGTTAATTTTAGTATGTTATAGAATAGCCAGTTCTTCATTATTTATTTCTGACAGTTTTTTAATTATTTGCCTTCTTCTTTTGACTCTTTGCAGTTTCAAATGGGGGTCACTGACCCCTTCTAGAAAACAAATGCTCTGTAAGGCTACAAATTATGTTATTGCTACTTTTAATTCTCATCTTTGAATTCAGTCCCTCTCCTATTCAAATTCCAGTCTCTTATTCAAACGAATGCATGGTTGCTATCGACCCTAGCAACCAGTTTGCTGAAATAGCAAAATAACTCAAAAACCACAAATAATAAAAAATTAAAAACATTTGCAAATTGTCTCAGAATATCACTCTCTACATCATACTAAAAGTTAATTTAAAAGTGAACAACCCCTTTAATTCCACTGCATATTCTGCAGTACATTCTCTAGTACGTGGCCTTAATTCACCGCATTGTGTAGTTCATCTGGAGGCCTACAAGTCTCTGAAACATTGTTGGAAAGACTGCCGTGGGGAATGCAGCCAACAAAGTAATATGAAATTTTAAAGAACATTTCGCTGCAAGAGCAAATTTGGAAATTGGAAAACCTACTAATACAATGCGCAGCCCTTGGCAAAGCCTCGGGACAGTTATATATAAAAGGAAAGGGAAATGAATGAATCGGCACCTTGCGGAATTCTTTCAGATAAGTCTTGAATCGGACACAAAGACAATAGAGAGCAGGAGACAGTATAAAGGGTTCTACAGCAGGACAGAAATGATAAGAGCTGATCCCAACACTTTCTCAATTACAGTCGATGAATGAATTATTGAAATGATTTTTATTTTTCATGTTTCTCACATTCAGATTCAGGTGATGAGTTGGTTTCCTTGCTGTAAGAGCTCTGCAATGAGTGTCCAGCATCAAATATGGGATATTGGCACCAGTTTGCCTTTTAATCTATATATATATATATATATATATATATATATATATATATATATATATATATATATATATATATATATATATATATATATATACCTCCCAACTGTCCCGTTTTGCGTGGGACAGTCCGGATTTTGACAGCCCAACCCGCAGTCCCGGGTATGTTACTGAAACTGAAATGTCCCGACTTTCTCTTTGATCTCCTGCACTGAACAGCCAGAAAAAGAAACAAAGTTTCTAACTTAATTGGCTTTTGGCAAAGAGACCAGAAATTTCAGAAATTTTCTAACTTGTCCGATCGACCAAATGACCGATCTCCGCCGGACGAAAAAGGTCGGGACTCTCCACACACGGTCCGGAAAAAGTGGATTTGTACGATCGGGTCGTTGCGTCTATGGCCAGCTTAAGACTCACAGTTTAAAGAGCATCTTGTTACCTTCCATTGAAAACGCTCCTTTGAAAAATAGATTTCAATGCAGGATTCTGCTGGAGCAGAACTATTAACTGATGCCATTTATTAAAAAAAAAAAACACACTTTTTCCCATGACAGTATCCTATTAAATTATCGAAAGCATTGCCCTGGAGCATTGTCCTGGAGCTCATTGAACTTATGAAACCATCTAAAGGTTCAGCATCTCTATAGTGGTATTGACCCAGGCATTTAAAGATGCCACAGGAGTTTCCCATCTTGTGCAATTGCAGGTGCTAATTTCTATTTTTTTACCCATAATTTCAAATTGCATCTGCCACACCATGCATCAAAACAGATACAATTGCTCTTGCGTTTTGAAGCAAAAGCTGCGTCTTGCATTTGCAGAGTGGAAGTTGTGGCACTTTTACAGTTCATGTTCAAAACACTGTTTGCATCTGATTCACTGGGGGTTAAGTACCTTAAAGGAGAACTAAAGCTTAACCAAAGAAACGGTGAAGAAACACTGTTCATTATGTTTTGGGGTTCTATACCAGCCCAAGGATTCCAGTCCTTTAGCAGTAAGATCTGTGTATCTCAAGATGCCCCAGTAGCTCCCCATCTTCTTTTCTGCTCGATGATTTGCAATGACCCCTAAGCTTAACTTCTCAACAGCTGCTCATAATACATGGAGCATGTGCAGTGTCACTGACACGCCTAACAAAATCCAAGATGGCATCTGTTTTGATGCATGGTGTGGCAGATGCAACTTGAAATCATGGGTTTAAAAAATAGAAATTTACACCTTAAATTGCACTTTGCACACCACACACAGGCAGCACAGTCTGTGATAGCTCTTTAAATCTTGACCGTCCATATGTCCCAGAACACAATGGAAATGACGTGACATGACTGGAGCATGTTGACAATCAAGCAGTTATGGATTACGGACTTGTCTCTTTCTGAGACGCAATCCAGTCATTCAGTTTGTATCCTTCGTAGGAAAACAAAGGCACGGCAGTGAGTGATAGTGATATGAAAAAGGGAAAATGTTAGATAACAGCACAGACAGACAAATTTGCTTTTCCTCAAACCTTAATAATATCCACGCTCAGTCTGTCTGCAAAGAATCTCTGGGGAATAGACGGAACCCAGGTAGCAGATAGAAAAAGCTTTTTACAATTCTCCGGCAATAACTTCATCACATGGGAAATATATTTACCGTAGTTACGGATACTTCCCAGTAAGAGCCAAAATATCTTTAATAAATCCACTTGGATCGGGGGGGGGGGGCTTATAACCATATTTCCTATTGTTTATATAGTGTAGCGTAGGGGTCATTTACAGTCGGCACGGCATGGTACATAGTGAAAAGAAACAAACCCAGGCAGCCATGTTTTAAGCACTATCAGTGAGCAACTGTGGGCATGGGATGACGATTTTAAGATGCAAATCTCTGACGAACGGTGGGAGGGTTGTGACGTTGGGATTGAGATTTTACATCAAGGGTTGGCGATTGCCTTGAAGAAATACTAACTCCACTACATCTTCTTGGTGGAGCACAGGGCTGCTCTTATTAGCCGGCCTGACTATGTTACACCCATGGTGTGTACTATGACAGGAAACTAGGATGTCTTCATTCACAAGGTCCCTACTACCCCAGCTTGCTCTTGGACTCTAGTACTAAGGCTTACCTTCTTCTCAGAAGTGGAGTGGAGTTTAGGAAGAGCCGTGTGCTCCCTCCCATTTTATATAATCTATGAGCATAATCTGGTTAAGAGATCCATGGGAGAATTAGAGAATCTGCCTTTCAACAGGGCTACGTGACCGAACTGGGACTTCCTGAGCAATAGAGGAATAAACCCTTTATGTCCCCCAATCTAAAAGCAAACAACTGATTGGTTGTTATGTGTCACACGGTCAGATTCGGGGAGATCAGTCTCCTGGCAAGATGATAGTTATTATCAGATCTTGAGCCTAGAGTTTTACAACTGATGCCAACACCCACATTAGAAACCACAGGGCCCCGTACAACAAAATGATTAGATCCTGCCAACCCCAGGCCCCACCCCAGATCCCGCCCACACCACAGTTAAAAGAGCACACAGACATCGGCATTAAAAATGGTAAACCCCCCCCCACACACACACACACACACAAGTTATAAAAAGCCATTGATGGTCAGGGCCTCATCAGGACATCGACTCTTCTGGACTTTGGCTCTTCAGGACTTTGAATGTTTGGAACTTTGACTCTTCAGGACTTCGCCTCTTCAGAACTTCGGCAGGTTCAGGACTTCGGCGGGTTCAGCACGGCTTTGGCGTTGTCAAGCACAGCCGGGCACCACTTTAGGCCCAGGCCCGGTACAACAGTACCCCCTGTACCCCTCTGATTGCGGCCCTGCCAACACCCTACAAAAAGTGCACCAAACAGAGGTCAAGTAGCATTCTGCTTAAACATCAACCAAAGGGCACAGGCAGGACATGCGTGAAGTCATTGCATAAGACATGGATGTTTTGACAAGTGCTTGTGAATCCAAATATAAAATATAAAAACATTGTTAATAATTTAGGGTATAACTGAGCCTCCTCTCTTCTCTTTGTATCCTCGCTTAACCTTTTGCTCATTGACAGTAATGGTGTGTTATGTCTGTGAAGTGTCCCACCTCTCTCTGACCCACTTCTGCTCTTTTTTGTCTTAATTCCTCCCAATAATCAATGGCACTTTCAGAAGTCGCCCGATGTATGTGCAGGAAGGCACCTTGGTGAGAGCGTATAATGAAACTTTCTCTAAGCCTAAATGACTCAGAATTGGGTTATGAGATAAGCAAATGAGTTTTCCCAGAGCAGACAGATGAGAATCTCGTGCCAGAGATGAGTGCAGTGACGCACTCCGTATCTAGTAACCTACTTATTCTCGCTTGACATTTGAAAGAGGGAAGTGGCTTTTAACTTCTTTAAATACATGATGAAAAATGCAACTTCTTTCATTTGAAGAAACCCCCAGATTTACTATAGAATTCTCAAACGCCTTGCTCAATGTGCCTCAGACAAAGCATAATGTGGTGTCAGTAATGATGAACTAAGAACCTGCATTAAAATGTAATGCGGCAAACCCTTCCTGCAAATGGAGGCAGACAGGCAAAAATGCAGAAAATGCATCTTTTACTATGGGGTGAATGAGTGGAGACGAGTACAGTTTCTCTATGACTATGAAGATAACTGAAATAACTGATTCCAGTACAAACACAATCTAACAAAATAACTTCCTTTTTGCACAAATACTGCATGTAGAGAGACGTGATGTCTGGTGATTATAATAAAGTGAGCTCTGATACATCTTATAGGCAAAAGGAGCCCCCCTATAAGATATATTGTATCATCCATCTGACACCCAACTGCTGCATGAAGACAGAATGAAGAGAAACAGATGCTGAGAGAGGAATAGTGAAGAGAAACTTGATTATTTCAGAAATGGTACAGTGACCCCCATTTGTAAGATGGAAAGAGTCAGAAGGAGGCAGCAAAAAATGAAACAACTCTAAAAGATAAAAAAAGACTAATTGAAAAGTGAACCCCCCCTTTAACCTCCTAAAATTGCTCGTCTGAGCACTTTTGCAGTTCACGGTAATATTCTAGTTTCTGTGGTTTTTGAATTATTAACAGTTTTAGACAGTTTTATACTGCTAGGCAGTATAAGGTGCACCCACCATTTATGGGTTATCCGTTTAAAAGCGAGCATCTCATTGGTTGCTACGTGTTACTGCACTTGGGCAAACTTTCTGCATTTTATTACATGTAGGTTATATAATATAAAGCACTAATTGTAAATAAAGGGTGTGCTAACAGAAGTGCAATGTACTGGAGAGAGTTATGAATAAGTATATATTTATTTCTATAGAGTTACTGAATGTGCAAGGCTGCATGTTTACTATATATTCATAATAAAAACAGGGGGACAAACATTGCTAAAAATCAATATACAGAGTAAGAAACATGGTAAGAGTCACAGGAGGATGGAGATCCCTGCCCCATAGAGTTTACAATCTAATCATGCTTAATTTGGACTCTTGGACAAATGATTCCCAATGCCTTTTATATGCCTTTCAGTATAAAGAGAGGGCCAATGATTGTGCTGTGGCATTTCGGCAAGCTGACTGACAAGCTAAGGCCACGGGATATCTGTATTTATAGATATATGTATGTTTGACTTGTGAAGCCAAGGGCGATGGGAAGTCACACGTGTCCATATATTTTTAAAGTAGTTAATTAAATGGGAGAGTAATAGAAATAGATGTGCTTTATAGTTCAGAACTTCCATGGATAAGCCTCATCAACCAATTTAGATACTGGTATAGGATTTATTATCCAGAATGTTCAGGACCTGGTGTATTCTGGATAAAGGATCTTTAGATAATTTGGATCTCCTTAACTGCATTCAGATCATTACATGAACACAATAGGATTGTCATGCCACCAACATGGATTCATGCAGCTTAGTTTGGACCAAGGACAAGGTACAGATTCATTTTTGCAAAGAAAAAATAAGTCTATTTTAAACTTGTAATAATATGCTTAAATTGGGGTCTATGGGCCTTCCCATAATTCAAAGCTTTCTGGATAACAGGTATCCGGTTACTTGTATAATGGTACTAGTTCTGGTCTGGGAGTCAACATAGGCCCTTCCATTTCAAGTACAAATAGGTCCAAACAGCCCCCCACCAGCCCAATAAATAGTGGCTGTCTATGGCATCTTACAGCAACCCCCCTGGTATTTGCCAGAACCCACATATTGCCAGTCCAGACCTGATTAAGTAACAGAGGGTATGAAACGCGTAAGGCGGAATACCTTGTGGTCTGTATGCCTATCTTTTTAACATGATTTTTGAATAAAGACATATTTTTAATATAATATAAAGTTATGGGATAATTTTTCTATCTGTATTTTTGTCTCTATCTATCTATCTATCTATCTATCTATCTATCTATCTATCTATCTATCTATCATCTATCTATCTATCTATCTATCTATCTATCTATCTATCTATCTATCTATCTATTTACAGGTATCTTTCTCCTATCTTTATATTTAGCTATCTATCCTTCTATCTGGTTTATTTTTATTCTTACCCCTTTTTCCTTTAGATTTAAAGCAAATCGATTTTTCATAATAATTATTTCAGATGTTTATGTGCGTTATATTCCTGGTGTGTATCAGCTAAATTGTACAATTAATCTTAATGGCCGGTGTTCCAGTTGTATTTTCCCAACAGAAATATACTCTCGATGTAAGCGATGCTACAGAAAGAAAGCAATTACACAAGAGTTGTACTCAATGTTGTACTAGGGGCATCTCCTGCTGTTCCCTATTCGCTTTCTGGCAAAAAAAACCAAAACTTTCTAGCAGGGATCCCCGGCAGGCCCGGACTGGCAATCTGTGGGTTCTGGCAAATGCCAGAGGGGCTGCTGTATGGTTCCATTGAAAGTTACCATATAGTGGGCTGGTCGGGGGCTGTTTGGGCTGGTAGGGGCTGTTTGGGCCTCTGTGTACTTGGAATGGCAGGGCCTATGTTTACTCCCAGTCCAGGCCTGATCCCCGGTATGTAAACTTAATAGTTTCTGACAACACATATGGCTGATATAGCTCTAGGAACCACTCAGCTTACATAAATATATCAAATCTCATTGTCTCTCATTGCTATAAACGCATTAAATGGTAATATGTAAAAGGCACTGGTTTTTTTTCTTTTACGTTTCCGGCGGGGGGGGGGGCAATAAACTTTTTTATAGCACTCTTTACAGCTTTATCCAGTGACTGGGCAGACACAAACAAGTTTTCCCTCTTTAACTGCACCTGACGTTTGTTAGTCATGAGCAATAAAGCTATTAAAGGAACAGTTCAGTGTGAAAATAAAAACTGGGTAAATAGATAGGCTCGGCAAAATAAAAAATGTCCCCAAAAAAAATCATCCAAAGTTTTAAACTCATTCCCCGCAAAACTTGTTCCGCATAAACAAAATACTTTAAACTTAATAACTCACTGGAGGTGCTCCATGTAGGCCCTGCTGCCAACAAAAAGCCTTCTTATACTCAAAACAAAATAGAACATAGGCACACTCCACATACTGCTTCTGCAAAAACTTTTGAAAAAAGCTTCTTTTATTTATGAGATCCCAGCAAACGTTTCGGGGACATGCCCCCTTCATCCAGTGCTACTTACAAACTGTGCAAACAAAGATTTTTAAAGGGAGGTCAATTACAAGCCCCACCTTCCTTAATTACAAAATTGACATCATCAAGTTAATTAACATAGGTATAAAAGATTTCCAAATTGCATTATTGAATAAAAAGGATCCATAGTACCTTAGTAAGGTGATTATTCAATACTATTGATAGTCCCTTGGTGCTTATAGTCCATATAATCATGTGATTCCTTTGTGATAAAACTGTAAAAAGAAGTATATAAAATTTTAAAAGTCAAATAATAACAATCTCAGTTTTACAAAATCAGGCACAATACATATTCCCCCATTAATAAAAACAAGAATAGCTTAGATCCTCATTTAATCCCATTGGAGCTAGTGTGTTCAATTTCTCTTTTTTTTTTTTTTTGGTGCCGTGACCCGGATTTCTCTATACACAGGACCTCTTGTTGTAACAATATTATATCCTGGTTGCCACCTCTAATGGGAAATTTAACTACTTGGAGTACCAACCATCTCAGTTGTTTACTATTATGTCCATGGGTTTTAAAATGTAACATATTTAATTTTAAGTTTAATGGAATAATAGGAAGAGCATATGGTTGTCTCCTTTCCTCCATGTCAAAATCGGCTGATCATGAAGTGGGTGCAGGCAGAGCTGAGAGGGGGCAGGGACAAGTAAAGGGGGCGGATCAGTGATGCAATGGGGCAGGGATGTGGCATATGTGGGTGAAGCATGCAGAGATTTGGTCAGTAGGCAGTAGTGATGTGGTGCCGACCGGATACCCAGGGGTCAACCTTGCACTGCTCCTCGCGGGGCAACCTTCAAATGCCGGCTTCCGACGTCTGGGTTCCGGTTTTATAGTCTCGCGTCTGCTCGCCCGCCCCTTTTGTGACATCATTTTGACGTCATCGGCGAGGCAGCCGACGCCGGTCTATAAAAGGACCCCGGAAGCGCGGGTGCAGGCGGGGCAGGTTAGGGTTGGGTGCGGGTCAGGAAAACCCTGACCCAGACATCACTAGTAGGCAGGGATACAGAGATGTCAGGGGTATAGATTGGATGGGGTGGATTAGAGGCAGGTCCAGGGCATTGCTAGTGAATTTGTAATACGGACCCCAGCCAGGTTGCAACCCGACAAGGGCCCCTTGGGTAGGAAAAGGAAAGCAGTACAGATATGTTATCCACAAGGCTCTGGTCCTGGGGTTTTCCGGATAAGGGATCTTTCATTTAAACATTTAATAAACCCAATAGACTGGTTTTGCCTCCAATAATGATTAATTATGGGATCAAGTACAAGCTACTGTTTTATTATTATAAATGTTATTAAAGAGAAGCTATACTAAGAAATCAGACGCTTGCTTTAAACACTAATAATATACTACTTGTTGCTATGGGTTACTAGACCTCAAGCAAAGCTTGCCGAAAAGTGGGCACAACCAGGCAGATCAGGAACGTGGTCCAGTTTTAAGGAAGTTGACCCTAGTGTGTGTATGTGATTGGGACCTTGCTATAACTAGTTATTTATAGAGCGCTAATATATTCCACTGTGCTGTACAGAGATTATATATCATTCACTGGCCCAGTGGAGCTTACAATCTAAGGTCGCACTCACTAGGGTTATGTTTTTCAGGAGTCAATTAACCTGCCTATTTTTGGGCAGAAACCAATGCAGACATAGGGAAAATGCGCTGCTGGGAAGGGGACAGATGAAATGGTTTATAAAGATATCGGTTTGCAAATATAAAAAAAAGTATAATAAATGAATGCTATAATTCAGTGCTACTAATACAAACACTCAGATAGTTTCACCAATTCCTTTCCCTAAATAAAATCAAATTCCTGTGCTTGAATCCTTAACCCCTAATAACATCTGGGGCCGGGTATCAGATTTCCCTTCCAGCTTTTCAGAAGGATTACGGCTGCAATTTATATGTGACTTTGCCGCATTTCTACCAAATATAGCGCAGGCTAATAGTGAGAGGCCCTGGGAGTGTATAGAGGATAGAGTGCCTGGCGCAGCTTAGACTGCAGCTATTTCTGATGATGATGATGAGAGCCATGTGGTTTGTGTGTCCTACAGAGTATGTCAGCTGCTCGGGGATGATGAAGGATGCGTTATTAATATATGACATCATCTGTATTTAGCCGCAAGAGAAAGTAAATACACAAACCTCACCCACAGATTCAATATTTACATGGCAGCAAAGCCAAAAAAGCTTCCTATCTATGTTTAAATGCCACCGTCTGTAATGTGCAAAGAAAAGAAAAGTGCCCGAGTGTCCACTTACAGTGAATAAAAGGCATTAAGTGCGAGTGATTTTTGGAGGGTGCTGAGGGCTTCAGACTTGTAATCCTTTATATAAACACTTTGGGGCACATTTACTTAGCTCAAGTGAAGGAATAGAAGAATAAATACTTCGAATTTCGAATGTTTTTTTTTGGCTACTTCAACCATCGAATTGGCTACTTCGACCTTCGACTACGACTTCGAATCGAACGATTCGAACTAAAAATCGTTCGACTATTCGACCATTCGATAGTCGAAGTACTGTCTCTCTTTAAGAAAACTTCGACCCCCTAGTTCGCCAACTAAAACCTACCAAGGTACAATGTTAGCCTATGGGGAAGGTCCCCATATGCTTTCTAGCAATTTTCTTATCGAAGTAATTTCGTTCGATTGATGAATTGAAATCCTTCGAATCGTTCGATATTCGAAGTCGAAAGATTTAACTTCGATAGTCGAATATCGAGGGTTAATTAACCCTCGATAATCGAACATTAGTAAATGTGCCCCTTTGTGTTAAGGATTCAGATTTGGTTCAGTATTCGCCGAATCAATCGTGAAGGATTCGGCCGAATCCAAAATAGTGGATTCGGTGCATCCCTACTTTTTTTTTGGGCGGGGTGATATTGGATGCCACTGTTTAAAGGAAGTCAAAAAATTAATTTATGTAAATTTCCCTGAGCACTTTTAAATTCAAAAAATCAAACCTGTCCGATCGACCAAACGACCGATCTCCGCCAGACGAAAAATGTCGGGACTCTCCATACACGGTCCGAAAATCATACGAATCCTCGATTGGTACGATAGGATCTTTGCATCTATGGCCACCTTAAGAGGAAGATTGCATCAATTCAGTTTTTGGGTTTGTATCCTAGGGATGTAGCGAACGTCGGAAAAAAAGTTCGCGAACATATTCGCAAACTTGCGCAAAAATGCGAGCGGTTCGCGAACGTTTCGCGAACCCCATAGACTTCAATGGGAAGGCGAACTTTAACATCTAAAAAAAAAATTTCTGGCCAGAAAAATGATTTTAAAGTTGTTTAAAGGGTGCAACGACCTGGACAGTGGCATGCCAGAGGGGGATCAAGGGCAAAAATGTATCTGAAAAATCTGCCTGTGTGTGCTTGGAAGAGATAGTGTAGGGGGAGAGCTGTTAGTGATTTCAGGGACAGATGATAGTAAGTTTGCTGGCTAGTAATCTGCTTGATACTGCTCTGTATTGGAGGGACAGAAGTCTGCAGGGATTTGAGGGACATTTTAGCTTAGGTAGCTTTGCTGGCTAGTAATCTACTGTTCTCTTTAAACAACTGCCATACGTTGACCTTGTAGGCATTGTTTGCCCAGTTTTTTTGGACGCAGCCACTGAAGCACAGTTGCCAGAAAAAATATGCCATATAAATGCTGAAAATAGTAATTTTTCGCCATACGTTGACCTTGTAGACATTGTTTGCCCAGTTTTTTTGGTTGCAGCTACTGAAGCACAGTTGCCAGAAAAAATATGCCATATAAATGCTGAAAATAGTCATTTTTTGCCATATACGTTGAGTCAACGTATGGCAAAAAATGACTATTTTCAGCATTTATATGGCATATTTTTTCTGGCCTCTGTGCTTCAGTGGCTGCGGCCAAAAAAACTGGGCAAACAATGCCTACAAGGTCAACGTCGTTGACCTTGTAGGCATTGTTTGCCCAGTTTTTTTGGCCGCAGCCACTGAAGCACAGAGGCCAGAAAAAATATGCCATATAAATGCTGAAAATAGTCATTTTTTTGGTCGCAGCCACTGAAGCACAGTTGCCAGAAAAATTATGCCATATAAATGCTGAAAATATAAATTTTTTTGGTTGCAGCCACTGAAGCACAGAGGCCAGAAAAATTATGCCATATAAATGCTGAAAATATAAATTTTTTTGGTTGCAGCCACTGAAGCACAGAGGCCAGAAATATTATGCCATATAAATGCTGAAAATATGCATTTTTTTGGTCGCAGCCACTGAAGCACAGTTGCCAGAAAAAATATGCCATATAAATGCTGAAAATAGTCATTTTTTGCCATACGTTGACCTTGTAGACATTGTTTGCCCAGTTTTTTTGGTTGCAGCCACTGAAGCACAGAGGCCAGAAAAAATTAAACCAGTAGGGTTTGCACCCTAGTTTGTAACGGTGGCGGAGGGAGGAGGACGCTAAAGGACAGCTGTGTGTGGAGTCATGAGGCTTGAAGAGAAGGACAGCTGCATAGAAGTCAGAACAAGTCTTCCGGCGTGCAGTAACCCTCCGAAATCCACCCCTCATTCATTTTAATAAAGGTCAGGTAATCGACACTTTTGTGACCTAGGCGAGTTCTCTTCTCAGTTACAATCCCTCCTGCTGCACTGAAGGTCCTTTCTGAGAGCACACTTGAGGCTGGGCAAGACAAGAGGTTCATGGCAAATTGTGACAGCTCTGGCCACAGATCAAGCCTGCACACCCAGTAGTCCAGGGGTTCATCGCTCCTCAGTAGGGATGTAGCGAACGGCGGAAAAAATATTCGCGAACATATTCGCGAACTTGCGTCAAAAATGCGAACGGTTCGCGAACGTCGCGAACCCCATAGACTTCAATTGGAAGGCGAATTTTAAAAGCTAGAAAAGACATTTCTGGCCAGAAAAATGATTTTAAAGTTGTTTAAAGGGTGCAACGACCTGGACAGTGGCATGCCAGAGGGGGATCAAGGGCAAAAATGTATCTGAAAAATACATTGTTGACACAGCGCTGCGTTTTGTGCTGTAAAGGGCAGAAATCACACTACGTCACTCAGGTGATGTTTCTGGACACGGAATGTGAAAAAGCTCACACAGCGAGGTGGCACTTGGTTAAAGACTGGGCAAACAATGCCTGCAAGGGCAACGTATACAGTAGTGGATACGGATATTATATATTACAATATATTATTGCTGCTGTATCACTCAGGTGATGTTTACGGACACAGAATTATTATTGTTATTTAGACAGAATGTGAAAAAGCTCACACAGCTAGGTGGCACTTGCATACCTCCCAACTGTCCCTCTTTTGACCACTCAACCCCCTGTCCCTCTTTTGTACTGGAAAGTCCCTCTTTTCTCTGAACTGAACAGCTAACTTAATTAGCTTTTGGCAAAGAGCTCAGAACAGCTAACAGGTGCAAATAAGATACTTTGTAACAATTTTGACTCTGGTTGGTGCTGGTAGTGATGAACTACTAGGAGGAGCAGCACACCAGTCCCACTCCCCAACACAGCTAGACTAATAGCACTGGGCTCTTATAGTAGCAAAGTAAAAAAACAAAAAAGAAAATAAAAGCAGTCCTTACAAGGACTATTGGGTTACAGGCAGCAGTCAGCAGATGAGAGATCAGCAGCAGGACAGCTGCCCACAGCAGCTACATACAGAGCACTGCAGTAGAAGGTAGATTACTAGCCAGCAAAGCTACCTAACCTAAAATGTCCCTCAAATCCCTGCAGAGTTCTGTCCCTACAATACAGAGCAGTTATCAAGTAGATTACTAGCCAGCAAAGTTACTATCAACTGTTCCTCAAATCACTAACCAGCTCTCTCCCTACACTAGCTCTTCCAAGCACACACAGGCAGAATGAAAAAACGCTGCAGGAAGGAGAGTGGTCCAGGGGGTGTAGGGGTGGTCCAGGAGGGAGAGCTTCCTGATTGGCTGCCATGTATCTGCTGGTCTGGGGTGAGAGGTCAAAAATAAGCGCCAGCTAAGGCGAACCCAAATTGGCGAACGTCGCGCGACGTTCGCGAACATTCGGCGGACGCGAACAGTCGATGTTCGCGCGAATTAGTTCGCAGGCGAACAGTCCGCGACATCCCTACTCCTCAGAGTGTCGATATCTGCAGTTAATGCCAGGTAGTCCGCTACCTGCCGGTCGAGGCGTTCTTTGAGGGTGGATCCAGAAGGGTTGTGGCGCTGCCTTGGACAGAAAAACATTTGCATGTCTGACGTTACAGACTGGCCAAAGGGCTTTGTCCTTGCAGGTGCGCTCGTGGCAGGATTACTGGCACCTCTGCCCCTGGAATGTTGATGAGTTCCTGAAGTGACATCACCCTTAAAAGCATTGTACAACATGTTTTGCAGGCTGGTTTGTAAATGCCGCATCTTTTCGGACTTGTGGTATGTTGGTAACATTTCTGACACTTTATGCTTGTACCGAGGGTCTAGTAGCGTTGCGACCCAGTACAGGTCCTTCTCCTTAAGCCTCTTGATACGGGGGTCCTTCAACAGGCATGACAGCATGAAAGACCCCATTCTCACAAGGTTGGATGCAGAGCTATCCATCTCCGCTTCCTCATTATCAAGGACTGCATCATCCACGGTCTCCTCCCCCCAGCCACGTACAAGACCAGGGGTCCCCAAAAGGTCACCACTAGCCCCCTGGGAAGCCTGCTCCTGTTGGTCCTCCTCCTCCTCCTCCACAAAGCCACCTTCCTCCTCTGACTCCACTTCTGGCACCTCTCCCTGCGTTGCAGCAGGTGCCTGGGTTCGTTCTGGTGATTCCGACCAGAAATCGCGCGCTTCCAGCTCCTCGTCACGCTGGTCTACAGCCTCATCTGTCACTCGTCGCACGGCACGCTCCAGGAAGAAAGCGAAGGGTATTAGGTCGCTGATGGTGCCTTCGGTGCGACTGACCATATTTGTCACCTCTTCAAAAGGTCGCATGAGCCTGCAGGCATCGCGCATAAGCACCCAGTAACGGGGGAAAAAAATCCCCAGCTCTGCAGATCCAGTCCTACCACCCAGTTCAAAAAGGTACTCGTTGACGGCCCTTTGTTGTTGCAGCAGACGTTCCAACATAAGGAGCGTTGAATTCCAGCGAGTCTGGCTGTCAGAAATCAAACGCCTGACTGGCATGTTGTAGCGCTGCTGAATGTCAGCAAGGCGTGCCATGGCTGTGTAGGAACGTCTGAAATGGGCCGACACCTTTCTGGACTGGGTGAGAACGTCCTGGAATCCTGGGTACTTGGAGACAAAACGTTGGACTATTAAATTTAACACATGTGCCATGCAGGGCACATGTGTTAAATTGCCCAGTCTCAACGCTGCCAACAGATTGCTTCCATTGTCACACACCACTTTTCCGATCTGCAGTTGGTGTGGGGTCAGCCACCGATCGGCCTGTGACTGCAGAGATGACAGGAGTACAGATCCGGTATGGTTTTTGCTTTCCAGGCACGTCATCCCCAAGACAGCATGACAACGGCGTACCTGGCACGTCGAATAGCCTAGGGGGAGCTGGGGGTGCACAGGTGTGGAGGAGGAGAAGGAGGACCCAGCAGCAGAGTAAGAAGAAGAAGAGGAAGAAGACGAGGTAGAGAGCGATGGAGGAGTAGAGGTGGTGGCAGAACCGCGTGCAATCCGTGGCGGTGACACCAACTCCACTGTTGTTGTTGAGCTACCCATTCCCTGCTTCCCAGCCATTACCAAGTTCACCCAGTGGGCAGTGTAGGTGACATACCTGCCCTGACCATGCTTGGAGGACCATGCGTCAGTAGTCATATGGACCTTTGGCCCAACACTAAGTGACAGAGATGCGGTAACTTGGCTCTGCACATGTTGGTACAGGTGTGGTATTCCCTTTTTAGAAAAAAAATTGCGGCTGGGTACCTTCCACTGCGGTGTCCCAATTGCTACAAATTTGCGGAAGGCCTCAGAGTCCACCAGCTGGTATGGTAAAAGCTGGCGGGCTAAGAGTGCAGACAAGCCAGCTGTCAGACGCCGGGCAAGGGGGTGACAGTCAGACATTGGCTTCTTACGCTCAAACATGGCCTTCACAGAAACTTGGCTGGTGGCAGATGACTGGGAATGGGAACAGGTGGTCAAGGTGGAAGGCGGAGTGGAGGGTGGTTCAGACGGGTCAAGGAGAGCAGAGGTAGAGCAGTAAGATGCTGGACCAGAAGGAGTGTGGCTTTTAGTTTGCCTGTTGCCTTTGAGGTGTTGCTCCCAAAGTGCTTTGTGCTTGCCGCTCATGTGCCTTCGCATAGAAGTTGTACCTATGTGGCTGTTGGGCTTACCAAGGCTCAGTTTCTGACTGCACTCATTGCAAATTACAATGCTTTTGTCAGAGGCACACACATTAAAAAAATCCCACACTGCTGACTTTTTGGAAGTGTGCGATCTGGCGGTAACAGTAGAAGTTGGCGGCATTGGCGGCAATGGCGGGTGCGTTGGCCGGCTGAACACAGGTGCCGATACATGTTGTTGCCCTACTGATCCCTGCGGGCTGTCCTCCCTGCTTCTTCTAAGTCTTATTCTCCTACTGCCTCTCTGACTCTCCGTCTCTCCATCTGAACTACCCTCCTCTTGCTCTCTTCTACTAGGCACCCACAAAACATCAATCTCCTCATCATCATTCTCCTCAGATGCATCAATTTCTTCTGACACATCACAGAAGGAAGCAGCAGCGGGGACCTCCTCCTCATCACTCATTATGTCCATCTCTATCGTGTTCTCTGCCAGAATTAAATCTGGTGTAAGGTCCTCATCTCCTTCATCTTCTTCTGGCAATAATGGTTGCGCATTACTCAGTTCAAGAAACTCATGGGAAAATAACTCCTCTGACTCCAGTGAAGAAGGGGCACCGGTGGTGGAGGAAGTGTTACGTGGGGTGGCCATAGCAGTGGAGGATGAGGAGGATGTTGTGGTAAAGTTAGAAACGGTAGAGGATGGGGTGTGCTGTGTAAGCCAGTCAACTACCTCTTCAGCATTTTGGGAGTTCAGGGTCATTGGCTTTTTAAAACTGGGCAATTTGCTAGGGCCACAGGATTGCATAGCAGCACGGCCCCTAGCACGGCCTCTGCGTGGCGGCCTGCCTTTGCCTGGCATTATTTTTTAAAAAAACAACAACAACAAAAACTCAGTTGGTTTTTCTGGAAACGATAATACACACAGCTAGATGGCAGTTTGAAGAAAACAGTGTGCAAATAATGCCTACAAGGTCAACGTATACACTACTACAGCGGTGGATACGGATTACGTAAAATATATGAATGCTGCTTGAAAAAAAGTAACTCAAGTGGTTTTTCTAGAGACGATAATATTATCAATATTTAGACAAAATGTGAACAAGCTCACACAGCTAGATGGCGGGTTGAAGAAAACAGTGTGCAAATAATGCCTACAAGGTCAACGTATACACTACTACAGCGGTGGATACGGATTACGTAAAATATATGAATGCTGCTTGAAAAAAAGTAACTCAAGTGGTTTTTCTAGAGACGATAATATTATCAATATTTAGACAAAATGTGAACAAGCTCACACAGCTAGATGGCGGGTTGAAGAAAACAGTGTGCAAATAATGCCTACAAGGTCAACGTATACACTACTACAGCGGTGGATACGGATTACGTAAAATATATGAATGCTGCTTGAAAAAAAGTAACTCAAGTGGTTTTTCTAGAGACGATAATATTATCAATATTTAGACAAAATGTGAACAAGCTCACACAGCTAGATGGCGGGTTGAAGAAAACAGTGTGCAAATAATGCCTACAAGGTCAACGTATACACTACTACAGCGGTGGATACGGATTACGTAAAATATATGAATGCTGCTTGAAAAAAAGTAACTCAAGTGGTTTTTCTAGAGACGATAATATTATCAATATTTAGACAAAATGTGAACAAGCTCACACAGCTAGATGGCGGGTTGAAGAAAACAGTGTGCAAATAATGCCTACAAGGTCAACGTATACACTACTACAGCGGTGGATACGGATTACGTAAAATATATGAATGCTGCTTGAAAAAAAGTAACTCAAGTGGTTTTTCTAGAGACGATAATATTATCAATATTTAGACAAAATGTGAACAAGCTCACACAGCTAGATGGCGGGTTGAAGAAAACACTGTGCAAATAATGCCTACAAGGTCAACGTATACACTACTACAGCGGTGGATACGGATTACGTAAAATATATTATGGCTGCTTGAAAAAAGTCACTCCGGTGTTTTTTCTGGAGACGGTAATATTATGGATATTTAGACAGAATGTGAACAAGGTCACACAGCTAGATGGCGGGTTGAAGAAAACAGTGTGCAAATAATGCCTACAAGGTCAACGTATACACTACTACAGCGGTGGATACGGATTACGTAAAATATATGAATGCTGCTTGAAAAAAAGTAACTCAAGTGGTTTTTCTAGAGACGATAATATTATCAATATTTAGACAAAATGTGAACAAGCTCACACAGCTAGATGGCGGGTTGAAGAAAACACTGTGCAAATAATGCCTACAAGGTCAACGTATACACTACTACAGCGGTGGATACGGATTACGTAAAATATATTATGGCTGCTTGAAAAAAGTCACTCCGGTGTTTTTTCTGGAGACGGTAATATTATGGATATTTAGACAGAATGTGAACAAGGTCACACAGCTAGATGGCAGTTGGTTGAATAACACACTGGGCAAAAAATGCCTACAGGGCAAATAATGCCTAAAAGGTCAACTTATACACTACTACAGCGGTAGTAAAATAAAAAAAAGTAAAATAAAAAAAAAATGAATATTAAAAAAAAAAATTAAAGTTGGTGCTGCTGAACTACTAGGAGCAGCAGATTAGCACACCAGTCCCACTCCCCAACACTGCTAGACTAATAGCACTGGGCTCTTATAGTAGTAGTAGTAGTAGTAGTAAAACAACAAAATTAAATAAAAGCAGTCCTTACAAGGACTACTGTTATTGCAGCAGTCAGCAGATGAGATCAGAAGCAGGACAGCTGCCCACAGCAGCTACATACAGAGCACTGCAGTAGAAGGTAGATTACTAGCCAGCAAAGCTACCTAAGCTTAAATGTCCCTCAAACCCCTGCAGACTTCTGTCCCTCCAATAACAGAGCAGTATCAAAACGATTACTAGCCAGCAAACTTTCAACTGTCCCTGAAATCACTAACAGGCAGCAGCTCTCTCCCTACACTATCTCTTCAGCACACACAGGCAGAGTGAAAAAACGCTGCAGGGCTTCGGTTTTTATAGGGAAGGGGAGTGGTCCAGGGGAGAGCTTCCTGATTGGCTGCCATGTACCTGCTGGTCTGGGGTGAGAGGGCAAAAAAAAGCGCCAACAATGGCGAACCCAAAATGGCGAACGTCGCGCGACGTTCGCGAACTTCCGGCGAGCGCGAACACCCGATGTTCGCGCGAACAAGTTCGCCGGCGAACAGTTCGCGACATCTCTATTGTATCCCTTTCAAGTCAAAAAATGAATTTGCCACTTGCCCAGGCAGGTTCCAAGCAAAGTTTCCTGGGCAAATGATGATTGCGCATCTAGTGCAAGTTTGAGTTGCATTTGAAGCAGTTGCAGCTGAAGCAATAAGATTAACACAATTGCACTTGCACTTTGACACAAATCTGGTTGGCATCATTTGCTGTGTGAGTGCCATGTGCACCCTGAAAATGTGCTGTGACAATTGAAGCAGGGTGCTGTGGGAATCCTAGCTATCACCTAGTTCAGAAGTGGCATGAATAAGTGCAATTGTGCTCAATTCAGAACAAGAGGCAAGAAGAACTGAACGATGCTGATTTCAGCAAAGAGCTCCCTTTGAGGCAAGTACCTTTAATGAAGGGGATTTTTGATGCAACAGACTGCAGGGAAATTTGCGGGAGCAGTCATAAATGTTCCCTTAGGTGTCTATAGATTTCAGTTAGGAGAACAATGTCGCAGAGGCCCAATGTTGTCCACACCCAATGAGTTTTCATAGAGCAGATAGACTAGAACACTCTGCTAGCAATTCAAGGGGGATGGGGGTTATGTAGGCTTTAAAGGGCATGTAAAGTCTAAATTAGAATAAGGCTAGAAATGCTATATTTTGTATACTAAATATAAACAAGAACTTAATGCACCTCAAGACTAATCAAATAAATAATTAATGATTTCAAAGTTGGTCACAGGAGGTCACCATCTTGTAACTTTTTTATACATCTTTGCAAGACTAAGACTGTGCACATGCTCAGTGTGGTCTGGGCTGCTTAGGGATCGTCATAAACAAAGCTGCTTGAGTTCTGCATGGCTGGGACGTAAGGCGGGGGCTCCCCCTGCTGTTCATAAGTATGATTGTTTCCCTGCAGAGCAGTTAGGGACCGTCTGACAATTCCTATCCACAGCAGTAAATGAAGGGAGAATTTCACTGCATACAGTCAGGTTTCTTATAAAAACGGTACACATTTTTTAATTAAAGTATATTGGAGATACGTTTCTTTTTCATTAAAGAAAGTAAAAATGGGATTTTGTTTTTTTTGCCTTTACATGCCCTTTAAGGGGGTTATTTATCAAAGGTCCAGTTTTAGAGGTTTGTGGGGTTTTATTATACCCTAATAACCTCACAACTCAAATGATTTCCAATTTAAGAAAAAACTTGATTGGAAAAAACTCAAATCAATAAGATGGGCAGAGTTGGGACAAGTTGATCAGTATTGAGGCTACAATAGTTAGAGAAAGGGTTCTCAAGCCTTTTCAATTCAAACCCCACTTGAAGGTCCAACCTTTGGCCAGAGGCCCTCCTGCTAATAGAATGAGTACAGATATAAGGAACATAGTGTGTGAGAGAGAGAGAGAGAGAGAGAGAGAGAGAGAGAGAGAGAGAGAGAGATGATGTTTGATGCACACTTGGCTAGAGCTAGAGGGGTGAGGAGGATCTTCTTGTCCATGTTTAAATAAGAACAGTGGCTGTGGTAATGTTGGCATAGGAGCCTTAGGTAAAAGAAGTGTTGAAAATTCACACAGCTATTGCGAATGTGGCAAAATATTATTTAATTTTTCAATATTATTTCATGTACCTGTGGACAGATCTTAAGTTTAAGCTAATATCAACTTAGGCTAGGGATGCACCGAATCCAGGATTTGGTTCAGGATTCAGCCAGGATTCGGCCTTTTTAAGCAGGATTCGGATTCGGTCTGGCCAAACCGAATCCTAATTTACTTATGCAAAGTAGGGACGGTGAGGGAAATCACTTGACTTTTTGTCACACAGCAAGGAAGTAAAAAATGTTTTCCCCTTCCCACCCCTAATTTGTATATGCAAATTAGGATTTGGATTCGGTTCGGTATTCGGCCGAATCTTTCGCAAAGGATTCGGGGGTTCGGCCGAATCCAAAATAGTAGATTCGGTGCAGCCCTAATTTAGGCCAAGCCCACACGAAAACTGCGTTGGTCATATTTGGTTGGAAGACTCTACATACCCACCAACAGATATACCTGAACAACAATCCATTCTATACACTGCCGGACGTGAGTTTACAGGAAAATGTGGTCGTATTGGACCAACTATTTATTTAACCTGGGCCTAAATGGATATTTATTTGGAACACTAGTGATGATCTGCATTGAAGAACTGAGTTACACGCTCTCCTGAATCTCCAGAATGTGATCACTTTGAAAGAAAAGCCTGAGGCAGATAATAAATCAGAGGAACCATCTCAGATATGATCCCATTGTGAATCACTTACCACGCGTTTGTCTTGCACTGCGCCATCACAAGGACATTCTGTACGTACAATATCTGTCTGTGGGTGCTGACTGCTGCAGAACGAATAATATACCCCTGTTCCAAAAAAGCTTCTCTATAAAGAAATGTATCCATGAGAAGCAGACAAAGCTTAAAGGTTTTATACCAAACCATCCCAGTTATTTATGACATAAGTCGTTGACAGAAAGTCATTTTTTAGCATTAATAGAGTTTATTGAAAAAGGACTTTCCTGCAAAATTTGCCATTGTTTTACTAATTTCAAGCTTTTAAATAAGGGTCACTAACCCCATCTAAAAAACAAATGCTTTGTAAGGCTACAAATTTATAGTTATTGCTACTTTTTATTACTCCTCTTTCTATTCAGGTCCTTGCTTATTCATATCCCAGTCTCTTATTCAAATCAATGCATGTTTGCTAGGGTAATTTGGACCCTAGCAACCAGACTGCGGAAATTACAAACTGGAGAGCTGCTGAAAAAAAGCTAAATAAATAAGAAAAAATTAAAACCAGTTGCTAATTGTCTCAGAATATCACTCTCTATATCATACTTAAAGTTAATTTCAAGGTGAACAACCCCTGTAATACAAATAGTGGGTACACACCCCGATAGATTTAGTTGTAACTCAGTGATTACATGCTACCAGCAACCTTGTGTTGCACCTCATCTCTTACTCACTCCTTTCTATATTATTTATACATTCTGTATCCCCCACGTTTCTCCTTCTTCCTTAGCTGTTATTAGAGAATAGATCAATACACTGGTATTTGCTGAGTTTTTTTTTTTATTGTATAAACTTTTTTCCCAGCCATTACTATTCATTGCCCTTTCGTAGAAACTAGTGTGTATTCTTGCTAAAAATTCAGCCCTTTATTAAACGCTCCTACATCATTCTAATATGAATACATCCATGTGTAATGAGCTTGGAATCTCCTTCAGCTCATAACATGTATATAGAACCTTTTTATCCTGCGTTTCTTAATCATCCATCTCATTTCCCAAGAATTTAACAGCTTCTATTGTTTTGGTTTCACTGGAAGTCTGCTGATTAATGTCTCCGAATCCTGAGAATCGTTGTCATTCCTTATTCGTCAAAGGGGATCAGAACGCTCCTCCATGCTGGTTAGGGAAGGTGGCGGCTTGGAAACATTTCAGTGGGGTTAGTGAGTAACATGGTCAATGCTTTAAATGTATACCATCAATGCTAAAAGTCACTGTAAATAGAATTATAATTAGACTGCCTTGGGGAAAGACCAACATGCCAAAAAATGTAAAGCAAGAGGGGTCAGTGCAGGGTGCAAAGCGCAACAAATAGAAGCAATCCGCCATGTTTTTCACCGTTTGCAGCCTGTCCTGCACTTGTCTGATTTCTGAAGGTCTCTCCATTCAGGGTCAGACTGGGCCATAGGGATACCGGGATAAAACCTGGTGGGCCCCGGCCCTAGTGCCCATGCTGGCCCAGACCCAAACCCGCTGGCACACACTCAAGCCGCTGATCTCCTTCCATCGATGCGTTGAAGGTAGACGGCCGCCCCTGTAGGGGGGCACTGCAGGGGCCCATGGGGGGCAGCCCCAATGGGCCCTGCACCCACCAGTCTGACCCTGTCTCTGTTCAAAAGCAGAGATCTCCGTTCCCGCATAATTACAGCATTGCCTTCATGAGAAGGGAAGGATCCCGTTGTCTACATCATTCTAAAAGTTAAATGGAAAATATAGCCCCCTTTTTAGTATGAGCTCATTCAGTAGGGTATATAGAAACTGCGCATAAACACTGAATTTACAGACATAAACCAGGATAATCTGCTGGTGTTGCATTGACCATTCCCCCATTTTTCTTAGGCCCACAGAGTAACCCAACCCCTCCTATGTCTGGTTCCATTGTGACGTGATGGACTCTGGGACTTGAAGTCGCTCTGTATTTCAGAAAACCTTTGCACCAACCGCTATGGAATCCATAACTTCACAACAGAACAAAGTAAGGGAGGGGCTGCAATATTGTTTGAGCCTAAGTAGGTTTGGAAAATAGTTATGAGTGAGATGTCTTCTTTTCAATTTGTGGAATCAATTATGTCTGTAAAAAAAACATGTTTATATTTATTCCTGATGATATTCATGTAATAAGTGTGACTGCCCACACAGCCCGGGAATCAGGGACTTTTTGGCCAAAATGCGATCACTTTGCGGATATTCCATGGGTACCGACCCACTGTAGCACTCTACTCTACTCTACTGTACTCTACTACTACTCATTGCAGTGTCCTCTGTAGCTCAGTGGCATGAAATTTTTATGTGAATAAAGAAAGCCTTAACTAAGATCAATATACTGTGCCGGCATCTTAGGGAGCGTGCGGCGCGCCTCCTTCGGAATTAAAGGCGCAGGCGCGCTGACTTATGACATTACATGAAATTTAATAAGTATTAAAAGGTACATTTTCTTTTTACATGCTGCCTGTGATAGGAGTTTGTTTGTGGTGCTTCTGTGCATTTGCTATCCTGTTTTTGAACCTGTTTTGATTCCTGTTGTGACCCCTGCCTGGCTTTTGACTATTCTGACTTCTGGATCCTGACCCTTGCCTGAATACCGACCACCTCTTCTGCTTAACCCTTCTGATTGACTCCTGCTAACAGTCGTGCCCCTCTGCCTATCCAGAACATCTAGCCTTGCACCTCTCGTATAAGTCCTGGTGGCATCCAAGTAGCTGAGGCCTCCTCCCGAGGCCAAAGGCGGTCACACTACAGATGAAGCACGAGCCGAGACCAGGGTGCTTGGCATTTGTTCTGGTGTTGGGTGCCGACTGCGACACTGACCCTGGATCCTTTGTGGACCTTTCAGGCCTGGGCTGATGTTCCTCCTGTGTTCTTTCCTCTCTAAACTGCATGCCTTGTGTCCCTTTATTAGACTCAACTATTTTTTCCCAGCCAAAATCTAAAAGGGATTACAAAGCTAAAGAGGAAAGATTTCCCGTTAATCCCCCTTTCCATCGAGTACTTTTGTTCTTGCCATTGGACTTGGATGAGGAAGGAAGTATTTCTTTGCAGCTGCATTTGTACGTTCGTAGCTTACTCAGTTCACTTTAATAAGTGCCAGTTTGATTATGAGGCTTAAAATGCTAAATAATACCTTCAACGCCTGCAACATACGCCGGGAAATCTTGCCTAAGCCTGAACTTCCCAGTAGTGGCAGCAACAAATGGACGAGTTGTCTCAGACATTAAAGTTTAAAATCTCCCTCTGACTCATCTCCAAGTTATAGTACCTCATTTCTGTAGAATTCTATATTTAAATGACTTTCGCTCTATTCATCTTTCAACTGTATTTAATACAGACAAGTCACTAGACCCCAATCAAAGTATTTTATGGTCTCTCCTACTCCCAGGACTTTATGGAAGCTGATCTGTCGGGTTGTTGCCAACAACCACCTTAATTAAGGACACATATTAAACAAGGCAAATTACACATATGGTACAAAGCATTGTTATTAAAGGTTATCGCCCTATACTTACATGTACAGGTCAAATTAATGCTTGTGAGCCTCCCCCCCTCCTACACCCATATTATTACTAAAGTGCTTTTTAAGGAGGCTGTAATCCCTAAAACAAAGCCATGCACAATTGTTATATTTTTATTTTTTTAGCTCTCCCTGTGGCAGCTTCTGCGGTGACTGCTGTAAAACCAGTGCCCAGTGTTGGTTTTCTTCTCTGTCTCTATCCCTATTCCACTATTACTTCTCATTGTTTTCAATAAACCCAGGTGGGTCCAGTTTCAGATCAGCTAAGGTCTATGGAACCTGTATTTCTGAAGAACTACAGAATATAAGAGGATATAAGATTTTTTTTAGTCATACAGAACTGTGGGGGATTTCTCCCTAACTGACTTCAAGGGATTTCCCAAGAAACAGTCTACTTTTTTAAGAAAATAATGTGGGTTTTTTTATGTAATGCAGGTTAAACAAAGGACAGATGTGTATATTAAAGGGACCCTATCACATTTCCAGTGCTTAAAGGGATTCTGTCATAATTTTTATGGTGTAGTTTTATTTCTAAATGACACTGTTTACACTGCAAATAGTTCACTCTACCATGTAAAATTGAATTCCTAACCCAACAAGTGTGTTTTTTTTAGTTGTAATATTGGTGTGTAGGTGCATCTCAGGTCATCTCAGGTCATTTGGCCTGGTCATGTGCTTTCAGAAAGAGTCAGCACTTTAGGATGTAACTGCTTTCTGGCAGGCTGTTGTTTCTCCTACTCAATGTAATGTGTCGCCGTGGGACCTGGATTTTACTATTGAGTGTTGTTCTTAGATCTTTCAGGCAGCTGTTATCTTGTGTCACACCTATGACAAAGCGCCGGAGGGTGCGAAACGCGTAAGGTGGGATATGTGGGGTTAGTATGTACCGAAAACTTTTTTAAATGTGATTATTAATAACTGACTTATTTTTACTCTAAGAGGCCTTGGGACATATATCTTTTTTGATATAAAAAGTTTGATTGCCTTTGGAACTGGGGTGGGTCCCTTTTGGCCTAGTTAAGGGATTTACGCAAACAGTCATATGGACTCCCGACCCTCAAATGATATAGCTGTTATCTTGCGTTAGGGAGCTGCCATCTGGTTACCTTCCCATTGTTCTGTTGTTAGGCTGCTGGGGGGGAAGAGAGTGCGTGATATCACTCCAACTTGCAGTACAACAGTAAAGAGTGACTGAAGTTTATCAGAGCACAAGTCACATGGCTCGGGGCACCTGGGAAACTGACAATATGTCTAGCCCCATGTCAGATTTCAAAATTAAATATAAAAAAAATCAGTTTGCGCTTTTGAAAAATGGATTTCAGTGCAGAATTCTGCTGGAGCGGTACTATTAACTGATGCGTTTTGAAAAAAAACCTTGAAGTATACCTTTATTTGCTTTCATAAGACATATTAAAAACTACATATATATTTAATTTTCATTTACTTTATTTCTCCAACAATTTTGTAAATGTCCAAATGACTCAGCTTACTGCTTTGGCTTTGCCTTTAGAAGCCATTTTCATACTACAAACTAGCCACAAGTTTCTTTTCACCTCCCTCGGGATCACATTTTGTTTATGATCCTTTAGCAAAAACCAGAAGGGGAGCATAAGACCTTACATAAAGCAATGGGACATCACTAGAGTGTCTCCAGTGCCTGGGTTTATCTGCATAGATATACAGTATGCCATAAGTGTAATGGAACCCTGGACTGTCTCCTTTAGGAGTATGAATGGTCAACAGAATGTTGAATTCAATGAAACAGGTGTGGGATCCATTACCCGGAAACCAGTTATCCAGAAAGCTCCAAATTACGGAAAGGCCAGCTCCCATAGACTCCTTTTTATACAAATAATCCAAATTTTTAAACATGATTTTCTTTTTCTCTGTAATAATAAAACAGTAGCTTGTAGCTTGATCCAAACTAAGATATAATTAATCCTTATTGGGTTTATTTAATGTTTACATGAACTTCTAGTAGACTTAAGGTATGAAGATCCAACTTACAGAAATATCCATTATTCGGAAAACTCCAGGTCCCGAGTATTCTGGATAACAGATCCCATACCTTTAATGTAATGTAAGAAAAGTTTTATGTGTTTTTATACCAACCAAAATGTCAATATGCTTAAACAATTTAAATAATGGGACTATTAGGTATATTTATCAAGGTGTAGCAAGAGAAACCACAAAGCTATTGTGCAAAGACCAGTGACTGGAGTGTAGCCATCTAGTGCGTTACTAAGGAACTGAGAAAATGTATCATTATTAGTAACCCAAAGTGAGCTGGGTGCACCATTTCTGACTCCTTTTCCTTGCTGAAATATTGATGTAGTACTTCTAAGGCCTAGTTGGCACAGATGATAAGTGATAGCACAGTTGACCTTTTTCTCTTGCCTGTACCAGTATTTGTATCACTACCAGTACTTATTCAGTATACAGTCATGGAATTGTCCCAGGTAGAGGAGATCCCATTGAGATCCTGTGAGCTTTTACTTTCTTTAGACAGTTGTGCTCGTTGCAATGGTTTTCTTTTATCCCAATGATGTGTCTCATCCTACTCATTAAACTTTTTTTGCAATTCATTAAGGTGCTTAAGTAGGCTTTTGATTCTGTCACAGAGAAGTCCTCAACTCACATGTTGCTCCAGTGCCACCAACCTTTCCCTTACTTTCTGTAGGTCATGCTTAATAATAATAGAAAGATCAAGCTTTAACTCGTTGGACTTTGTATTGATGAGGCTAGTGCTGGTCTCCTTGAAGGTTTCTGATTTCCATCAATACTGTATGTCTTCTAGCATTGGCTCATGGGCATTCGGTTAGGTAATCGAGTGACCAGTTTGCTGCTTTGGAAGATGGATCAATAGAGATAGGAATGAAGAGAAATACAGTTATTCGGTCAAAGAGGCCCATGTTGCTGAAACATGTAATTCCTGCAATTTCTTTAGCAACTTTGTGTGATTTCCATGGTTAAATGCCTTGTATAATTAGAAGCGATTACATCATAAATGTGATCTGTTGCCTTTTGAAGAGCCTACACACTGTCTAAAGCAGTGGTCCCGACCAGTGGCTCGTGAGTATCATGATGCTCAGCAATTCCTTGGATGTTGCTCCCAGTGGCCTCAAAGCAGGTGCTTATTATTGAATTCCAGGTATGGAGGCAAGTTTTGGTTGCATAAAACCAGATGTATGGCCAAACAGAGGCTCCTGTAGGCTGCCAGTCCACATAGGACCTAATAGCCAATCACAGCCCTTATTTGACACCCAGGAACTTTTTTTCATGCCTATATTGCTCTCCAACTTTTTTTTAAATTTGAGGATACCTGGTCTTAAGGGACTGGCAACTTTCCTGCCTGGTGTGTCCATCACAAACTTTCCTGCCCAGTGCTAATCCAATAGAAGTTTCAGAGCCACAAGCTGTCATTATAACCAGGTCAAATGCTTTAAATATATTTTTTTTGCCCTGTTTAGTAACTGAACCTTGCAATGTGGTTACAAGCTCCTTCCATTCAATGATGTAATTGTTTTATATGTTTGCCAAGACATCCATTGCATTAGTTAACTTGGCTGCAGCCCTATTTCATGATGTCATTCTAATCATTCAGTTCTACATTCTGAACTACATGGCCGGATCTCAATTATGAATGTAAGAGGTATCATGCTATCAACCTGTTGATGAATGCAAACATTCCTGACAGGATCAAAGTACAGCCAGGAACGCCATTGTATGACTACCTGTTGACTTTCTAATGCACTTTGGCAGAACATTAAGTTCTAAATAAAGAATGAACACATCAAATTGATTTTAGTCACAAGGTTAGAGAATAGGCAACGGCCCAGGTTGTTCTGCCAAGCTTGCTTCCATTCTCTTTTCTCCTGTGAATAGAATATACATGGCACTTTACGATGGTGATCATTGAATTAATATTCAGAGAAAGTCTAAGATAAAGTCAGTGGTGTCAATGATCTTATATTTCAAGGGAAGAGGAAATTTTTGTATTCGTTTTCCGTTTCACATGGTGGCGTTAAAGGCATAAAATTCCAGAAAATCTGCTAGAATATACACTTTATGGCTGATTTATTAAATTTGTGGTTCACCTTCAAGTTAACTTTTGGTTGGTTTTCATCATTTATTTTTTACAGCTTTTGGAGTATTTGCCTTCCACTTCTGACTCTTTCCAGTTTTCAAATGGGGTCCAGTTTTTGCTGCTGACCCCAGCAGCAAAAAATCTGCTCCTAAAACGCCTATCTACTCAAGTTCTGGTTTTTTTTTTCTTGTCTAGACATTTTTCCTGTGATGTTGCTGCAACAAAAATCTTGTTTTTTACATCATTTACTAATCCCTGAAATATTTTAAACAAAAAAAGTACAAAAAGTTTGTTCACTTTCAAAATTGACTTTCCAGTTGGTTGGAAAAAAAATTGGGAACAAATATTTTAATCATATACATATATATTGGTTTATACCACCTGGAGGCAGCCAGCATTTTCAGATGATATACTATAGTTCTTTTGTGGGGAGTTTCTGGTCGATATTTGGATCAAGATTTCAATGGCACAAAATATCTCAACTTAAAGGATGAGTAAACCTTTAAAATAAGTGAATGTAATAAAATTGGTGAGGGTGCTATTCTAAGCACTTTTGCAATGTACATTCATTATTTATTTATTTGTTTAATTCCAAGATAATAAAGGATACATGTACTGTTAACATGAATTTATTTTGTTACAACAGCGCCAGGAAAGATTTCAGAGAGGTTTCTATTTTTTTCCTAACCAGAAGAACATCAGAGCAGCCTCTTTCTTTCTCCTGACAACTTCCTTGACTACTTGGTGGTCAGAATGTTCAGAAAATAACCAGCAGGTGGCGCTGTTGTAACAAAATTCATTCATATTAAGAGAACATTTATCCCTTAATATCTTGGAATTAAAAAAAATAAATAATGAATGTACATTGCAAAAGTGCTTAGAATAGCCCCCTCTTCAATTTTACATTCACTTATTTAAAGGTTTACGTATCCTTTCAGTTGAGATATTTTATGGAAAATATCTCTACCCACCTACATATACAGCATTAGAGCATCACCTAAAACCTGTAATATATTCACACAGCAGGATGGATTTAAGATTGTCTGACAGCAAAATGCTATTGTATTAAAACTTTCCATTAAGAATGCTTCTATGTCCCTCTAATTACCTGTATCAATTAGGTAGCTTCTAACTGGTTGTTCTAAATTAGATTTAAAGCAAACTGTGGCCATTAGTTCATTACCCACTTAATACGGTATCTTTGTTTCGGAGCCCAAAGATTTTTTAAATTTGAATTTGCTATTGTGTGGGATCTCTTGCTGTATGCCTGCCACAAGAATCTACTAGTTTGATATTTGGCATATACTGTAGGCTTTTCATCCAGAAACAACACTGTGGTTTTTGTTTCCATTCATAGTTTTTGACTCATGGCTGTGATATGTGTTCAGTGGATTTAAGATGACATACACATGTACTACCTTCAGACCAGTCATAAAGATCATTGGTGTGATAAATGGTTTATGCAACAACCTTTTTATAAAAACTGTCAGGGCAGGGGGTCAGGTTGGAATAGATTCATAGACACTATGGGGCCGATTCACTTAGGGTTGAATATCGAGGGTTAATTAACCCTCGATATTTGACTAGGAACTAAAATCCTTCGACTTCGAATATCGAAGTCGAAGGATTTAGCGCAGATAGTTCGATCGAACGGATTATTCCTTCGATCGAACGATTAAATCCTTCGAATCGAACGATTCGAAGGATTTAAATCCAACGATCGAAGGAATATCCTTCGATCAAAAAAAGTTAGGCAAGCCTATGTGTACCTTCCCCATAGGCTAACATTGACTTCGGTAGCTTTTAGATGGCGAACTAAGGGGTCGAAGTTTTTTTTAAAGAGACAGTACTTCGACTATCAAATGGTCGAATAGTCGAACGATTTTTACTTCGAATCCTTCGATAGTCGTAGTCGAAGGTCGAAGTAGCCCATTCGATGGTCGAAGTAGCCCAAAAAAAACTTTGAAATTCGAAGTTTTTTACCTTCAAATCCTTCACTCGAAGTTAGTGAATCGGCCCCTATGTATTGTAGCACTATATCTAAAGCTGGCCATAGATGCAAAGATCCGATCTCAATTCGTACGATTTTCGGTCCGTGTGTGGAGAGTCCCAACATTTTTCATCCGGCGGAGATCGGTCGTTTGGTTGATCGGACAGGTTAGAAAATCTCTGTCGGCTGCCGATAATATCTCCGCGTGTATTGCCGATCGTGCGATTTTCAGTGGGAGCTTTGGTCGAGCATAACTTTCGTACGATTGCTGTCAGGGGCAGAACATCGGCTGATCTGTTCTTTTTCTACTTCATTTGATCTGAATGGTTAGTGGCAGGTCGGGAGATGGGAAAGTCCGATCGTACGAATCAACGTACGATCTGGCCACAGACGCAAAGATCGTACGTTGATTCGTACGATCGGACTTTCCCATCTCCCGACCTGCCACTAACCATTAAGATCAAAGTCTTACCATTTAGATCAGCCGATGTTCTGCCCCTGACAGCAATCGTACGGAAGTTTGGGGATCCTGAAGCTACCATAACCTCAAAGGTTCTCACAGAGGCTATATTGATATCAGGCTGATCCGATTGTGGGCTCTAGGGCCCAACAATCGGATCACAGCATTGAGCATATGAGATGCTGTCTTTGATCCAACGGGATTTTTAAACCTGCCCGATCTAGCCACTGGCCAATAATCTTAATCTGTCTGCATTTTATATCTGCTCGTCTATGGGGAGATTTAAGGTCAGAATCAGACCTTAAAGAGTCTATGGTGGGTGGATGAAGATAAAGACGAGTTGCTCATTTTACACTCAGCTTCTGTCTAGACAAACACCACCACCCCCTCCCCCCTACGCACACACACAAATAAACACTTCAGAATTTAAACAGAATAGGTGATTTTTTGTAAACATATGCTGGTTCTTTTTGTTGTGTTAGGGTGGTGGCACACGCTGTGCTCCGAGGAGATTAGTCACCCAGCAACAAATCTCTTCTTCGGGCGACTAATGCTCATTTCCGATGTCACCCGAAGTTGCCTCACTTCGGGCGACTTCGGAAAGCAGAAGCAATCCGAGTGCCATCCCACCGACGATTCACATTCTAGGCATTTCGGGGAGATTCTTCGCACAAAGAAGAGGAGATTTGTCGCTGGGTGACTAATCTCTCTGAAGCGCAGTGTGTGCCACCACCCTGGTATGGGATCCATTATCCGGAAACTCGTTATCGAGAAAGCTAATCTCCCCTAGGCTCCATTTTAATCAAATAATTCAAATGTTTAACAATGATTTCCATTTTCTCTGTAAAAATAAAACAATACTTTTACTTGATCCCAACTAAGATATAATTAATCCTTATTGGAGGTAGCACAATCCTATTGGGTTTATTCAATGTGCAGGATCCACAACAGACACTTTCTTCTCTTTAAGGCAGTTTATTTACACACAGGGGTGACCATTTCATCATACATAACACAAATCTTAAAAATAAATCGTGCCCACATTTGATAATTTCCCTCACTAAACTGGGCCCCTTGTGGAATACCAGTTAGGAAACATTTGTATTGGGGTCAACCCTGAAATTAAAATCCTTCTTTGGGGGATTTCTCAGACTCCTGGTTTTCTGGGTTTCTCACTCAGACAGACTCTCTGTCGCTTGGTCACAAGCTCCTCTGCACTTTGCAGTTGCAGGCGGCACCCCCAGTCCCTCTGGGTCCTGAGCAGTTTTGATAACAGGACCCATTTCTGTATAAAATAGATAACACATAAACAGAGAAAAGTCTCAGACCTGTCTACATTGTATAGACTCAGCAGCACAAACATTCACTCATCTCTTATATTTCTGATATTTTTTGGGATATATTCTTCCCTTTCAAAGTCTCCTCTGTGCAGTTACTACGAAGCACCATTTCATCTGTATATTGTATATTCTTTTTTATATTTAAATCCCTAATCCATTATTTCTTACAGGCCTTTTTCTAAGACATGCCTTTGGTTTGTCTGCTGATAAAGTCTCCAAGATCTTTTTCCTGACTTTTATCTTCAAAAGTTGCTTTATTTCCTGTCTGCTCGGATTTTGCCACGACGTGAAGACCTTTCTAAATTTCTGCAGGAGGCCTTGTGTGGTAACCTGTGTAACTCTGACTGTAGCTCGATAAAATCTCCCAACATCCTCCAATAGGATTTCACTGTAAACAGTACTCTTATAAGTTTACTTTACTGAACCTGGGAATGTTCATTCATAGCTGCATGTGAAGTGTAACAAGTAACGGTAATGTAAATATACTTTCAGCACACTCCATACATTTATATGGTGCATACTTGTCTCTCCTCTGCAGGGTTGTCAGGTCTAATTCTCCAAAGCAGCCAAAGTCAGTCCTAAAATCAGCCCAAAACTAGTCAAAAGCCACTTCAAATGTAGCCCAAAAATATGTGCAGGGAAAAAAAAAACTAAAAAAACACAAGAATATATGTGAAAATATGCCTCCTTTTAAGCGTGGAATCACTACCCATGCTCAGTGCCCACTCTCCAGTTACTGGGATGACTGATTTCACCATGCCCTCTATATACAGGTTATTATTGTAGTTTTATTTTAATTATTAAATAAACCTCAGATGTGCCAGCAAGATCACTGCATATCTCATAAAACTTATAAAAGGATTTATTACCAACTGGTGAGCTTACTGTGGTGGAAAAAAATTTGGACACACCACTTTGTGGCTACACCCCCACAATACCACACTAATCACTTTGTGACACTCCGTGGTCCCCAATCATTTCATGACAGATACAGTTGCATCCCAAATTGGGCCAAATGATGTCACAGGCTGGCAGGAAAACAGGTCATCAAAGGGGCAATCATGAACCAAAGGCTGGGTAACAGAATCAGGGATGTTCCACGTAAAAGGGAGGTATGTCACTGCAGAAAGGGATTCAGAATATTGCATTAACCCATACCTCCCAAAATTTTGGAAATAGAAACAGGGACAAAACGATTTGTTGCACGAAGTGCAGTGCTATTTTTTGGCCATGCCCATGTTTGTGGCCACACCTACTAATTAACCCCAGACATAGTATACATATGTTTCCTTGATTAAAGCTGAGTCAGCGCTAAAAAAAGCTTAAAGGACAAGGAAAGTCTAAAATAGAATAAGGCTAGAAATGCTGTATTTTGTATACTAAACATAAGCATGAACTTACTGCACCACAAGCCTAATCAAACAAATGATTTATGCTTTCAAAGTTGGCCACAGGGGGTCACCATCTTGTAACTTTGTTAAACATCTTTGCCTGACCCTGACCCTGCACATGCTCAGTGTGGTCTGGGCTGCTTAGGGATCGTCATAAACAAAGCTGCTTGAGTTCTGCATGGCTGGTAAGTAAGGTGGGGGCTCCCCCTGCTGTTCATAAGTATGATTGTTTCCCTGCTCAGCAGTTAGGGACCGTCTGACAATTCATATCCACAGCAGTAAATGAAGGGGGAATTTCACTGCATACAGTCAAGTTTTTTATAAAAACGGTACACATTTTTTAATTAAAGTATATTGGAGATAGGTTTCTTTTTCATTAAAGAAAGTAAAAATGGTATTTTATTTTTTTGCCTTTCCTACAGCAAATAGTGGTATATAGTGTAGTATATCTATACTTCTTTTTTGGTTTTATTTAGCCCGCTTTCCAAACTCTCAGTTATACAGAGTTAACATACACAGCACTTTCATGTGGCTCACATACATGGTAGTATTAGTATTGGTGGGTACTCACAAGAGTTTAAAAGTAATCTGTGCCCATCAAATTAGGTAAATCCTCATCTGCAAATCCCATCCTCCGTTGTATCTTAAACATGGAGCAAATATATAGTATAAAATCCTTTTATTTAGTGATAAAACTATTTAAAATCACACTCACAAATAAAGCATGGATTCAAGCATCAAATATTCCCCAATCCAATGTCCACCCGCAATTGCAGGGATCATGCCCCGACCAGCGTTGCTTCTCAGCTGCGTGCTCCGGGTGCTTGGTGATGACGTCGGATGCTTGTTCCTCGTTCTGCCATTTGCGTTTTGTCGGGGACCCGACTTCCTCATAGGCTTTGGAGGGAACTCCGGTAATCTTTGGGTAAACTGTTTGACTCTTTTATAGTATAGGCAAATAGGTTGGATTCAATTAGACTGTTCAATCACTGTGCTTCCGTCCAATGAAGCCAATAACGCATAGGAAAAGGAGTGATGAATTCAGTCGAACGCAGTGGGTTGCTGCAAAAACTGTGCTTTTAAAATAAAAGCACAGTTTTTGCAGCAACCCACTGCGTTCGACTGAATTCATCACTCCTTTTCCTATGTTTTATAGTATACATATGGTTGTGTTAAACTACTTCTCTCCAAGTAGGGTTGCCACCTGTCCGGTATAATGATGGTTGATCCTAATATTATTAAAAGGGAAAAAAGATATACATAGGAAGGCCATTTTTTTTCCATTAAAGGAGAAAGAAAGCTACAGAGGCATTTTATTGCCAGTAGATTAGCTGCAATAATGCAAACTATAACACTTTATTTATTGTATTTTATCATACCTGAGTAATCAACTCTAGAAGCTCTTTGTTTGTTTAGGATAGCAGCTGCCATATTGCTTGTAGTGACATCACTTCCTGCCTGAGTCTCTCCCTGCTCACTCATAGCTCTGGGCTCAGATTACAGCAGAGAAGGAAGGGGTGGGAAAGAGGAGCAAACTGAGCATGCTCACGCCCAGGGCAAGGAAGTTTAAACTGAAAACAGGAAGTCTGATACAGAAGCCGATGTATACACAATAGAAGTAAAGAAATGCTGTGTTTCTTTTGACAGAGGACTCAGCGCAGCATTACTTTAAGGGTTTACTGGTATATTTAGGTGGACCTTTCTTATAAGGCTTACTTCATTTTAACCTTTCCTTCTCCTTTAAAGATGACAACCCTACCCCCAAGTAGGGTTGCCACCTGGCCGATATTTTACCTCCTGTTTGGGCCTGCCACTGTCATGCAAATATCTGTGTATGCAGTTCTGAGGGCAGAAAGGTATTTGCAAAGTTGGTGAGTGAATATTCCTCCTGCCATGTAGGTGCTGGCACCTTGATGTTCACATAAATGAGCTTAATTCCATTATTGCAAGTGCTATCAGCCTCAGAGGAGCAAAAGTGGCTTGCCAACAGCAACTGTACTATGTTCAACATTCCTACTGTACCTTGTGCCTGAAGGTATTCAATTTTGGACCTAGCCTTGACTTTTCAGTTGGGCCACTGCTATAGAGATACTCACTTCTTGCTTTTGAGAGTGCACCTGTTCTTCTCAGGGTGGGGCACTACATTGAGCATTGGCCAAATCTCCCTCACAAGCCAATAAATGGCCTGAATATGAAAGCAAATGAGAAAGCATCCTGGAATCTCTCACAGTTCAGTTTAACACAGAGTTCTGAGTCACTGTGCAGGTGTTCGGAAGTTCAGCAGATGACAGATAGAGGCCGCTCCCTAATACAAATGTTTACTCCACGCTCAAATCCTCCATTTCCAGAGACCTTGGCTTAACCCGAAAGGTAATTAATCACTGGCCCCTAAAGGAGCTCTCGTGGAAATGAAGGCTAGTAAATGGAGTTTATAAACCCACGTTAATCCGTGCAGCTCATTTTCTAAGGTGGAGGCATGCTTTCCAAGGTTCACTTAATAAACTGAATATTTTACATAGAAACTTTCATTGGGCAGGAAGAGAATAACCAACTGATCCAACTCATTCCTTCATTTAAATATATACAGTGTATTTAATTTTAATGTCTTTGCTGTGCAAGTCCTTCTGTTCTATAATTCTTTAAAGGGTTTCTGTAACTTGATTCTATTTCTTACTTATCTGTCTGAGGGAAACACTGTGGGGTGGATGTGTAATTGCTTTGTATTTCCTGGTATCTATAGGTGTTAGGGTCAGGCCACACTGGGCGTTTAGGGGAGATTTGGTCGCGGCGACCAATCTCCCCAAACGCCTTCCCTCACTCTGCGCTGGCTAAAATGAAAAAACGCCGGCGCTAATCACACGCGTCGATTTGTTTTCCGCAAAACGAATCACCGCTTGTGATCAGCGCCAGCGTTTTATCATTTTAGCCGTTGCAGAGTGAGGGAAGGCGTTTGGAGAGATTGGTCGCCGCAAAAATGAGGTGATTAGTCGCCAGGCGACAAAATCTCCCCAAAACGCCCAGTGTGGCCTGACCCTTACTGACCTGAGTTGCCTCCATTGTTCTTTGGCAGCCGGGCCACAGCCTTCCTTTTCTCCTTCCTGAGCCCTCCCATTGTAATTCCCTTACAAGAATACAACATTGGGACATGATAGATTAGTACTTTTGCCTTGTATTTCAGAGCTCATTTCTGGTCTGGGCATTATATGTATGTAGTTTGTGGGCAGGGCCAGAACTAGGAGTAAGCAGAAGAGACATGTGCCTAGGGGCAACAGTGTGTGTGGGGGGCACTAAAACCCTAGGCATGTACCTCTGCTTCCTCCCCTAATTCCGGCTGAATCGGCAAGTCTGGAGGTAAGTGGGAGGAGTAGCATCAGTTGCTTCAGGAGGAGGAGCAGGAGAGACAGAGGTCCCAGCCAGAGAGGGGTTGGCGTAGGGGTAAAAGCTGGCCAGATAGGAGAGTGGTGGAGGTGGGTGAAAGAAGCCAGGGCCTTTTGTGTTGACCAGCTCTATATGTGAGTCTCCTCTACAGTTGTAACCTTTCAGGACTAGTGGCCTGTGGTGGTGAGTTTGGTGGGGCAGTAATGTCATGAGGTGGTGATTGGATGGATTATAGACTCGTAATGGGCAAATAGGAGGAGCTATATGTGGTGGGCCACAGGCTGGAGGGCTTAAAACAGGAGTGCCCATACTTTACTAATGTGAGGTCTACTGTTAGTGATGATGTCCCATTATGATCTACATCCATAAAAGCAGTGTTAGCATCCTGTTCCATGGAAAATATTAGTTAAATATTGATTCATGAGAATAAAAATGTTACATTAGATTGTAAGCTCCACTGTGACAGGGACTGATGGGAATGATAAATAACATCTGTTCAACACTGTGTAAACTATTATTTTGGTCAATAGATAGAGACAAGCAACATGAACAGTCCCAAAGGTTGCTCATTGCCTGTACAGAGATGATATGGCAGTCAACTATGGAGGAAAAACTCACATCCTAATTAAATTCCAGATTTCTCTTTAGACTTAAATGGAGTTTTCATGGGAAAAACCAACCATGAGAGAAGTTTTTCTCATCAAATTGAATCTAGAGCTATATAATCTGGCACAAGGGATGGAGCCTTTCTCCATTCTCTCTAATGTTTCACACTCCTTGCAACAGCTTCTTGATTTACTGATACTTCTTTTACTGCTCTTTTGTTTGCACAGACCTGTTGACAGGGCTTCTCATGGAAGGTCATATTCTCTGGGCCCAGCTTTTGAGGAGGACCCTGAGATTTGGCTTGAATATGTATTTGATGCCCAGATATTCATGCAACTATGACTGAATAACTGATACACTAACTGATACACATCTGTAATGAGATAAAGGGGCCCAGAACAAAGGTTAGACCTTAAACTGAAAAACAATGACAACCACTGGCTCATCCTCAATCTCCCAAATATTTCACCATTACCAGTTTATGTATATAATAGCCCAAGCTACACTTGTAAGTAATGATTTACAATTATTTAAATGGAAATGCAGTGGTTCCTACCAGTCCCTTTAGAAAGAAGCTCTACAAAGAATGTACATTTTCTGTTTGATTTTATGTAAATTCTGTTTTCTTGGCAAGAGGCTATTACAGTGTCCCTGGCACACAGTGTATCTTTCATGTTCTACTATCAGGATCTCACTCTTTCTCAGATGTTTTAAGTCTGAAAGGGAACTGCGAGAACATCGCCGGTTGATCCAATCAGCTACGGACAAACCAAAGGCCCAGAGAGGCGCTTGTGAGAAGACTTCTGTGATCCCACTTAAACCCTCAGTTTGAAGTTGCTGAGTTCACATGAGCCTGTAGCTTTTCCTCTTGGAGACTTGGAAAGTTGAAAGAGAAATTAAATCAACGGGTGAATTAAGGTTCTGTAGTTGTCTGAGAGGTGGGCAGGGTGTTCTTTTATAGATCTTTATTTCCCTTAAAGTGAACTTAGGGTTATAGTAAGAATTTCTGTGTTATAAAGTGTGGCTTATTGTATAAGGGTCCAGTGGTTAATAATATTGCATTCAGATTGAAAAGCCCCAATACAGTCCAATTAGCCTGCATACAGACCCCTTTGACCTGTTTTGTTATCTCCACACTTACCTTCCTGGTGCCCAAAATATACTTTTTACATTCAAAGATGGACACTTGGAGCAAATTTATTAAAGGGCGGAAGGCTTTACTATACTTCTTGCAACTTCGTCAGATGTTAATTCGAGGCAAATATGCGTATTCATCAAAATACAACGTTTTGTCTCGGCAGGTGAACACTGGCAAATTTTCACCAATTTTCACTTTACAGAATATGAGCAAACTTAGGGGACTGTTCCTGCTAAATTGTGCTTAGTACAAGGGAATACCTATGCTACCATAGTTTTATGGTATCTCTCTGTACAGACTATGAGCAAACTTAGGGGACTGTTCCTGCTAAATTGTGCTTAGTACAGGGGAATACCTATGCTGCCATAGTTTTATGGTATCTCTCTGTACAGACTATGAGCAAACTTAGGGACTGTTCCTGCTGAATTGTGCTTAGTACAGGGGAATACCTATGCTGCCATAGTTTTATGGTATCTCTCTGTACAGACTATGAGCAAACTTAGGGGCTGTTCCTGCTGAATTGTGCATAGTACAGGGGAATACCTATGCTGCCATAGTTTTTTGGAATCTCTCTGTACAGACTATGAGCAAATTAGGGGACTGTTCCTGCTGAATTGTGCTTAGTACAGGGGAATACCTATACTGCCATAGTTTTATGGGATCTCTCTGTACGGGCTATGAGTAAACTTAGAAGGCTGTTCTTGCTGAATTGTGCTTAGTACAAGGGTATACCTATGCTGCCATAGTTTAGGCCCCATATAGGGAGGCAATAAGGAAATGAATGATGGCAGAACAAAGACAAGGTAGGATTTAGAGGCAGATTTTAAATAAAAATCAGGGAAACCCTTGGGCAAATGTCTATTTTGTATATTTAAAAAATCTGTTTATTTAAAATCCAAATATTGATTTTCCCAATAGGCAAATGTAAAGAGAAAAGAATAAGTCAACGAAAGATAAAGTGTAACATAAGTATGAGTTGGGTTTATTTCATTTATTTAAACTTCCTCCATTTTTAGCTACAGAAAATGATTTCCAAAGAGATTCAGCAGATAACCGACTGTATCAGTGATTCTAAAATCATATAATAATATATAGTATTGCTGGCCGGGGATGTGGATTTAATGTGTGTCTCTATGTTTATTAGCCCACATATAACCCACACTGGCAGAAGTGTTTTATGCTATTAAAACATAGTCATTTTGTTTCCTTACAAATCAGCCAAAATTATACACTGTCCTTTCAGCCACTTACCCGCACTTCAGGAATCTTGTGAACTAAATCCCTTTCCTTTCTCATAATATACAATGTATTTAGCAGTTTGCTTAGAATTATTGGCTCACTAAAAGCACCAGTTACTCTGCTACACTTGTCGGCACCAGGGTTTTAATGGGTTTGATATTCAGCGAGCGGAGGGATAAAAACATGGCTGCTTTGTTAGGACGCCAGTTTCATCTCGTTTTGGTGAGATTTATTGTAGGATTTCTTTAGCTAAACACAGCATCATGTGGTGCAAGGGAAATTAAAATATACTAAAGGTATACAAGGTATAAAATTTTTCAGAAAGAATGAAAATAATTGGTGGGTGGAATAAGCAGCTGACATTAGGAATCCGGTGCATGAGTCTTTTTTTTAGTGCTGATAGGTTCTTATTTATTTGTCTGACTTTATGGTAATATTTAGGTACAGGATGGGGATCTCTTATCAGGAAGACCTGGGACCTGGGATGATGGAATTAGTCATGGTTTTCAGCAGCAGCAGGGAACACATTACAGGTATGGGACATTATGCAGAATGCTCAGGACCTGGGGTTTTCTGGATAATTTGGATCTTCATACTAGAAAATCATGTAAACATTAAATAAACCGTTGCAATCAAGTACAAGGTACTGTTTCATTATTACAGAGAAAAAGTAACATTTGGATTACAGGTATGGGACCTATTATCCAGAATGCTCGGGACCTAGAGTTTTCCGTAATTTGGATCGTTGAGCCTTATGTCTACTAGAAAATCATATAAACAGTAAATAACCCCAATAGGCTGGCTTTGCCTCCAATAAGGATTAATTATATTTTAGTTTGGATCAAGTACAAGCTTCTGTTTTATTATTACAGAGAAAAAGGACATTTGGATTATTTGGCTAAAATGGAGTTTATGGGAGACCTTTTGTAATATGAGCATTCTGGATAGCGAGTTTCGGATAACAGATTCCATGCTTGTACTAACTAAGACATTTAAATATAGGAATACCAAGTAGAATTGCTTGTATTTATTCTGACCCAGTTACCATCAAGTTAAAGGTACTGTACTTTAATACGAAGCGAGTGCTTAAGTGAAAGATGCCATTTTTGGATGCAAATATCCATGTTTTGTACCAATAATGCAGTGTTTTTTCTCTTAAATTTTGTAGGGATGCACCAAATCCACTATTTTAGGATTTTGGCCAAATCCTGATCCTCTGTGAATGATTCGGCAGAATAATGAACTAAATCCAAACTGTAATTTGAACATGCAAAAGAAGGGAAAAGAGAACCATGTGAGCAGTGTGTGGTTAAAAAAATGTAACTTCCCTGTTTCTGTGATGAAGTTACATGATTTTTGGGATTCGGTTCAGCCAGGCACTTGGATTCGGCCGAATGTGAATCCTGATGAAAAAGGCAGAATCCCGAGCTGAATCCTAGATTCAGTGCATCCCTAAAATGTTGTGAAGTTGAATCCATATGCATCTTGCACAAACTGCAGCTTGTGATGTGTTTGATGGGACAAAACAGAGTACAGGGGTAAACTGTACACAGGTTGAGGTGCTCGCTTTTTCCCCTGTATTTGTGTCGGCATGGAGTCACTTCTGGTGTGTGGTGTCAGTTACGGCTATAGACACAACCTGCTAAGACAATCCTGGAATTACAGTGTAGGTTGACGATAGTTCTAGGGTTCCCTACCACCCATGCCCAAACTTGTACAATCAGTGTCAGTCAGACTGGCCCGGTTGGACACCAGGAAAAAATCCGGTGGGCCCCGACCCTCATGGGCCCCCGCTGGGCCGGACCCCCTCTCCCAGCATTCAGTTTTTCCCAAAAAAAACAATTTTCAGGGCCTCGCAGCGCCATCTGCACATGCACGGTGGGTGATGTTGTTTGTGCATGTGCGTGGTGCCGTCCGGGTGCGAGCATCGAGCGGCACCTTCCCCTCAAAGTAGGGGGCGGGGGGGCTGGAGGGGGGCCCTGGACGGCAGTCCCGGTGGGCCCCGGGCCCCCCAGTGCGACCCTGTGTACAATACTCATCAGAGCAGGCTACACAGGTTCTTGGCTCCTCCCTGTAAGTGGCACAAGGTTCTAGGCATAAGTATGGGTGCCTATTTTTGGATCCAAAGTAGAAATTTTTGCATTTGTGCTCCCTTTCCTAAATGTGCCCTACTGGCCTATTTCAGAAAAAAAGCAAGTAAAGTCAAAAATAAATAAAAGAAAGAATAGTTCTCAGCTTATGTATTTCTTCTGGTTTTTAGACTTTCAGAACATTCCCCCAATTGTGTCATGCTTAGAGAAATGGATGAAGGAAGGTTGCTGTTTCCCAAATGGACTTTGTGGCTCCATATATTTCTACAAGTGACACCAATTCCTCTTGCTGACAACTACTGCCCTCTCACCTTCAAGCTGAAGGACCACAGGCTGGACATATTGGATTTTACACCATTTTTTCTGGTCCCCTGAAAAGCAACTAAAGTCTAAAATAGAATAAGGCTAGAAATGCTGTATTCTGTAAATTAAACATAAATATGAACTAACTGCACCACAGGCCGAATCAAACAAATGATTTACGCTTTCAAAGTTGGCTACAGGGGGTCACCATCTTGTAACTTTGTTAAACATCTTTGCAAGACCAAGACTGTGCACATGCTCAGTGTGGTCTGGGCTGCTTAGGGATCATCATAAATGATCAAAACAGCACAAGTCAAATAATATCTGCCAGAAGCTGATACAGCAAGACTGATTAATAATCAGAATATACAGACTGCACTGGGTCCTGTTTTGTCATGTAATCTAATGTGGATTTTATAGTTTTTGTATTGTTTAATACAAACTTTCTCCAACTCCTCCAAATAGAATCCCAGTTTATCTGTTTAAATCTGGCTCTATGATCTTTGTCCCTGCAGCTGGAGTTGGAAACAGTAAAGGGGATGTAAAGGCAAAAATAAAATCCAATACAAATCTCTACACATTCGCCGACTGCTCTACAGAAAAACAGACAAAGCTGCTTGAGTTCTGCACGGCTGGGAAGTAAGGCGGGGCTCCCCCTGCTGTACATAAGTATGATTGTTTCCCTGCAGAGCAGTTAGGGACCGTCTGACAATTCCTATCCACAGCAGTAAATGAAGGGAGAATTTCACTGCAAACAGTCAGGTTTCTTATAAAAACGGTACACATTTTTTAATTAAAGTATATTGGAGATAGGTTTCTTTTCATTAAAGAAAGTAAAAATGGGATTTTATTTTTTTTCTTTACATGCCCTTTAAATGGGGGTTCTACTGTTTATTAAACCTGAACCCTGACTGTATCATCTACCCTATGGTAGGCAATAAAGACAGGGTTGCCTTATACCCAGCTAGATGCAGAGTGTCACCAGATGCAAGTACTTTTTAAATGAATACCAAAGAGTGCAATTTTGTACCCCTTAATTTTCTAGCACTTGGATCTGGTGTCCCCTAGTGCATTTTATTACATTACTCTGTATTTTGTCTCCAGTTTTGCTATGATTGGTTACTAGAATGCCCAACAGGTCTGTAATTCAAACTCCTGCTCAGCTGCTGGGGTAAGTGGAGCCCTAGCAACCGGTTATGAGGTTAAACCGGAAACCTGGAGAAAACAAAAAAACATTTCCAAAACCATTATTAAAAGTATTGCACACTGTCTAGAATATTATGAATTATACTGAAGATGAATTCATTTGAGAATAAGTTCATCTGCGCAAGTTGTTTCCTAAAAAATATATCTGCCATTTGATTTGCTTTCATTTTGTTTATTATGCCTTCAGAAATGTCTAATGAATCCGAGGGAAGGAAACAGACGCGCTGGCATCCGCTTATCTCAGCACGAGCCGTTCGCAACTCTTAAATCCGACTGATCCCATACAACAAGGCTAACGACCTGCTAATTACAGATAGGCAGAGCTGAAATGAAGTTTAATTACACTTCAGTCTGCGAATTGAATTTATGCATTTGGGGGCAGGATATGGGGGGTGAGGTCATTGCAAATCACAAGCAAAAGGGACAATTTGAAGGACAACTGTGCAACACTTGTAGCCTTCAGTAATGTTTAACTATTAACTCAAATTTAAATAAACCATCACATCTAATGATTATTCCTCTTTTTTTTTCTGTTGAGAGAAAGAAGAGGAGGGATTGTGGGCAGATAAGATTTGATTCATTTCTATTGGGTGTGGGCTTAAAAGAACAGGGTCCATTGGCAGGTAATTTATACATTTTAGGGAAATTCAAATATAATTTAGTCTGTTGCCCTCATGCAGCCATTGCGTCCATCATGCTTCATGCACAAAGGCACCTATTGACACTGGGGAACCCAGGAGCTACCAGTGTTCTACTGGGGGGGGGGTCCAGGGCCCACTGGTGCTTACAATTCAGGGGCGCCCCCAGCCACACCTCTCCCCCCCACGTACTTTGTTCTCCTCTTGTGGGCCAGCTCGGGTGGACATGGAGCAGTCTTCAGAGCCTCTGCCAGAGAGTGGTCTGGGTCAACGGGGTCCACCAGGTTTTTTCCCTGTATTCTGCTGGCTCAGACCACCCCTGGGAGCTACTGCCATAATTATGACATTTTGTATAAATAGTTGCAGCAGGCTTTGCACAAAAATATTTACCCTCTAATGCTGTCTGAAATTTGTGCCCCACTCTGAAAATTTGGGGGCAACTTGTACTCAATTCATGAAAAAAGACACCTTTATTATGATCAATTATGATCGACACATCAGTGTAAGTAAAGCAGCTGCAACTTCTAGTGTGCATTCTGGGGGGAAAATGCTGCATTAGGGCTCTTACACGCGGGTGGTTTTTCCTACGCTCCCGAACTACGGTCCAAATTACCCTAGCAACCATGCAGTGCTTTGAATAAGAGACTGGAATATGAATATGAGAGGACTTGAATAGAATGATGAGTAATAAAAAGTAGCAATAACAATAAATTAGTTGCTGTACAAAGCTCCATTCTGTGACTCTGCGCCGAGGGGTAAGTAAAAAGTGGGGGGTAGGGTTTTTTTTTGGTTGGTAAAGGGTTTGTTTCTCCTTTAAATATGATAAAACTGATTTGAGTTTTGGAGGTTTTTCAGTACATATCTCAGTACATACAGCTGATTGGATTCTGAGATCCAGTTGACAGTAGCCTTCATCCCACCTTTTGAATTTATGTTCCATTTTACTCAAGTGATAACCGCAAGCTGGAAATAGGCATTTAAACTATCACACGCATAAAGCCAGATTAATTGCGAGGATTTAATGGGTTTGCCTGTCATGAGAAAATAGAAAATAATGACTTTCATGGGCCGTGCCTTGTGACTTTATAAACAGGGAGAAGGTTTAATGAGCATCACTCCGGCATCTCTCATTCCCATCCCAGTAATTATTCTCAGATGTGTCATTAGGAGCTGGTTGTCCTTCGGATGTTTATAGTAGCCCGATGGCTTAACGCATTATCTAGAAAAGTGGGTGCGGCATTAAGTTGTCGGTATGAACTGGAAAATAAATGAAAAATAAAAACTGTGGTACATCAAAAGCTACAATTCTATGCAATCGGTTAAGACTGGATAAAAATCAGGGGAATAAAAAACTTGGATATACAGGTATGGGACATTGTTATCCTGAACTCTCTGCACCTGGGGTTTTCCAAATAAGGGGTCTTTCCATAATTTGGATCTCCATACCTTTAGGGCCTTATTTATCAAAATCCGAATTTAAATTAAAAAAGTCAGACAAAACTAGAATCTACGATTGGACCTTATTTGTTATTAAAAAAAGCAAGATTTAATCGGATGGGGGACAAACTCATTAAACTAAATTTTTTGGGGCTTTTTCCCAAAAAGCCAGAATTTTTGGGATATTTGCCTGAAAAGTTCTAAATAGTCGGATATTTGGGCTAATCTCAGCGCAGACCACCAAAACTTTCAAATAGGATAGAGACCTCTGCCATTGACTTATATGAAACCTTGGCACGTTGAGATGCTGGATATTCGGACTCAGACTTTTTCTATCCTTGGGGTATAATAAATTTCGAAAAATTCAAGGTTTTTTTTTTTTTGCTAAAAATTCAGGTTTTATAGCAAAATATAACTCAAATTTTTCAAGTTTTTGCCATTTGGATTTAATAAATCCTAATCCTAAATCTACTTGAAAATCATTAAACAATTAAATAAACCCAATAGAATTGTTTCCCTTCTATAAGGATTTATTATAGTTTAGACAGGATCAAGTATAGGGTACTGTTTTATTATTACAGAGAAAAAGAAAATCATTTTTAAAAATGTGGATTATTTGGCTAAAATGGAGCCTATGGAAGATGGCCTTCCCACAATTCGGAGCTTTCTGGATAATGGGTTCTCCCATACCTGTACCCACAAATACTTTCTTTGGAATGGAGAGGAAGGATATAATATTGAGTTGAGGGAATTGAGAGGTTTGTTGAGTCAGTGAGTTGTACAGTAGCATTTTTATCCTTTATTTATATAGGGCCTAAATAATTAACAGCACAATTATTTGCCCATGCACATCATTCACTTCTACAGATTACAATCTAATTCCTGTATTACAGACATTATAGGTTCCATGTCATCAGGATCCAATTAACCTAAGTATGTGGTTTCAGACTGTTGGTGGAAACCCATAAAATAAGTGGAGAAAAAAGGTTTTGGCTGGAGAAAGAAACACAGGATCCCAATGCTGCGAAGCACAAAGTCTAACCACAGTGTCAGTTTACTCCTCTTGGACTTTAGAGGTTCAGAGGTGATAAGAAATAGAGACCCTGTCAAAAAGAAATGCAAAAAAGGGGGAATAATTTGGGGAGAGGTTTTCACTTTTAGCCCAACATATTTTCAGGTCAGGCTCTTTTGGGCCCTGCCAGCTCAGACCTGCTCCCTGCACTCCCGCTCTTCACCTCCCTCCCTAACCCCGGACAAGCCGTTACAAAGTAGGCACACGTGGGGAGGGGTGTGGCACTAGAGAGCACTTTATGGCTGGGATGCCTGGTGGGCCCTGAGGCTGCAGCCCTGGTGGGCCCTGGGCCCCCTTAGTACAATGCTGCCTACTGACTTCCCACACAGAAAACTGTGGGAGCTTGCAACACCTTGCTTGTACTCTGCTGCTTCTCTCTCCCAGCGAGGGTTGCCACCTTTTCATAAAATTTCCACTGTTACATAGTTACATAGTTACATAGTTACATAGTTACATAGTTACATAGTTACATAGTTAAATTGGGTTGAAAAAAAGACAAAAGTCCATCAAGTTCAACCCCTCCAAATGAAAACCCAGCATCCATACACACACCCCTCCCTACTTTTACATAAATTCTATATACCCATATCTATACTAACTATAGAGCTTATTATTACCATGCGGTGGTGGAGATGGGAAAAAAGGGGCGGGTCATGATGTAAAAGGGGCAGACCATGATGTAAAGGGGTGGAGCCATGGCGCGCAATGGCCAGAAGGGCGGAGAAAATGTATGTTTTGAGTGGATTGGGGCGGGCCAAGGGCTTTTGTTAGGGTTATTAAAAATTTAAGACAGCAATAGATAGACTGGAGCCATAACCACAGGATGTTTAAGATAAAAAAATATCTTTATTTCCAAGCATCTTTAAAAACACAGACAGGCAATTTCCTGAGACTGTTCAACTAAACCATGGCGTGTCTAGTCACCTGACGCGTTTCGTGCCTCTCTTTGGCACTTCATCAGAGGTGGAGTCTATTCCTAGCTCTCTGCCTTATATAGTAAGTACAATTAAAACAATACACCCATTAAAATTAGCATATTACACTTATGGTTTGTTTTCAGGCTATATTTTCACTATGTATTCATGGGAATGTTTGGTCAAAATTTATACAATAATCAGAATCCAAATGAACAGATATTATCCTGATATTTTTAATTCACTTCAATTTAAAGGAAGCATGAAACCTCCCAATCACTGTTCAACCCTTGTGGGAGGCGTGTTTTTAATGTGAAAATCCAATATACCTCCCTCTGATCTATCTTTTTCTGCAAATCTCCTCCTCTCACTCCTAGTTTAACTAGTTCTATACCTTGGAATTTTATTAAGTTGAAATTACCATCATGATTTAACATAATATGTTTGCTTATAGCTGATATTCTCCTATGGCTATAACTAGTGTGGTCCAGGTTGTTCAAATTGACAGGTGTGAGATGTTCTCGTACCCGTTCTTTTAAAGGCCGACAGGTGCGGCCCACATATTGTATGCCGCACTCACACGTGGCCAAGTAAATGACACATTTAGAGTCACAATTAATGTAACTACGTATGGGGTAATTCTTTCCAGTTACACTGGTCTTAAAATTTTCCTTTATCATTATATGTTTGCAAACTTTGCATTTCTTTTTACCACATTTATAACACCCATTTTTGTTTAACCATACATCACTTTCTTTTCTAGTTTTTTTGTGCTAATATAGGCTGGGAGAAACATCACTTGCAATAGTTCTATTACGTTTGAATACATATCTGATATTACTTAGGACCGATTGGTCCAACAATGGATCCATTTTAAGAACATCCAATCTTCTTTTAATTATTTTCTTGATCTGATTCGCCTGGCAGCTATAGGGAGTAATAAACAATGTTGACTTTTCATTAAAGTGTCTTTGTGAATTATTTCTTTTATTCGTCTGTCTGTTACTCAATCTGTTTTTTTGGGGCCCACTTAAGAGGTCCTGTCTGGAAGTGGCCACCGCTCTCTCATAGGCCTCTTTAATGTCTCTCGTATCATATTTCCTCTCCAGTAGTCTATCCCAAAGTGCCATGGCCTGGTCCTGGAAGGCATCCCAGGTGGTACAAATACGTCGAAGACGCAAAAATTGCCCCACCGGGATGCCCCTCAGGACCGATTTGGGATGACAACTGTCAGCTCTTAAAATTGTATTTCTCATAATAGGTTTCATGTGTACATCACATTGAATTTTGTCCTTGGTGACACCCTTCAAGGAGATATCCAAAACTCAATTTTATTTTTTTGCCAATTATGTGTGAAATGTAAGTTATGATTATTGGTATTACAGTACTCCACAAAATTAATGGCTTCCTGCTCAGTACCCTCCCATATTATGATCAAATCGTCTATATAACGTTGGTAACTTTTTATACAATGTCTGAAGGGGTTAGCTCGTCCATAGACGCTGCACCGTTCCCACCAACCCATTACTAGGTTGGCATATGTGGGGGCAAACTTGGCCCCCATTGCGGTGCCCCGTCTCTGGAGGTAAAAAACCCCGTCAAACATAAAGTAGTTATGTGTTAGGAGATATTCAATACTGAGCAGGATAAACTGTTGTGTATCTGTATCATAAATGTTCGAATAGAGTAGCCAAAATTCTATTGCCTTCATCCCTGTTTCATGCTGTATACTGGTATATAAGGACGTGACATCTAATGTCAACCAACTATACTCATTTGACCACTCAATCTTTTCCACTATTTTTAAATAATGGCCAGTATCTCTCACATATGATGGCAACAGTTTAACTATAGGTTGTAACATGTTATCAACAATACGAGAGAGATTCTCATTTAAACCATCAATTCCAGAGATTATAGGTCTCCCTTTAACCTGTTCGACCCCTTTATGAACTTTTGGCAGTGCATGGAAAATGGGTATTTTAGAATTGTTAGATATTATTTCATCATGTTGATCTTTAGTAAATACCTTTGTACCCACTCCAAAATCAAATATCATTTCCAAAATAGCTCTGTAATCATTGGTTGGATCACTGGATAGCGGTTCATATGTCTCACAGTCATCTAGTTGCCTGGAGCATTCGGCAAAGTATTGTAATCTATCCAGCACCACCACTGATCCGCCTTTATCCGAATTTTTTATTATAATTTCTTTATTTTGGGACAGCTCTTTTAATGCTTTTTTTTCCCCTCGACTAATATTGAAATTATTTTTATATTTTTTCTTTACAAAATTAGTTTTATATGATAGTTTTTCCAAGTCCTGTTCGACTAATTTTTGGAACAGTTCAATGTACTGCCCCCTATGTTGGATTGGGTAGAAGGATGAGGACCGGGTTTTATCAATTTTAGTTGGAGTCACTTCTGTAAACACATTTCTGTCTAAGTTCACATCAACAATGTTACATATCCTGATCTTTAGGATCAACTCTAAAGGCAGGGTATTTGTTTATCCTTAACCCCCTAGGAATGCTTTTCTCTTTTATGTACCTTTCCATTGTGGTATAATCCCTCCAAGTCCTTTATTCAGCCAACATCAATTTTTCTAGTTGATAGAAGATTGCAGATACAGATTTGGATTCCGAATTGTAGAAATTAAACGCCAAACGCAAGAGATTTCTGGACAGTGGGGACCCAGGACTGGGGATGGGGGACAGAGGGGATCAGAGATAAGTATGGAAATGCTCAAGCCTAATAATGTTATAAATTTGTCTTCTAACACTTTAACACCATCACAAATTAGTCTCTTGAATAAGGGTCTAAACTTTTCACCAGATTATAATTTTTCGCTTTTTGACACTATATTAGATTTGAACAGATTTACACGAAAACTCACTTTAAAACGTTTTTTTCACAAACAAACACTTAATGTAGATCAAATTTTATTTAACGACACTTTACAATCTATTTCAGATGGAAATCTTAATTCACATGATAAAAGTGACAATATGACATTTGATGGCTTTGATTTTATTGATGTATGTAACATTGTTGATGTGAACTTAGACAGAAATGTGTTTACAGAAGTGACTCCAACTAAAATTGATAAAACCCGGTCCTCATCCTTCTACCCAATCCAACATAGGGGGCAGTACATTGAACTGTTCCAAAAATTAGTCGAACAGGACTTGGAAAAACTATCATATAAAACTAATTTTGTAAAGAAAAAATATAAAAATAATTTCAATATTAGTCGAGGGGAAAAAAAGCATTAAAAGAGCTGTCCCAAAATAAAGAAATTATAATAAAAATTCGGATAAAGGCGGATCAGTGGTGGTGCTGGATAGATTACAATACTTTGCCGAATGCTCCAGGCAACTAGATGACTGTGAGACATATGAACCGCTATCCAGTGATCCAACCAATGATTACAGAGCTATTTTGGAAATGATATTTGATTTTGGAGTGGGTACAAAGGTATTTACTAAAGATCAACATGATGAAATAATATCTAACAATTCTAAAATACCCATTTTCCATGCACTGCCAAAAGTTCATAAAGGGGTCGAACAGGTTAAAGGGAGACCTATAATCTCTGGAATTGATGGTTTAAATGAGAATCTCTCTCGTATTGTTGATAACATGTTACAACCTATAGTTAAACTGTTGCCATCATATGTGAGAGATACTGGCCATTATTTAAAAATAGTGGAAAAGATTGAGTGGTCAAATGAGTATAGTTGGTTGACATTAGATGTCACGTCCTTATATACCAGTATACAGCATGAAACAGGGATGAAGGCAATAGAATTTTGGCTACTCTATTCGAACATTTATGATACAGATACACAACAGTTTATCCTGCTCAGTATTGAATATCTCCTAACACATAACTACTTTATGTTTGACGGGGTTTTTTACCTCCAGAGACGGGGCACTGCAATGGGGGCCAAGTTTGCCCCCACATATGCCAACCTATATCTCCTTGAAGGGTGTCACCAAGGACAAAATTCAATGTGATGTACACATGAAACCTATTATGAGAAATACAATTTTAAGAGCTGACAGTTGTCATCCCAAATCGGTCCTGAGGGGCATCCCGGTGGGGCAATTTTTGCGTCTTCGACGTATTTGTACCACCTGGGATGCCTTCCAGGACCAGGCCATGGCACTTTGGGATAGACTACTGGAGAGGAAATATGATACGAGAGACATTAAAGAGGCCTATGAGAGAGCGGTGGCCACTTCCAGACAGGACCTCTTAAGTGGGCCCCAAAAAAACAGATTGAGTAACAGACAGACAAATAAAAGAAATAATTCACAAAGACACTTTAATGAAAAGTCAACATTGTTTATTACTCCCTATAGCTGCCAGGCAAATCAGATCAAGAAAATAATTAAAAGAAGATTGGACGTTCTTAAAATGGATCCATTGTTGGACCAATCGGTCCTAAGTAATATCAGATATGTATTCAAACGTAATAGAACTATTGCAAGTGATGTTTCTCCCAGCCTATATTTGCACAAAAAAACTAAAAAAGAAAGTGATGTATGGTTAAACAAAAATGGGTGTTATAAATGTGGTAAAAAGAAATGTAAAGTTTGCAAACATATAATGATAAAGGAAAATTTTAAGAGCAGTGTAACTGCAAAGAATTACCCCATACGTAGTTACATTAATTGTGACTCTAAATGTGTCATTTACTTGGCCACGTGTGAGTGCGGCATACAATATGTGGGCCGCACCTGTCGGCCTTTAAAAGAACGGGTACGAGAACATCTCACACCTGTCAATTTGAACAACCTGGACCACACTAGTTATAGCCATAGGAGAATATCAGCTATAAGCAAACATATTATGTTAAATCACGATGGTAATTTCAACTTAATAAAATTCCAAGGTATAGAACTAGTTAAACTAGGAGTGAGAGGAGGAGATTTGCAGAAAAAGATAGATCAGAGGGAGGTATATTGGATTTTCACATTAAAAACACGCCTCCCACAAGGGTTGAACAGTGATTGGGAGGTTTCATGCTTCCTTTAAATTGAAGTGAATTAAAAATATCAGGATAATATCTGTTCATTTGGATTCTGATTATTTTATAAATTTTGACCAAACATTCCCATGAATACATAGTGAAAATATAGCCTGAAAACAAACCATAAGTGTAATATGCTAATTTTAATGGGTGTATTGTTTTAATTGTACTTACTATATAAGGCAGAGAGCTAGGAATAGACTCCACCTCTGATGAAGTGCCAAAGAGAGGCACGAAACGTGTCAGGTGACTAGACACGCCATGGTTTAGTTGAACAGTCTCAGGAAATTGCCTGTCTGTGTTTTTAAAGATGCTTGGAAATAAAGACATTTTTTTATCTTAAACATCCTGTGGTTATGGCTCCAGTCTATCTATTGCTGTCTTGGATGTTGCCAATTTGCCAGGAGCGGAGTCCGGCTGACTGAGGGCCACCACGAGGGTAGATGCGGACTGGTCGCGTGTAAGTAACGAATATATTAAAAATTTAACCACAGCTACATTGCCGGTAAATCTGTAACACCGGCCCCGGCAGGTTTATAAAATACAGTCCGGGTGGCAACCCTACTCCCAGCACTTCCCCACTCCCTCTTTCTTCCTGTCAGCTGACTCCTGTCAGTGGGACTCCTCCCCCTCCTTGCACAGAAACAATACAGAGCAGAGACAAGTGTACACAGGCTCCCCTAACATACAAATGAGATTATAGTAGAAAAGCTGTCATTGTTGGCCTAAATAAGGTCCTTAAAACAAGCAGTTAGTCTGGTTTCATTTGGATCAAAGGATGGACTTAATGGACATCATTTTTAAACCTTAATAAACATTACTACATGTTTTATTTGGCCCTAAAACCAAGGGGTTCGAAGTCACCAAACTTTGTGAAGACCTCTAATGCACCCTCAGTCCTACCGAGGCCTACAATCACTTAGTCAGCCCCATCTCTATTGTTAAACCCATTATATTATAGTGAGATATGAGAATGAATAGAATAAATGATCAATGTGGACTTAAGACATCGCTGTTTTGGACTTGACTACACTAAAAAATGCCCGTGACCCAACCTGTGTAAAAAGGACTCAATGTGGTGCTGACTTCCAGACTGCAGTGTAACAAATAGAATAAAGCAGATTGCATCTAAGCAGAGGAATGTTATATGTTTTATATAGAAATAAAAGTCTTGTACAACTACGTTGATGTTACTCTTTAAAATCCTTATCCCCCTTGTTGTGGCAAGCTTTTATAACTCGAAAAATTTGAGTTTTTTTCACTAGAAAACTCTAATTTTCATAGGTAAACAAACCCAGATGCTGCAAAAATCCCAAAATCCAAAAATCCGCTATCTCAGACCTGTTGAGGTCATGTATAAGTCAATGGGAGAGACACCGATCTCAATTTGAAGTTTTCATGGTTGGCGCTGGGTAAAAATTCTAAAAATTCCAGCGATTTGGTAAAAAAAAGCCTGAAAAATTCAAGCAATTCGGCAAATAGCACAAAAAATTCAAACAATTCGGGTTTTTCCATAATGCGATTAGAGTATTTTCAGTAGTAAATAAGCTAAAATAGAGCATGGGATTTTGGTCGTTTTTTTTTTAAATAAAATATGGGATAAATATGGATTTTAGTAAATAACCCCCCTTATAGTAAGAGGCTTATAATACCAATATACAGTATATAAAAAGGTAATAATACTGAAAGAAAATAAAAGGTAATTTTGATCATCCCAAAGACTCAGAAATGCACAAAAGAAATGCAAAACAAATGAATGCACAATTGCTCTTATTAGCAGTTTTTTAAACTTATGATATAATGAATTTGAAACAACATTGCCAACCTGAAATGTCAGATGATCACTAACATAATTTTCTATTAAATACCGGTATGGGATCTGAACTTGATGATCTTGTCTGAGAGGAGGACACCCACAGTGACAAGTGAGGATAATAGATATGGTAAAGCAGCGTTCCCCAACCTTTTTTGGACTGGGGACCGGTGCAAAAGCAAACTTTTTTGCAAGGACCGGGGGTGGGGTCTGGAGTAGGGTTGGGAGGGTCCAGCGGCATCCAATTCGGGCGCGCCGGCATCCATTTGGGTGTGCCACATTAATTGTGGACTGGGCTCAGTGGCCCAGTTCAGGAGTGTCCATGGCCCAGTGGTTGGGGACCCCTGTGGTAAAGGCACTATGATGATACACAGAAGCTACACCTTGTATTATTTGGTTTTTACCTTATTCAGTTGTATCAATCCATTTTCTGTTTTTGAATTTCTGCCAATGTTTAGGTTTAAAGTATTTGTCATGACATTTTCCCCTGTTTATTCATAAGTTCATTGTGTTTCATTTATTTCAATAAATCAGCCAATAAAAAATGGGACCCGTCACCCAAAAAAATTATTCAAAATCCTATTTTATCAGATTAGTCAAGCAAAATTAACTTTAATTACACTATATAAATTATTTGAATCTTGTTTCCTTCAGTCTGGGATTTCGAAATTATAGCAAGCAGGCAGCAGCCCTTTTGTGGACACTGTTATTAAGACAAGCCTTGTATCATCTCAGAATTTTGTTTGTGCACCAGAATGGGGGACCCAATGTCCATTCTCATGCCCTGGCCACACAGTTATATGGTAAAGAGAACTGGGGGAATGTGTGGGGAGCAGTGACATCTAAGAAGTGCTGAATTGAAAGTGAAAGTAATTCTCTGCCCCGCCTCTATGCCACAGGCATAGAGGAGGGGCAGACAATATTTGATTGACAGCGGAGATTTTTAAATGAGCTTACAACAGCTATGAATTCTTAAATAAAAAATAGAAATTGGATTTCATGTTTAATTTGAAAAGGACTTTTATTATACAGATGTTTCTGTCTGGGTGACAGGTCCACTTTAACACCCCCCTCCCATCCATTCCCCATTTATGCTTCATGCTAGTTACAATGCTAATTTCTCCTCATGTCCATTCTGTATTTGCTACTTGGGGAAAGTGACAAGTCGCTACTTTATTGATAAAACTGGTGGCAGGATTTGCCGCAAGACAATTGTCCTACACGGACACGCAGAGAACAGTCATTTCATTCGGAATTAAATTATATGCTTTAGCCTGTCATCGGGTAATTGGCTGCTTTAGAGAATAAGACGTCTCGGCCTCGGCGTCACCTTGTATTTGTCAAACAAATGAGCAAAGATTATGCACTAAATCAATCGCAAACTATTTACCCTAATTCCAGTAGTATTGAATTATTACTGAATCTAACACGTGGAACAGTCTAAGACGACTTACCCAAGGTGATCAGAAATTAGGGATGCACCGAATCCAGGATTCGGTTCGGGATTCGGCCAGGATTCGGCCTTTTTCAGCCGAACCGAATCCGAATCCTAATTTGCATATGCAAATTAGGGGAGGGAGGGAAATTGCATGACTTTTTGTCAGAAAACAAGGAAGTAAAAAATGTTTTCCCCTTACCACCCCTAATTTGCATATGCAAATTAGGGTTCGGATTCGGTTCGGTATTCGGCCGAATCTTTCACGAAGGATTCGGGGGTTCGGCCGAATCCAAAAAAGTGGATTCGGTGCATCCCTATCAGAAATAGTCAATAAGGTTGGAAAAGGCACAATACACAATAAATACTATGTCATATTCCATTCATTAAAACCCCAAAACATATAACTATATTGTTTTATACACTGACAGTATCTCTTCCATATATCTCCTCTATATACCTCCTCTACCCCAACCTCTTTTTGTTTAATTTTTCATACCCCAATAATTTTCATACCCCAATCATCTGCTTAGATCATTTTTTAAAGGGGTTGTTCACCTTTGAATTAAGTATGATGTAGAGAGTCATATTCTGAGACAATTTGCAATTGGTTTTCTTTTTTTTTATTAATTATGTTTTTTGAGTTATTTAGCATTTCATACAGCAGCTCTCCAGTTTGCGTTTTTAGCAATCTGCTTGCTGGGGTCCAAATTACCCTAGTAACCACAGATATTAGTAAGACACAGGAATATGAATAGGAAAGACCCTGAAAAAATAGATGAGTAATAGAAAAGAAGCGATAACAAAACATTTGAAGCCTTACAGAACATTCATTTAGATTGGGTCAGTGACCCCCATTTGAAAGCTGGAAATAGCCAGAAGAAGGCATATAATTAAAAAAAACTATTTAAAAAAAAAAATAAGACCAAATTGAAAAGTTGCTTAGAATTAGCCATTTTATAACATACCAGAAGTTAATGTAAAGATGAACCACCCCTTTAATATCCCCTTGTATTTCTCTACATATTGTTACCCCCTTCTCTTTTCCTCTGTCCTAATGTCTTTCTTTCTTCCTTTCCCCCCTTCTCACCTCTTCTTTTACCTTTCCCATTTCTCTCTTGGTATTCTTCTTTTTGGTCTTTTCACCAATTTCCTAAATGACTTGGAGAGAAAGTGACTCTGTGGGTAGTAAGCCCAACTTTGAAATAGTACATGGTCCAATCCAATAGTAGCCCCAGAAGAAAGTCTGCAATAAGATTGTTGCCTAAAGAAAAGGAGGCCAACCATGGTAAAGGATTGAATGGGAAGCAAGCTAGATAAGTGGACTATAAGGACTACTGGTGTTACATAGTTACATAGTTACATAGTTACATAGTTAAATTGGGTTGAAAAAAGACAAGGTCCATCAAGTTCAACCCCTCCAAATGAAAACCCAGCATCCATACATACACCCCTCCCTACTTTTAATTAAATTCTATATACCCATATCTATACTAACTATAGAGTTTAGTATCACAATAGCCTTTGATATTAATATCAGAATCAATTTCACTGCTAAGGTGGAAGAAGAATGACATTGCTTGGTCCTGCACCAGAAACTGCCTTAGAACTAGGGATGCACCGAATCCAGGATTTGGTTCGGGATTCGGCCTTTTTCAAGCAGGATTCGGCCGAATCCTTTTGCCCGGCAGAACCGAATCCTAATTTGCAAATGCAAATTAGGGGCGGGGAGGTAAATTGTGTGACTTTTTGGCACAAATCATGGTAAAAAATGTTTTCCCACCCCTAATTTGCATATTCAAATTAAGATTTGGTTTGGTATTCAGCCAAATCTTTCGCAAAGGATTATATAGTAATAGTGGATTTGGTGCATCCCTACTTAGAACATTACTTTTCACATTCTCATTCGTGCAGGAAGTTATTCATTATTCATTTCACTGAAGTCGACTCCTGTTTGTTCAGATGTTCTTTTCCTTAATGGCTTGAATGAGGCTGCAAGATGATTGATGATAGACCTAAAAACAATATTATCTACTTGGTTCACATATTTAATATTTTATCACTAGCGGGAGTTATTTAAAATCCACACAACAGAATATATGAGGGCACCTTGAGCTTCCCCAGACCTTACCATTATATTGTTTGTGTACGTTAGCAGGATAATTGATCTATAACATAATGTATGGGCCCAAGGGATAAATAACCTCTTTATCATACTGGAGGCACCAGTGCTGACAATGCGCAAGTAACAATGAACAACTAGTAATTTTTTGCCGTATAAATAATAGATATGAAATAAATCAATTCTTCTGTTTGATTAAACCAGAGGGAAAAGCCTATAAACAAATATATAATTAGAAACAGTAAATAGCCATTTGTCAAAGGAGCGCATGTTATTTATACATCTAGATATTTATTTATATGACACAATGGATATTCTGACACAGCATTACTTATCTGACAGTTTCTTCTAGCAGTATTCAGGCTTGACACTACCATATATGTGTTGGTGGCTGAAGCCCAAGGAACTCATTTTACCGGTTGCTTTCTCTTTGGAGGATTTCTATAAGTGATAAAAGGGGTTATGAATGCTTTAGAGTCAGTACAAGTGCTCTGTTGAGTTTCAATATCACAAGACGTAGCATTGCAGTACCAATGGCTTCTAAGAATCCTAATAGAGGGCAATGGAGAGAGCTTTAGGGATTTTGGACACCACATTTTTCGCAATTAAAAGAGTTTGCAGGCAAATCACTCAAGACTGTGCAATGTTCCAAAAGTGGTGGATTTCAGGAATTTTCAACCTTTTTTGACAGAAGACCAACAAAAATGTATTTTGTCCACTATGGTATTTCTTTTGGACCTCTCATGCTTGTATTGTCTTTGTTGAAGTGAAGGTTTAGCACAATGTTATTGACCCAGTTTAAAGGGGAACTATCTCTAAAATTACAATTTAATATAATATAAGCTTCAGCATACTGAAATAAGAAACTTTCTAAATACAATTAATTAGAAATTCTGCATTGTTTCTGAAATAATCAAGTTTATATTCATTATCCCTCTTTCAGCATCTGTTTCTCTTCATTCTGTCTTCATGCAGCAGTTGAGTGTCAGATGAATGATCCAATATATCTTATAGGGGGGCTCCTTTCCTAGCAGATGTATTAGAGCTCACTCAAATAACTGATTCCAGTACAAAGAAAATCTAACAAAATAACTGCCTTTTGCACAAATTCTGCATGTAGAGAGACATGATGTCTGGTGATTTGAATAGAGTGAGTTCTAATACATCTTCTAGACAAAAGGAACCCCCTCATAATATATATTGAATCCAAGGAGCAGATTTGTAAAGGGTCGAATTTCGAAGTGAAAAAATTTCTAAATTCGACCATCAAATAGGTGTAGTACGATAGTCGAAAGGTTTTTTCCGCTAAATTAAAATCCTTCAAATCGTTTGATTCGTACGATTTAATCGTACAATCGTACAATTTAATCGTACGATCGTACAATTTAATCGTACAATTTTACAAAAAAAACCTTCGACTTCTCAAAAAGTAGCCAACGGCTCATATAGGTTATAGGAGGTTCCCCCAAAGGCTAAACAGCAATTTAGCAGGTTTAAGGTAACGAAGTGTAAAGAGACAGTACTTCGATTTTCGAATGGTCCAATTTGTGAAGTATTTTCAATTTGAATCGAATTTTGGCCTATTCGATGGTCGAAGTACCCAAATATTACTTCGAAATTCGAAGTTTTTGAATTCGAAAATTCACTTCGAACCTTAGTAAATGGGCCCCTAACTGTCAGAATGAGGAGAAACAGATGCTGAGAGAGGAATAGTGAAGATAAACTTGATTATTTCAGAAACAGTTCAGAATTTTTAATTGTTTGTATTTAGAAAGTTTCTTATTTCATTATGATGAAGCTTAATTAAATTTTAATTTTCACGATAGTTTCCGTTTCAGAAAACGCAAGGCCGTTTTGAACCAACCAACCTACCAACCCTCTTGAAATGTTTGGCACCTGGGGAAAGGCAGATTCAACAGACAGATGATGCTTCTCTTGCCATTGATGTGGATCAACAAATCACTCAGATCATTGGCCAGTTGACTAGTTGGCTGGATAAGTTTGGCCTCTGTACCTTTGAAGCAGCTTAAAGGCAAAAGACTATCAATAATCCAACCAGTAGTGAAAAATAAAAGGCAAAAAGTAATTTATTAGGACAAGGAGAATGGTATTCTGTGCCTTATTCCTTTGTACCTTTGACCTTTAGGAACCAGTGACCCCACAGTTTAACTTTGCACTTTATTTACGGTGCCTGTAAAAGCTGTAAATCTGGAGAAAAGGAGTAAGAACTTATCCTCATGCCAAGCCCTTGATTGAACCTTGAAACATTGTTTTGCCAGTGTTCTGCAAGCCATGGTTACAACTTTTTAGGAGTCTACCATAACTTTACTGCTGAGACCAGAGCCCCTAGTTCTCCCTTTCCCTTTATTATTGCTCTTTTTTGCCATACCTTCATCAGGAATTTGTTGAGCTTTACTCCTGTCCTCTATTATGAGGGTATTGTTTAGAGCTCTAAGAGACAACCCTGTCAATTACCCATTACCCAAGGAACAGTTAGTCAATTGTCTCTGCCCAACACCCTGCCCCCATGCATCACTAACTGTTTTCTTACACCAGGGCCCGTGAGCCACATTTAAATGTAAAAAGAGTTGGGGAGCAACACAAGCATGAAAAAGTACCTTGGGGTGCCAAATAAGGGTCATGATTGGCTATTTGGTAGATCCTATATGGACTGGCAGTCTAATGGAGACTCTGTTTGGCAGTACACCTGGTCTATATGGAAGCAAAACTTGCCTCCAAGCTGGAATTTCAAAATAAGCACCTGCTTTGATGCCACTGAGAGCAACATCCGAGGGGGTTGGTGAGCAAGACGTTGCTCACAAGCCACTGAAAAAACAAACATGCAAAATCAACCTGACAAAATGCTCTAAATGGGAATTGGGAACACACTGACCTGTTGTAATTAAAGATTTGATCTGGAATGGATAAAATGACAAATAAGCCTCTTTGTAGGAGCTGTATTATTCATGTTAATGCTTTAATGAACAGGTTCCCCTGCTGAAGAACTGCAATCTGAACATGAACTTTTGTTCCATATGGACAAAACCTTTTCTGACCTTTTCAAGCTGAGACGGGCCAGAGGTAAAACATCAGAGCTGTCAGTCTACATAGTCTGTGTTTGAAAAGTCAAGGGGATAAAAGGTCTTTAGTCATCCAAACCTGCCAATAATAATAAATACCAGATTCCCTCATCTAATGGGCAAATGCTATTATATTAAAGAAAGGACTGTTTATGTGCTGTGTGATACATGTCCTTGAAAAAAGTTCAGGGTGACACCAGAATATCAGGGTAGAGTCTATTTTTTGGAACCCGAACCCGACTTGTACCTGCAACCTGCAATCCGTAACCTGGACCCGCAACCCGAATTCTTACCCGGTTGGACCCACTACCCGCAAGTACCTTATCCGCAACCCAGACCCGCTACCCGCTGACCATCAATAATCAGGAAGAGATTGTATTTGTAAACCGGAAGTGACATCATTGGAAGTAGGAGTGATCAGAAAAAAGGAGTAAAAATCGCTATTTTGAATAGCTGCAGGACTCTACTTCAGGGGGGTCTACAAGTAAATAAATAAAAAATACTTGGGTAAGTTGAGTACTGGCCATGCATTTTGTATTAAAAATTGTGATGTGTGGGTAGAAATCCCAGCTCCACCTCTTGTATTGTTCTTTTCATGATTTGGGGAGTCTAAACAAGCATAAGGCACATGTTAGGGGGGAATTTACTAAAACTCAAATTTATCTAATTTTTTTATTAAAACAAAGTTGACCTTACTCCCATCCAAGTTGAAAGTCGGTGAAGGAAAAGTCTCGACAAAATCTCAACAATCCGAGAATTTATAGTTTGCCGTCTGAATCGTACGATTTTTTTTCGAGTTGTCACTTGAAAACCCCAACTTTTTGTGTTTATTGTACAAAAACCAGTGCAGATCATGTCATCCTCAAATTGTAAAAGGGAACATCTGCCATTCACTTCTACATGACATTGTCAGGAGCTGGATTTTTTCAGATTTGGAACAGGTTTGGGTTTATAATAGATTTCTAAAAATTAAAGTTTTCTTTCCTCTAAAAATTTGAGTTTCCCCTTTAAAAACTCTCACAAAAAAAAAATCAGTTTTAATAAACAGGCCCCTTAGTAAGTTTTGCTATTTACTATCAAATTACCCTTGATTAGGGATGCACCAAATCGACTATTTTAGGATTCAGCCAAATAGTGATTTTTTTGGATTCAGATTTGGATTGGCCAGGCACTTGGATTCTGCCAAATTCGAATCCTGCTGAAAAAGGCGGAATCTTGGCAGAATCCCAAACCGAAACCTGGATTCAGTGCATCCCTACCCTTGATGGTTGTCAATGGGATTTGTATGAAAACTGTAGCGCTTGAATTTTTATACAAAAATCACACAATAGCAGCCTTATAACTTGTGCTGCCCAAGGCTGTTACGGTTTTAGGGAAATATGCCAATCAAATATTTACCCACTAATTTTAGAGTAACAGATGCTTCACATCATCATAGCCTTAATAATGAACTTTGGAAAATGTGTTGGAACGGCCCACTTTTCTTGCAATGTCCCAATTTTGATTCCACACTAGTGATGGGTGAATAAATTCGCCTCGCACAAATTCGCGGCGAATTTCCATATTCGGCCGAATTCAAATCATACAAATCGAAGTAATAGCGCATTTGATCAAATTCGAATCAAAGTTTTTCCCCCCAAAAAACTTCAATTTTTTAAAGTCCACCAATTGACTCCAAATGGGTTCTAGGAGGTCCCCCATAGGCTAAAACAGCAATTCGGCAGGTTTTAGATTGTGAATGGTCGAAGTCAAAGAGACAGCACATGATAAATTTTGATATTAGAATTTTCGAAAAAATTTTCAAATTTGAATTCGAAAATTCACCTCGAACTTTGATAAATCTGCTCAAAGGTCGAAGGTCGAAATTAAAAAACTTCGAACTTCGAATTCAAAAAGACCAATCGAATGGAGGTCAAAGTTTTTTTGGGGTGGAAGTGGGCTGAATTCGGCCTACTTTGAATCGTACGATCTTACTTCGATTCAAAGTTTTTTAAACTTTGACCTTCGATCCCCCAAACTCCCCCAATTGCCTCCATACAGGTTCTAGGAGGTCCCCCATAGGCTAAAACAGCACTTCGGCAGCTTTTAGGTGGCGAATGGTCGAAGTCGAAGTTTTAAAGAGACAGTACTTCAAAAAAATTCGACCTTCTAATTTCGAAGTTTTTTCAAATTCGAATTGAAGTTGGACTATTCCCTAGTCGAAGAACACAAAAAATAGCTTTTTTTTCAATTCGAAACTTCACCTCGACCTTTGATAAATCTGCCCCTAAGTGTATAGCCTACAGAGCATTTGTTTTTTTTTTAGATGGGGTCAGTGACCCCCTATTTGAAAGCTGGAAATAAGAAGATGGCAAATAATTCAAAAACTATTGAAAGAAAAAAAAATGAAGGCCAGTTGAAACGTTGCTTAGAATTAGCCATTCTATAACATACTAAAAGTTAACTTAAAGGTGAACCACCCGTCAGATATTTTCTTCATCAGTGCAGTATAGTGGGCTTACATAGAACCCTCTACAGTAAAACAGAACAATACGCACACAGTGTTTCACCCTTTGACAATTAAACACTATGGTGTTGTGAGAAGCCATGATTACATGTCTGAATTCCCAACAAAGTGCCCACGAGGGACGTCTCATAATTGCATTACATATGTCGTCTGTCAGGTTTACTCTGTTCATGTGGGAACCTTTCCCTGTCCATTATGTTACTGCATCTGAAACAGCAATAACCTCGCAGTCACACACCAAGAAAATAACATTCGCCCTGAGATATTTATAGTGACAGATATTGAGAAAATGTATGACTTTTTCCCCCTTCTCAATCGACATATTGTCAACATATTTGATATTTTTCAGCAAGGCTGATTTTAGGGAAAGGAAAAAGCATTAAAGGGATAGTTTGCATTTTAATTAACATGTAGTATGTTATAGAATGGCTCATTCTAACCAACTTTTCCATTGGTCTTCATTATTTATTTTTTATAGTTTTTAATCATTTGCCTTTTTCTTCTAATTCTGTCACTGGCCCCATCTAAAAACAAATGCTCTGTAAGGCTACAAATGTATTGTTATTGTTACTTTTTTATTACTTGTCTTTCTACTGAGGCCTCTCCTATTCATATTCCAGTCTCTTATTCAAATCAATGCATGGTTGCTAGGGGAATTTGGACCCTACCAACCAGATGGCTGAAATTGCAAACTGGAGAGCTGCTGAATAAAAAGCTAAATAACTCAAAAACCACAAATAATAAAAAATGAAAACCAATTGCAAATTGTCTCAGAATATCACTCTCTGCATCATACTAAAAGTCATACCTCCCAACATTTTGGAAGTAAAAAAAGGGGTTTTTTTGACCACACCCCTTTCTGTGGCCACACCCCCTAATTACCATGTTTGTTTTACAAAATTTGGCAGGTTATGAAAGTTTGAAAATATTTCTCCTTATCTAAACTGTGTTTTTGTGTCTCAAAATTGTTACAAAGTATCTTATTTGCACCTGTGGCTGTTCTGGGCTCTCTGCTAAAAGCCAATTAAGTGAGAAACTTTGTTTCTTTTTCTGGCTGTTCAGTGCATAAAAAAAGAGGGACTTTCCAGTACAAATGAGGGACTGCGGGTTGAGCTGTCAAAAGAGGGACTGTCCCTCCGAAAAAGGGACAGTTGGGAGGTATGTAAAAGTAAATTCCAATCAGCATACCTCTACAGTCTGTTTGGGAAATATTTCAACGCCATAGGCATTAAAGAACTGCACGTTAGTAGTACAGGTATGGGACCTGTTATCCAGAATGTTCGGAACCTGGGGTTTTCTGGATAATGGATCTATTCATAATATGGATCTTCATACCTTAACTCTACTAGAATATCATGTAAACATTGTAAATGTAACCCCAATAGGCTGGTTTTGCTTCAAATTAGGATTGATTATATCTTAGTTGGGATCAAGTACAAGCTACTGTTTTATTATTACAGAGAAAATGGAAATCATTTTTAAAAATTTGGATTATTTGGATAAAATGGAGTCAAATGGGAGACGGCCTTTGCTTAATTCGGAGCTTTCTGGATCTCATACCTGTATACAAACAAGTCAAAATGATTCTATTTGACTTTATTGAAGCATCTGGTGGGCACCATACACAACAAAACTTTATAGTAGTGATGGGCGATTTTCTTCCGTTTCGCTTCCCCAAAAAATTAGCGAATTTGCAGAAAAATTTGCGAAACGCGAAAAATTTACAAAGCGCAAATTTTGACGCCGGCGTTAATTTGCGGGATACTGCTCCTTACTGGTCATGGCCTTGAAATATCTATAAAGCAGTTATGGGCGAATTCGTCAGCGACAATTCAGACGCAGGCAACAATTTGACAAACATTAAAGTCAATGGGCACTTTTAATTGTCGCCGATGTTGGAATTGTCACAAGCGTCAGAATTGTCGCCGGCGTCGGAATTGTCGAAAACGTCGGAATTTATTTCGGTGGCGGCGAAACGTGGAAATTCAGCGCAAATTCGCCCATCACTACTTTATAGATATTTCAAGGCCATGACCAGTAAGGAGCAGTATCATTGCACTGTACTAATGTACAAACGTATTTCATTCCAAGTGGCCGACGAAATTTATAAGATTATCCAAAAAGTCTCTATTTGGGCATGTCGTGCTTCTGTGGAATTTCAGAAATGTCAAATAGCATTAAGGGTTTTTTTTTTTACCAGAAACTACTGACGGAATGATTATATAATACAACATATTAATAGAATCTGGTTCGTGTTCCTCCCTTGAGCCCCATAATTAATGATTTCATCTTGTACGACTCGTAAATTGCAATTTCCATCATCGGCACCCATAGGCAATTTACAAATTGATTTGCGGAATTTATCGCTTTGGGTGAAATATTTCAGCCAGTTTATTTATCTTTGCTGTCTCTGCTTTTTATTACTGTCCTACTTCCCAGGCAGAAGTGAATACTAAGTAATAATATTTTAAGCATTAGGGGCCAACGCTTTGAAGCTAATCTGATCTGCCCCCCCCCCCCCCGGTGCCTGCTTGAGCTCTCGGCTGTATTTCACCAAAAGCAAAAACTCACGAATGAAGTGCGAGTTCGTTCTCGTTAGGATCATTGATGTTAAACAGCAACACAAATAGGAGTTATTTTGAGTTTAGAAATGATTAGGGCCACAGATATTCAGGCGTTCTCAGCCAAATATGGTATTAGCCTTAAAGGGGTGGTTTGCTTTTACATTATTTTTTAGTATGTTATAGAATGGGCAATTCTAAGCAACTTTTTAACTGGGTTTTTGTTTTTGAATTAATTGCCTTCTTCTTCTAACTTTTCCCAGCTGTCAAATGGGGGTCACTGACCCCATCTAAAAACAAATGCTCTTTAAGACTCCATATTTATTTTTTTTGCTACTTTGTCTTTCTCAACTTTCTATTCCGGACCTCTCCTATTCATATTCCAGTCTCTTATTCAAATCAGCGCATGGTTGATGCATGGGACCCTAGCAAACGGATGGCTGAAATTGCAAACTGGAGAGCTGCTGAATAAAAAAAACAAAATAACCCTGAATAATAAAAAATGAAAATCAGTTGCAAATACTCTCAAAACATCACTTTCTACATACTAAAAGCTAACATAAAGCTGGACAACCCCTTGAACTGCACTGTACAAATATACAATACTCTCCCAAAGGGGAACTTGATGGTACGGGTTTGGCAATCCATTTATTAAACCTGAATTTTTCTAGTCAATGTTTTTAGGGAGAAATCTCAAATTTTTCGTGGAAAAAAAAATTTGAATCTTTAGAGATTTATCATACCCCAATGCTGCTAAAAATCCAAATCTGAAAATACTCCATCTCAAACCTTTCAAGGTCATTGTAAGGGTCCCTGGTGGTCTAGTGGGGTGGTAGGGAAGCCCAATGCGCTCCCTGCGGGGACGCCCACAGCTATCTTCTTCTTCTTTGTTTTGACGTGCGGGTCCTTTTTAAAACTCAGCGCTACATGTGGGGGCACATTTACTTAGGGTCGAATATCGAGGGTTAATTAACCCTCGATATTCGACCCTCGACGTTAAATCCTTCGATTCAGCACTATTCGTTGAGGTTCGGTAGGTTTTAGGTGGCGAAGTAGGTGGTCGAAGTTTTTCTTAATGAGACAGTACTTCGACTATCGAATGGTCTAATGGAAATTCAAAGTATTTTTTATTCTATTCCTTCACTTGAGCTAAGTAAATGTGCCCTGTGATGTCACGTGGGCAATCGTTGCCCAACATAGATCTATTTCCTAATAGTTCCTGGGTGCTCTTATGTTCTGATCTCCGTTCCTTGACCCTAGCCTGTCCCTGACATCTGCTACTTCATTACCTGTACCAACCTCGTTGCCCGTTTATTCACCATTTTTCCGATTCTGATTTTGTGCCGTCTATTCTATTTTACTCTGTGATTGTATCTTTCTACTCCCCTACGTAAACTTCTTGACAATTGGAATTTCATTATCATTTTATCATATATTAGTATCAAAACCTAAATAAAAATAGAATTCAGAGTGAGACCGTTATATGGAAATAAATGAGTGAGAGTTTTGCTTTCTTTATTTACATGTGCTCTCCAATTCACATATTCTTTATTTTGTTGAATCTCTGCTCTATCTACTGGTATGTAAGGAGTAGGCCCAAAAAGTGGTGCTGATATTCCTGCTAAATGCGAAACCCAAAACAATGAGGAAGAAAAAGCAATTCAAGAGAACGTTGAAATGAGAAGGAACAAGAAGTACATAGACCAGTTGCCAGTAAAAAGAATCGTCAATTCTACAAATATATTGCTCACCTGAAAGAGGCCAAGTCTCAAAAAAGAAACCAATGACAAAGGCTTGTTAAGAGGCCCGTTTTATAGATTTGCCCAATCACACCCAAACATCTGAACCGGCATTGGCAGAAAAAAGAGAAGTTGAGGCCCTGGTTACTGCTGTGCCCAGTCCCAGCCCAACATCTCCACCTGCAATAGCAGCAAAAAGAGAAGTTAAGGCCCTGGTTACCAGTCACAACCAAGCATCTCTACCAGTGATGGCCTCAAAGAAAGAAGTTAAGGGCAATAAAAGGTATCGTCTTTACATTAAATTTAGGAAATTCTTCAGCAACTGCTGCCCCACAAGATGCTAATAAATAAATGTTTATTGTTGTAATGTTTATCTGCCTCTTGCTGAGAAAGATCTGCGTCAACAAAGTCTTGCGAAGAAGCAGCAGATACTCAAGTGTCCATTAGCTTAAAAATATTTGATATAAACATTTCAATAATATGTTAATATAAATCCAGCCGCTTTATCTTTTGTTTGTTATTTTGTGGAGTGAAACACTCTGAAAGGTTGTTGGTCCCCGTTTTGGATTTAATCACAGATGGTGGGCTGCAACTTTATTATTGGTACAAGGGTTACTCCAGTCAGGGTTTACCTGGCAGAGGTAAAAAAAATAAAAAGGAGTGATTTGCAGTTTGTGAAAAGACCAGGTCTATGGGTTTAGGGCAGACTATGGGTGCGATATTAGTACAATTGGTGAGTAGCTAGGGTGGATCAAGGGTGTGACCATTCATACAAGGGTACCTGTTCTACGTGGGGGTCCCATGATGGGTTTAGGTGGCCCTCTGACTACAATTTCAACTTTGGCTATAAGTTTTAGTTTTGTGATAACTGGAGGACCTGCTGCTTACATGCAGGAATGTGCAAGATCTATTCAAGGAAATAATATTGGAAAATTGGGTATACTGCCCCTTTAATATGATTTTTTTCTTGGGTAATGCAACATGCTGAGGATAACACATGCTCAGCATAAGAGTAATGAATAGGGCTTGTTCTGATCATACTTTTTGCCAATTTTAATCTCAACAAAACCCATAGTTTAATGATTTGTTGAGCTAAACAGAATAAAAGGGGGAATTGAACCCACTCCATGTCTGGACCGTTGAGGCAGATAATTAGATTTTCTGTACTGGGACTTAGTAGGCCAGTCCAACCCTGCACCCTCCAATAGGAACAACAAGTCAGCATCTTACACCAAACGTGTATAAGGAGGTGAAAATAGTTGCAGGCATTAAAATATAAATGAAGAAGGTCACCAACCTAAAGTGCTAAGTTGGTACGGAGGGTGCTACTAGAAGAGGGACCCTATAAAGGCCTCATAGATTTGTGTGGAAACGTTGGTTGGGTCCTTGTCTATTTATATCGGTAATGGTGTTAAATAGCCAATACCTGTCCATGATTTTGGGTTAGTTCACACCATTTCCACTTGCTATGCTCATTAGGTCATTAGAAATTGCAGTCATAACAATGTGTATAATACATTGCATTTCAGCCTCTCCAGCTCACTTTATAGAATAACACTCCAATCATTTTGGCTTTTAGATGTGGATGAGTCAGAGGGATTAGAAAATGATAAATTTGCCATTTGCAGTGCACCTTATTATGGCAATTAGACATTCAACTGACAGCCAGCAGAAGTCACCCCTGTGATCGTGCTTTGGGGAATAACATTTGAGTCCCGTGTTAAAAGTAAAAAGCTAAACTCCTCTATCTTGCCATGAAGCAAATGCAAGGATATAATTATGTCTCCAGCTCAGAAACTGTTCATTAGAAGGGTGTGACCCAGAATCAATTTATTCCAGTGCCCTGGTCTAACATGACTCTTCTGTCCCAGTCTGTGACTCACCGCACGATGCCCCCTCTCACCACGATGCAGACAATAAAGCCATAATAGGCTCATATTTTGGAGATGCTGTTACATTATAAATATATATTTATAGTAACACAGGATTGAAAAAGGCACACACTCACAGGTCTTGAATCCCAAAACTGGAGTGCTATTCCAGGTCTGTATCACCGGATTGGTGTCAGGTGCCTTCAGGTATCGGGCCCAATACTGCCCAAAGCCCAAAATTGTATATCACAAAGCAAGTGACCTGCGGCACAACTGTTGCAATTGATTAAGTGATCAGTATTTATTCAGCTCAGAAACAAAGCGGCAACGTTTCGGGCCTCCACTGGGCCCTTTATCAAGTTGATAAAGGGCCCAGTGGAGGCCCGAAACGTTGCCGCTTTGTTTGTGAGTAGGGATGTAGCGAACTGTTCGCCGGCGAACTAGTTCGCGCGAACTTCGACTGTTCGAGTCCGCCGCAAGTTCGCGAACGTCGCGCGACGTTCGCCAATAGGCGTTCGCGTCAAAATCGTTCGACCATTCGACCATTCGATCGCTAAAATCGAACGATTTTCGTTCGATTCGAACGAAAATCGTTCGATCGAACGATTAAAATCCTTCGATCGTTCGAATCGAACGATTTTCGGATGTTCAAAGTTCGCGAACAGTTCGCGAACTGTTCGAATTTTTTGCCGGTGTTCGCTAACGGCGTTCGCGAACACATACTCGGCGGTTCGCTACATCCCTATTTGTGAGCTGAATAAATACTGATCACTTAATCAATTGCAACAGTTGTGCCGCAGGTCACTTGCTTTGTGATACACTCACAGGTCTTATGAAGATAATAATGGTGTTTATTGAGCAGAAAACGACTTATGTGTCGGCTAGCACTCTAGCCTTTATCAAATATATATATATATATATATAACTTCCAGATGAGTATCCGCACTCCAAGGTCAATCTTAATAGAGGCAGGGGTGCACGGTAAATCTTGTATACGCCAATGTTTTACAGACCAGCACTCCCTTTGATGTAAAACAAATAATCTTTTATTGTTGCATCATTATCCAACGTTTCGGTCCCTGTTGGGACCTTTTTCAAGGATGAAATACATATATAATAAGTCCCAATACATGGCTGATTGGTAAAGAATTCAGATTAATATTGCATGGCAGCATAGAAATCAGTACAGTCTGCATCAGAATTTAATAAACAGCCCTGTAGCCTAATCATCTGACAGATGAACCTCACTTTCTGCTTGATGATTTGTGTGACTAAGCTTTGCTTCTCCCCAGCAGCCCAGAGCCCACTGAGCATGTGCAGTGCCACTGACACATACTGACACTGAGTGCTCATTATATATGGCCTACAGTGTGTCTGTCATACTTCAACCCTTCGGGACACTTGGGTAGATCTATAAAGCATACTGTATGTATTATATAAGGACTCATTTATGAGCACAACTGCAGTGTTTGGTAACACATAATGTAATGGGTTTTTTACACAATTCCAGTGTAATTGTAGTTGTGAAGTGGTAATGCGCCAGACACAATTGCATTGAAAATCTTGTGTTTTTATAATTTTCTCTGAAGCTGAGCAGGAGGAGAAGGAGTTCCCTATTTCATAATGATGTTTAGTCAGCGTAGATCTACAATGTGTCCTACTCAGAAACTCAGGACAATGTACAATACTAGTCTTTGGGATGTTTGGCCTGGATGTTACACTGGAGGGGTGCCTGACATGTCCCTGACCTTTCATTTTCCTTTTTATATACTTGCAATGAATTGCATATCATTAAAACTACATTATATATCTATCATCCATCTATTATCTATCTATCTATTATCTATCTATCTATCTACAGTATCTATCTGTCTGTGTGTGTCTGTCAATCTTTCTATCATCTCTCCTCTCTTTATCTCTCTCTGTATTTACATATAAATTCTTATATTTTCATCTATCTATCTATCTATCTATCTATCTATCTATCTATCTATCTATCTATCTATCTATCTATCTGTCTGTCTATCTATCTATCTATCTATCATCTATCTATCTATCATCTGTCTCTCTCTATATATATTTATTTTCAGCTTTCTGTCTGTCTGGATATCTGTCTGTCAATCTGTCATCTATCTTTATGTCATATCTCTCTCTCTTGCTCTCCCTATTTTCATCTATCTCTCTCTCTATTTTCAGCTTTCTCTCTATCTATCTTTCTATCATCTCTCTCTCTCTTGCTCTCTCTTTATATTTTCATTTATCAATAGATCTACTGTATCTAGCTATCATCTGTCTATTTATTTTCAGCTTTATTTCTGTATGTCTGTCTGTCTTTTTGTCATCTATTTTTCTCTCTGCTTTCATCTATCTATCTATCTATCTATCTATCATCCATCTATCTATCTATCTATCTATCTATCTATCTATCTATCTATC